>NW_013952412.1:4062629-4064170 GCF_001266775.1 Austrofundulus limnaeus | reverse complement strand
ATGTTGTACCGAGTGAATTGACTGAAAGGGAACAAAGCAAAGCAGCTTTTCATTTTCAGCGCAATGGCAGAGTTCATGCAAATGTGTAAATCTTAGAAAATATAGTATTGCGCAAAATTTCTAATTTTTGGTTGTCTCGGTGCAATAATTGACTTACAACTGTTTTATTTTACCTCTAAACTCATATAGAAATAAAATTTAAATCAATTATAYAGCTGATAGGAAAAAAAACAATGAAATTTAGATAACGGCAAATGTGATTTATCCCACATAATGATAAACATTCACRGCAAGACATAGATCTGAAATGACAGATGCACACCCAAAATAAAGCCATCACATTCTGAACTGACATGAGCAGTGTATGTAAATGCGTGTGTGTGTTCATKTTTGTGTGGCCTGCATGCCTGCTTGGCTCTGCAAATGAAACTTTGTATGAACACTCTGATCAGTGCACCCTGTGGCTGGAGTGAAGCTGGGCTATGAATATCAATTTCGCATTCATCGCTAGCTGCTCCCCCAGATGCCCTGCCTCACAGAAAAGTGAATCATCGTTCTGTTTGTGTCAGCATTTACTAAGTTGCGCTGTGTGGCTCAAAGGAGGGACACTCTTTCACCCAGCCTTCTTACGTCAAGGACGTGGACTGTTTAATGATTTGTGGAGGCGTGGACAAAGTGAAGGTGGCACAGGGAAGGTCGCAGGTTCGCCTCCTGGACTTCCTGTGTGGCGTATGCATGCTCTCCCTGTGCAAGCGTGGCTTTTCTCCAGGTACACCAGTTTCCTCCCACAGGCCAAAAACAGAAAGGTTAATTGGTAAATCTAAACTGTCCCTAGGTGTGAAGCATGAATGGTTGTTTGTCTTGCGACCTTGTCTCGGATGTACCCCGGCTCTCACACAGTGTCTGCTGAAGACTAATTTAATCATAAATTGATCACAGTTTTTTGTTAGTTTTTCCTAAATTGACTTCATGAAAAAGCTTTTTAAAAAGGTATTGATGATTTTCTTTGCAAAGCTCATTCTTCCTTATTCTAAATTCATAAAAAACAGCTCTGTATCTATTAGATTGTTCTTCATAAGCTAAAGTCATGTTTAAGAGGCTATATCATATAAAACCAACTTTTTTGAGTTTAAATCATGTTTTAATGCTATCATCTCATCAAAAATGTACCCAGAGTCTTGCTTTGACTCATTCATGCATGTTTGAGAAATCCTGTGGWGTCCTGAGGCAGCAGGCAGGGGAGCAAAAATGACAGGTTGGGACTAGAACCGCCTTTTGGGACCATCTCCGCCTCTGGGCTTGGTCTCCAAGCTGAGCTTCCTCACCACGGAGCACATCTCCCCACCCCCCACCCCACACACCCCGTCCATGACCCCTGCAGGCTCTCGGCAGTAACAAAGCAAACAACGAGTGAAACTGAAAGTGAAACTGAAACTCCCTGCTGAACTCCTAACACTACTTCTCACTCAGTGAAGCCCTTTTCAGATTCAAAATACCGTTGAAGAAATGTATTTTCATATGCCAAGTAAGCTGCATCATAG
>NW_013952412.1:4058266-4062554 GCF_001266775.1 Austrofundulus limnaeus | reverse complement strand
CACACACACACATACTGAAATGGGCGAGACAGAAGCGGAAGGGGACTCTTAAAGCAACAGAGGCCAATTTCAAGGTGTTTAGAAAAGGAAGTGATGAGAAGATAAGTTTATTTTCTATTTAAACATAAAAACAGCATTTTAATAACAGCTAAAGGTGACATAGATACTTTATTATGGTATAGTATTTAAATATATGCCTGAGAAACACATAATATTGCCCCTTTAATCAAGTTTAGTGGTGATCTTTATAAAAAAAAAAAGAAAAAAGAAGATAAACTGAACGGGGGGCGGGGGAGTCTAAAATTACAGCTGACCTTCCAGAAGATGTGACCTATACATCAAAACCGCTTGATTTTTTTCCCTTTTTTTTAAAACCATAATCGATGTTGACATTTTGGTGCTCCTTATCCAGAGTCTAGACCAGTATCCTACCCAGAGTTTGTGAGAAAAACTAAAGACCAGAGTCCCATTCAAGCTCAAAGCACAGAAGAAAACATCCATACATTATCTTAAACTGCTTCTTCTTTTCAGGGTCACGGGGGGTCACTGGTGCCCATACCCAGCAGTCACAGTGCAAGGGGTGGGGTGCCCAGAAAATTAAAAAAGGGTTGAATAAATAAAATGCATACTGTAAATCACAATTTGTCATATGTTTTCTCAATTTTGAAAAAGTCCAGTTTTTGTTGACGTTTTAGAACAATCAATTACTTGCTTTGCCCTGTTCAGAGTAGCTGATGCTCTGGGGTCTATCACAGCAGTAAAGAGCAAGGTACACCCAAGACAGGCGGCACAGTTCATCATAAAAACAACACAGAAACACGTGCAATTTAGAATCACAGATATTTATGCATGCTTTTGGACTGTGGGAGGAAGCTGGAGTATCTGGAGAAAATCCAGAGAAAACATGCATGCACACTCACGAGGAAAACATGCAAACTCGCCAAAGTAATGCCTGCACAGTCAAATTCTGAAACAGGGCCCTTTTTTTTCCTTTTTTACATCAACAGTTTTAACAGTTTCACCCTTATAACAGGGTCGAGCTGAGGTAAGACAAGCCAAGGTTTCCTCAGTGCATTTACACCACCTAATTTTCACGTGTCATCTATTTCCAATTTACTACAGAGCATTTTTTGTTGATAATCTCAAATTAAGCTCCTGTGAAATACACTTGCTGACAATGATGAAAGTTTTTATTTGTTCCTGTTTAATCACTTCTACTGATACAAAACCATTTTGAACAGTAAATTTCAAGTTTTCCTTTACATTCATAATTCTCTAACTACCATTATGTATTAGAATAAATTAATATTTACTTGAATGTAACCTGCACACACAGCAGTATTTATCTTATGCAATGAGTTTCTCAGCACTTTGACTGTACCCGTCAAATGCATCGACTGTAACTTCCCTCTGCCCTCTCAGCTCAAAGATAGCTAGTTCACTTCTCAAGGCTAATAGGTAAGAATAAAGCTAAGACAGCCGTGTTCTGTGAAAGCAGGGGGATGATTGGGAATGAATCAAAGAAGCCATGCCCCACACTCTGGCCTCATTATCTGCTGTGTCTCTAAGTCTTCGGTATTAGCAAACAATAAGAACTCTGCAGGACCATCTGTTCTGCCAGCATGGGTTATTTTAAGACTGACAGAGACAGCCATGAATACGAAGGAAGGAAGAAAAGATACGCCAAGCTATTTGTGGCAAAAAAGGAAAAAAAAAAGGGAAGCCAAGAATGTGATAGCTGGAGGACTAGAACTATAGTACAAGACAATATGTAAAAGGAAGGTGAAAGCAATAAAAAAAACTGGATAAAATGAGAATAAAAAAGTTGGGAAAACTGCTGGATACATATTCAGGCTTTTTGAAATTAACTTMTACCTGAACTGACAATGTGGGTAAAAACTAACTCATTTATATCTAAGGCACTTAACATTTAATTCAGACCCCCTAAATATAAGTAACTGATATTCAGGAATCTAATCTAAAGTTATAATTTAATAGATTTATGAAATAAAAATTAATTTTAAAGTGTACTATTCAAGGTAGRGCCTGTATTTGCATATTAGATTTTTTGAATTTGAACAGCACAAAAGAAGTTCACACTGCATAGTGCAATATTTTCTGAAGGTTCAACATCATTCTTCAATTAATCTCTAAACAATTTCATCAGACTGTTCTCTGAAAGAAAACTGTCAGTATTTTGTGGTTGTTAAAAAATGTAGCAAAACAGAGTCCTTACAATAGTGGTTCCCAAAGTTGGGGTTGGGACCCACTGTGGGATCTTGAAACATTATGCTGATACGTTTCACTGAGTTAATTACATTTTAAAAATGATAACAATATTGTTTGCCTTAGTTGTTCCAACACAGTCAATTTGTGTACTTAAAATGGATCAAAGTAGCATAATGAATATTGATTCTTTGTTCAACTTGATACTGTTGTTTTATCTACCAAAAACAGTTKGGGGCACATGTCACTGTTACTGCTAAAATGTTTGGGAACCACTGCCTTAAAACAATCCACCATGTGTAAAAAAATCATTGCCCTCTTTCAACTGAACTATCTTACCTTCTGTCTGATCTCCTCCTCCATCTTAACCGGGGAGCCCAGCTCAGCTACTTGTTTAACTCCATCACTGGAAATGCCTCCATATTCCCACAGCACATATTTTTTTGAGTGGGAGGATCCAATGAGAGCTGACCAGTGATTGGCACGACCTGTAGAGGCAGACAGTAAAACTATCATTATCTGGCTCTTTTTTTTCCCATAACATTCACTCTGCTTAATTTTTTTATTGCAGAGAACGTCTGAGAAAGAGCTCTGGAGATTAGGATTATTTGTAATAATTCAAATCGACAAAACAAAATGTTTATTTATTTTAAACATTTTTAAATCAAAATGGTTATTACAAGAAATTAAGTTGATTCAGTGTTTTCTTATTACAGCTACAAACCACCTATAGCATATTTATTTACCAGTATTCATTTTACTGTACTGCTCTCTTATAAAACATTTACTTTTCATTTCTCTTGCTCAGGACAGGAGGAGACCCCAAGAGACRCAATATTGTGGATATAAGTGTCAGTTGTATGTCTATAGCACACAAAGTGTACCACAGCWTTAGTACTTTTAATGAGCAACAGTGACATAAGTATACCATGGAGACATTGGAAGCTAAAACCCCACAAATATATTTTCCTCTAAAGGCAGGCAGCACTGCTCCTCATACTGAGAAATATAAATACTGTTTTATTGCTTACAGCTTAATTTCACATCATACAGTCTCTGAGAATAGATGTCAAGATGTCTTTGGTCCCCAACGGTCTAACATTCTGTCATCACGCTTTCTACTCTCATATTATTATGACTCCTAAAACTTAAGATGAAGTCATTTAAAATATTCTATGCAAACAAATAAAATTAATAAATAAATGTAATAGTTTTATATTTCGGTTAAAAATATTGTGTTGCTCTCATTGACATTATAGCTCTTTAAACTTTTTTCTGTGTGAATTTATTTGACACGAATGTGTTAAAATTGTACTTTTTCTTTCAAATATTCATTTAAATTTTAAATTAATGTTAAAAAAATTTTAAACCCAGCTTTCCAGGCTTTCTGAATGTTTATCAAAGTTATTTAAACGTTGACTGTTATTTTTTTTCTCTCTCATTTTTTGTTCTTGTACTTGATCATGTAGCATTTTGTGCATATGGGCTTGAAAACGGAGGACAAGTGTAAGACAGAATTTATAATACTGAATAAACTGTTAAGCTTTTTGCGAAAAGCATTGAGTTCACAAAGAAAAACAGKTGTAAATGTCCTCGCTGCGTTATAGAAAAGGAATAACTATGTTGTAAACAGTCTTGTTTAAAGTACCTCAAAGTGATGCTTGAGTAAAAGTACAAGTATTTTACCAGGAAATTACTTTGGTAAAAGTTCAGTTCTCCTCTATAAATATTACTTGAATAAAAGTCTTAAAGTATTTGACGTTTTTTGTGCTTAAGTTTCAAAAGTAAATTTCTGACATAAAATATGCATAAATAATACACGTAAAAGTATTGAGTAAATGTGAGCAGGTCAAGTTTCCCAAATGACATTAAATGGGTGACCTCCCCCACAGAAAAAAAATKATTCTAAAGACCATAATGACTATATTGTTATAATAAAATGTTAATGTTGAAAATTGTAATATTCACTAGGCTTCTGCTTCAGCTGCCTATATATATATGCGTGCGTGTGCGTGTGTGTGTGTGTGTGTGTGTGTGTGTGTGTGTGTGTGTGTGTGTGTGT
>NW_013952412.1:4056648-4058196 GCF_001266775.1 Austrofundulus limnaeus | reverse complement strand
GTGTGTGTGTGTGTGTGTGTGTAAATATGTAAGGAGTAGAAATAAAAAGTTGTCTAAAAATAATTACTTAAGTATAGATAACCAAAATCTCTACTTAAGTAAAATAACAGAGTAGTTAGTAACTTTACATGTGGTTATGAACAATGAAAGGACACCTATTATTTTGATGTTTTTGTTACTCGCAAGTGCAGTGCATTGGCTATTTTTTAAAAGAGTAACTTCAGATATTTTTGTCTCAATATTTCTTCATGTCCAGGCATGTAGCCAAGCACTTCTGCATGAATTAAAAATGGAAAAATATGGTGGAAAAAATATATTGAGCTGTCAAGGTCCTGTCAGAAGTTTGAAAGAAGTGTACAGAGAAACCCAGATTCAGCATGTGCCACCAAAGTGGCTCTCCTAYAAATGAAGGACACGTGTTAAAAATAGAAGAAAAATCTGATAAAACTGCCTATTTCTGAGAGCAACATGTCTTAGTACTGCTGGCAATAAAAATGCAAAGTCAGGTCAAGGGAACAAAGAGGAAATGGGGGGGGGGGCATAATTACCATGCATGTGAGTCAGTGAACAACACTGTCCAGAGCAATTTGTGTAGTGTTATAATAACTAGTTACCTAGGAAATGACTTTGTGCAAGGAKAAATCAATCTGTAGCACCCCAAGAGTCAGGATGAAGCACAAGCCACACTGCTTACACTCATCTTCTGAGCTGATCTGTCTGTGTGCGCGTGTGGGTTGGTGTGTGTGTGTGTGCGTGCGCTCGCTACACAGTATGGGTGAGACTAAGTCACATACCAGTGACTCCTTCCTAAGACAGTGAATTAGGACTCCTTTTGATTTCAGGGTTTATCTTATTACAGTCTAATCAGTATATTGATCTGACTGCCAAGAGGCTGATTTAGAAAAGGGAGGCAGTGTRATCCATGAGCCTGTTCACATCCTGACAGTGTGGCTCAAGGTTATATACACATCGTACCCAACAATACTACAGTGGCACACCRCCTGCATTACTGCTAAGGACTTAACAATATAAAACACATATTGTTGTCACAAAASAAAGACAGGAACAGCAATATTATATTTTAAATAAGCTTTAACAAAAACATAAAATATATCAAATTTTTGTTTGATTAAAAGGCTAATGTTTACTAATTGTTTCCTTCAATGATACAAATTCATTTGCATAAAAAATGCATGTTAATTTCATTTTTTAAAATTACACTGGCTATGCTCCTCATGATGAAAACGTGACACTGTTAGCAAAATCACTTCACTGTTAGTTGTAGTCCTTTTCAGATAAACCTTTGTTACAACAGATAAAATCACATAAGAGACTAACAGAGCAGATGTGCTTACGGGGATAGTCTTTGGGATGAATCTTYTCTGACCAGTTTCCATAAAATGTAACTCTATACTTCGCCGTCCCACAAGCACAACAGTCCAGCAGAGGTTTATCTGTGCCTTCTCCATACAAGGATTCTGCACAGAAATGAGTGTGGGGAGGAAAGAAATAAAAAAATTAAAATTTATAAAATACACTGTATATATA
>NW_013952412.1:4053511-4056465 GCF_001266775.1 Austrofundulus limnaeus | reverse complement strand
ACGTATATACACACACACACACACACACACACACACAGGAAGAGAAAAACATAGAAAACAATGTGATATGCACAGTATGCACAGTTAAATTACTTATTACTTATTAAAATGGGGAGATGTAAGAGATGCCGATCATACAGAACATCAAGGGTTAAGAAAGAAAGAAGGCGTAAAGCATTTTTGTTTTCTGTTCTGTTGCCGTGTGGCATCCACTGACATGTACAGCCTGGAGGGTCACACTCTTTCACAAGCATTCACATGCTAGAGCACAACAACAGAAAGGAATGCTACTGAATCAAAATCCAGAATCAAGAAAAACAAAGTGAATCAAAACAACAAAAGAGATAGTGGGGAWGGTGAAATACAAGGCGAGACTGAAGAAAATGGAAATTTATGATAAATCACAGAGTCCATGTCAATTGGCGAAGCCTACCTTTCTCACACATTCGTTTTGTGAGTGCACCTTCATCCTGGAAATAAATTATCCTTTTCTGCACAATGCTTGCCCTACACAGAGTAAAAAAAATAAATAAAAGTAGTGAGAAGCAATTTTGTTTTCAACACAACAAGAGYAAAATAAGACAAAGACAAAAGTGAAAAAATGACAAAAAAGTTAAAATTATGCAAAACATTTAGAGCAGCTTTGGCAGATTGATTAAAAAATGGTAAGAAGAAAGACAATTCTTTCTAAATTAACTCATCAAGAACTGAACAGTGCATAATTGTAGTTTTGTTGTGTACCTTTGTTCTTGCAAAAATGAATAAAGCGTTAAGAAAAATTTCTAGATGAGTCTGCTGTTTAGATCAGGGTACTCGTCTTCCACTAAGACCAAAATAACATGCACCAGCATGCTCATAAAAATGTCATAATAAAAACAAATGTTTAAAAATACAGCAAAATTTTCCTTTATTATTTTTCATTTATTTAAATACCAAATAACTTGAATAAATAGAGAATGCACAGTATAGTGAGCTATGCAGTCAGTCTATAGGAACAGACTAACAGGCCAACAGTTATGCTCCTTCACTGAGAGGCCTGGCAGCAGAAAGATTCTTTGGATTGAACTATCTCAGAGGATTCCTTCATGCTGCAGAGGGACACAAGGGCTCTTGAGATGTAAATCAGGCAGAAAAAAATAAAACCTTTCATAGGCCAAAAGACTTAAGAAAACAACAAGAGAAAACACGCCTCCACGGACACAAATTATGCTGAAACATCGGTCTTGGATTCAGGAACGTTTCCATGGAAATAAACTCCAAAAAGGAAAGTCTGGGTGGCAGCTACTTCGGGGCCAGGTGGACTGTGTCCAGTTGGACAATTTGTGTACTTTGATTTCTCTGGAGTCTTGAACTGGACAGTGCTTTGCTGTACCATGCTGAGGAGGACTCAACACTGTACTTATATCCAATATGTTTACCCACTTCTTCCTTCCTGGGTGGCAAGGGCTTGGCGGGGCTTACCTCCCACAGTCTGATCAACGGRCCAGGTACACCTTCCGATCGCAATCCTTTCACAGAGTTGGAGATAACAAACATTCAAACTCTCACCTAGAGACAGCTTGGACCAAGTCCTAACATGCATGATTTGGTAGCCTGGTAAAAACCAGACCCTTGTCCTTCACTTTGCTTCGGAAGAGGGTCTGGAACCTCGGCTATAGAAAGCGATTCTTGCTGGAGGCGTGGCCTCTGTTGAAGTTTAAAATGATTGGATCGGTTGGCCGCAAGTGCTAGCTAGCTCCACTGTGAAGGAGGCTAAGCTAAGAAGCTAACCGGAAATAGTGTGCGCTGTAAACAACCCTACTGAGAGGAGAAAAGTACCGAGCCAAATGAGACAACTGTAAATGAGAGCTGCTGCTTTGTCAGACAAGTTTAATTTAATTTGGAAGCCTTTTCAACACAGACTGGCTTCATTCACTTCCTCCACTGCCATATGCTAAACTAACTAGCAGACACTGCGCAGAAAATTGACGTCGATCAAAACTCCGCCTTCTGTTTGCTGATTGGCCCAGGTAAAATAAACTACAAGCTGACACAGCRCAGAAAATCGATGTTGTGTTCGCTGATTGGCCCAGACAAAATGCTCCCGAAGAAATCCTTGTCTATGAGAGAAATCTCAGATGAAGCAGTGAAGGGAAACTAGAATTGAGCAGAACTGCATTGGAAGGCAAGGGCCAGGCTAATGCTTTGTGTCTGTGGCGGAAAAACAAAGCACCTGGAGAAAACCCACACACGTATGGGGAGAACAAGAAAAATCTACCTATAAAGATATCAAACAATGATTCTATCCTGCAACCTTCTCACTGAGAGGCAACAGCTCTACTATCTGCACCATTGTGCAGCCCATCTCTGAACTAAAAGAAAAAAAAACTTGCATTTGCAGACTTATGAACAGGAATAGACATGAAACTGAATCCAGTTAAATATTTACCAAAATCCACTGGTTTCATTTGCAACACAATCTAATACATATGTTCAATAAATAAAGGTRTTCTAAGCCTACATTCACACTGCAGGTCTGAATGCTCAATGGACGTTCACATTATATTTTAAATTCAACCTCCATSAGTCTTCAGTGTGAACTCTYACTGATCCCACTCACACTTGCAGAAAATGACGCAACGTCACATTCAGCTTGCTGTTTACAGAAGTAACTAAACATTCTGAAATTGTTGTGCAATCAGAGCTGATTAAATAATTATCTGACATGCTTGTTTTTCTTCACTGTTGACATTTGAACCTGCCTTTGACTGGCTGCTCTGATACAGCATGTATTTRTGGAACAAAGTTGTGTGCTGACTTACTACTCACTAAAGTATTGATCCAGTAACTTTATTGATGCCGAGACAGACGTTACTATCATATACTGTATTTCTGTAGATACTCAGTTATTCAGGACATGGGAAATAAAAGAAAGAAAGAAAGAAAGAAAGAAAGAAAGAAAGAAAGAAAGAAAG
>NW_013952412.1:4049182-4053408 GCF_001266775.1 Austrofundulus limnaeus | reverse complement strand
AAAGAAAGAAAGAAAGAAAGAAAGAAAGAAAGAAAGAAAGAAAGAAAAAGAAGAAGCAACTTCTGTTCTGTTGCTGAAGACTTGTGGAACCACAAATTTTAAACAATAGGTTAGTATCAATATTCTAAATACTTGGATCGATCTGATTACTACTTCACTGACATAAAAGTCAGATAAAATGTAACATAAATATTCAGATTGCAGTCACTTTGAAAATCATCAGATATGTATCCAAAATCGGATTTTTCACCTTCCAACTGTCATGAAAAAAATCTGAAATGGGTCACATAGTGGCAAAAAGATTGGATTTGGGTTGCATTTGTCTGCAATGTGAAAGCAGCAGTAAACAAAATGAATTAATTTAATGATATTCAGACTAACTGTAGTGAATCAACCGTGTCTGGAGTTTGAATAAATCTAAATAACATCCAAAACTGGGTTTAATTTGGTCAAAAATTGAAAGTTCAGTAGATGTGTAGACTTTCACATCTATATTTAGATTGGAAAGAAAAAATACCTAATTATACATATCCTGAACTCTGTAACTATCCATAAGGGCTTATTAGTGTCTGTGTGTGCTTGGAGGGTGGTGGTGGTAGTGTGTGTGCGTGTGTGCGTGCGTGTGTGTGTGTGTGTGCGTGTGTGTTTGTGGGGGGTGTATTATAATGATTGCAACCAACTGTATCCACCCACAAACTGACAAACAACGTTGGCTACAAAGCCTGTGCTCAGTTTGTCCTTCCTAGGCTGCTGTAATAACATGGCTGCCAAAGAGAAGAGTCAACCTTTTGCTCATTGTCTGAGAAAAAAAAATAAACTCCTCTTTTTGTGATATGAGAAATACAAGCATTCCTCTGGTCATAAAAATAACAATTTTGGATATTATAGCTCGCTTGTGCCAAAAAAAAACTTTTCAAAGTGTCAAAGTGTGGAATTTTGATTTGATTTGATTTATTGATTTAACAGGAAAAGATTATTAAAAATCAAGCCTGACTCAGCATAATTGCTGTTTTACAGCAGGTTCCTGTTCTGCAGCACATAAAACACTCAGTATTACAGCATCACAATCACATCATTATACACCATAGACACAAAGACAAGCAAGCATTTTTATGAATTTTGCAGGCCCTGTTGTAGAGCCTAACTATGGGTTCTAAGATTTCATTTGTTGATGTTTTAAGACTTTTACTTAAAGTTATATATATGAATTATAGATTAATAACATTTTTCTCCTATGCATGACTAGTCTCCCTCACATGCACTCTGTGGAATCTGTATTTGCTGTATATTTAATATCATGATTTATGGCCACGATAGCCCCTCAAAGTGCGGATGAAATCATTGAAGGTAAGCGGCACCACCAGCACATCTCTAATTGTTCACGCTTTAATTCAATCTCACCCCAATTTCACAGATCTCCAGGAGAGGGAGGAGCGAGATCTGCCTCAGCGCTTGCTCACTTTCTAGGGCTGGCCAGACAATCAGGCGGAGTAATGCTTATTTAACATCCAATTTAAATTCTATCTCACTTTGCTGGATCCACACTACCACCATCACCTATCCCTCTCATTCCAACAAAGCACTGATTTCAATGAGTGTGGCGGAGGGGGCTGGGTATGTGTGGCAGATAGAAAAAAAAAGAAGTAAAACTGAGGGAAAAAATCTGAAGAATATTGAGCAAAAAATGTTGTTCTTCGATATCTGTGTGTAAAAGAATCAATCAGTTAATAATATTTCGTTTTATTATTCAAATTTTCTTTTTTTATGTGAATTGTAAAATAATTTAAATAATCATTCTCCAGTTTCTTTGGTTGGTTGGTTTGCTTGTTTTTTCACACAGCAGCCATAAACGTTTTACCTCTAAAACTCAAATAAATGTAAGTGAAGTTTTTGATAGTCGGTGGTTCTGGTGGTCTTCAGCACATCTTTGTTTTGTCATTGTTGTAATGGAGGTTAACAGGTTCTGACAACTGCATGTTGTGCCATTATCCTAATCCTAATCATGCACTCAGAAGGTTTATTAAAGCATATCATGCCAACATGCAAAAAAAAGTATTACAAATAAATTGCTTCTCACCTACAAATGGAAAAAGTAAAAGATCATGACCGTTTTAAATGATGGCCCAACAGCTAAAACACTTAGAATTAAATGAAAGAGCTGAAGAAGTGCCCGGTTTCATTTTCCTATTGACTATGAAGAGTTTGGTACAAGGGAAAAACTTTCTTCACTTTATAAATACCAAAATATTGTGTCTGACAACAGAAGAGAATGCTAAAGTCTAATCCAAAGAACATTCTTGTGCGTCACAATAAAAGGGTTTGCTTTTTCCACTAACAGCCTCAGAAAAAAATGGGAAATAGGACTCAGTATCTCTAAGATGTCTTGCATAAGGTCTGTTGTAGCAAGAAACTACTGTAACAATGAGCTTAAAGTTGGACTCTGAAATAAGTGGCTTACTGTCATTTAAAAGTTTTAAAAAACATTTGCCTCTAAAAATAGGAGCAATAAAAAGACATGCAGCACTTTACCAAGCTGCCTTTGGCCAAATGGGATGCACTAACATTGTGGTAATTTGTACAACAAATGGTCACACACACTCTCCTGTGAGTAGCCTACATGATGTCAATGAGACCATCTATGTTTTCAGTGAGTGAAAAGTATTATTGTCAGTCAAAAACAAACAGAAATCCAACTTTAAAGTACATTTACTTAAAGTAAAACGCAATTTTAACAGCAAAAAGATTCAATGCTTTTGTAAGCAAAAGCTATTTACTGTAGTTAATGCTTCAGTGCATGGAAAAGTTTGAAAGGATGACAAACTCAAACCCTAACATTTATCTGAACAATTGCCTCTGCATCTGTTTTGTAGTTACTGCTTATAGTRTTCATTCAATGTTCAATCAATGCTAGAGCAGCTGAAAACCTCTTTGTTACTATTCTGATCATACAAAAAGAGAAAAGCAAAATTCAACGTCACGGCAGATTTTAGAGAAAGAGGCACACAAAAACTATGCCCTCAAACTTCATTTTGCAAAAATCAAAATAGCAGCTTCCTATTCTTGACACTATTACCATCACTTTTGTTGGAAGTAAATGGCTGTTTATAAACCAAACAATTAGTAATCACTCTCCGCCAGCTGATGCCTCTACTGTAATGACCAAAACTAATATATTAAGGAAAACAGATGACTGCATAATGCCACTGCTGAACTTTAACTGAGCTGTTTTTGTGAGTCAATAAAAGCAGCAACGAGGCAACTAATAAAGAAAGAAATTACTAAGCTAACTACACTCCAATAATACAAGAAGAGTAACTATTCTAATGATTTATGTGCCACAGAACTAAATACAGACAGAAAAAAAAATAAAGATTGTCTTCAGTAAGTCAGAGATGGTGAAGAAAGCCTTATGTAACTTGACTGAAGCACATAAAAAAGCCTAAAATAGATTGTGAGTCTTTAAAAGTCGGTGCTCGGGCTTTAGGAGGTTGAATGAGCACCGCCGCCTGACCCTATCATCATGAACAAACCAAGGAGAAAACCATACCACCAAGCTCAGTTTGTCCATCTGAAAGTCAGTATTCGCCCATCAATTATACGTCTGCAAACCATTTTCAAGTAGAAAAATTGAAGGTGCATAAGTCATATGAGCTTTGAGAAACACACATGCCCACACTCAACATTTCATGACAAGATCTCTTTTTGATAACCATAATATTTTACAAGCTTGCACCCCGTGCGAGTCAATGACAAAGCACTTTTGGGATGTGATGTAGAATTAAAAACAAACATTTACCCTGCCTGTCATGGTAATGAGTTTGCCTTTTATATGCTAATCTCTAAGCAACTATTTTGCATATGTTCCTGCCATGCATATACAGTATTTACAGTATATATGTATGGCAGAAACATACATAGTTGCATCTACACATATATACATACATACTTAGGGGTGCAAGAATACATGTACCCGTATTGAACCGTATCGAACAGTGCTTTAGGTTCAATACACACTTGTATTGAACAATGCAGATTTTTAAAATTTACTTTATCAACTTGTCTTCTGAAGATGCTCTGTGTTAAAGGATCAATGGATCTGTGTTCGACTACTCCACCTAGGCTGCATTTTTGAGCGCAGATCCACTGAGAAACTTGCTGTTTCAGTAACATTTAATTTAAAAAACTGTACTTTTGAGGTTAAACAAATGTTCATAATAAATTTAAAC
>NW_013952412.1:4040723-4048967 GCF_001266775.1 Austrofundulus limnaeus | reverse complement strand
ATATAATAGTTTTATGTAAAACTCCATTCACTTTGAAGATACAAAAGCTGAGCCCTTTTTGTTTGAATCAATGACATTGTCAGGACATTTGTATTGTCGCCGCACAGAGCAAAGAACAACCTTGTCATTGCCATAATTGCCTTGCAGGTAGGGTGAGGACCTCAGACAAATACCCACTGCCAGACTTTAATTATGACTTTCACTGGCATCTCTTTCTAAACTATAAGCCTTGCAGAGTTTTTGTCCCCAYTTGTCTGTGCTGGTATTACAGACATCTCTTTTTTTCTCTCTGAGTGCACTGTCATATTTCAGGGTTTTTTTTTTCTTAGTGCTTGGACTTTATTGAATACCATCGCCCATCTAGTCTCTGCAGAAAGATCACATGGGTCAGACTTCATGAACTGTTTTCAGAAAAATAAGATAACACCTTCCAGTGTAGTGAAGATGAAAACAAAAAGAATAGAAATGAAGGTAAAATATGGGTGGTAGGCTAAAAAAGACAGAATGACAGGCAGAGTACTGAAAAGCACATAGATTCCTGGTGAAAGTTTATGAATTGGAGATCCAAGAAAACAACAGAGGAAAAAAAGTTTAAAAAAAAAACAATTTGCCCGTAAACAGTCAAATACACACATTACCTAAAATGTGCCCATTTTACATCTTGCATTGGAATCGAAAATGGAAGAAAAGTAGAATGCATCAACAGCTAAACAATGCATTAATCTTCAACAGTTGTGTCCCAAACTGCACTGCTCTTCCATTGAATGTGCTGTCATTATTTCTTTTTTTTTTTTTTCGATTTTTGCCTTTAATTCTTAAAGCAAGAAAGCTCAGAGAACTTAAAACACAAAGTTGACTGGTATCAGTTGGCAAAGTAATGAATAAAAGTGCAAGCTAACAATAAAAAAAATCTGATAAAACTTTCTGCAAAGTAAGTTATTTGCTTGAGGAAACAATAAACCTGCTGGTGATACCACTATCAATCCCATCAAGATTAAAATCCTGATTAAAACTAGATGATGGAAATATTAATTAGTTCAATAGCTGAAAACAAAATTAACTTCAGCAGGACAAGTTTACATGTTGTTTTTTTTTTTTTTTTGCAAGTTCTTGAATATCACTAAGAAATGTATTTTATGTACATTTTTTTCTGTTTCTTTGGTTAATTTAATGTTTACAAAACAGAATTCATGAACACTGACTAGATTAAATGCAACTACAAAGTGAAGTGTAAAACTTAAAATCGTATTTAACTCAGGCTTAGTATACATACTTTAGAAGAACACAGCCGGTGCCACTAGGGGGTGCCGTCCAAAACACCTGAATACTGGTTCTCCTGCGAGGAGTGCTCTCTGTCACTGCTGGAGGACAGTTAGTCATAAACTGTGTTTCTTCCTCATCGATGATCTGTAAAACAAACATGTATATAGTGCCAAATAAATTAGGGATCAACACAAAGGTTTGCAGGAAAGACCTTAGCAACATCAACATATAATTGTGTTCATCGGTTATTACATCGTCAACTAAATTGATCTTTTACAGTCTACATGTATTCAGAAACTGAAACTTTTAATATAAATCACTTCTTGGCCTTGGTACTTGTCAATCTCCTGAAGTTTCTTTTTGATGTTTCTATTGCTTTCAATCACGGCATGTGTCACTACTGTTTTTTTACAGATACTTTCCAGCCATTGCAGTTTGTTTAGTCATCGTGTATTTGTCTTTCTGGATGAGGACATCCTACAGGAACCCAGTCCTGTCACTCTCCACCACTGCAGGAGAAGTCTTCCAGTTGAACTTCCCCAGCCCACACTTGTCACAGATGTTCCTGCACACTAGTCAAGCCTCTATGGCTGGAGTATTTGTGTATGCTTTGACTGCCTGCATCTTAAACCCTGCTATTATGTGTGCAGGACATCTCTGAGCAGACTGCATCTTGGGTCCTTTCTGGAGAAGTAGACTAWGGCATCCATTGCTGTTGTGCGTAATAGCTGTTCTTGTGCAGCTATTTTTAGTGATTCTGTACTGTCTTTTAGTGCAGCCTTCTTTGTCTACTGTTAGAAAGTCTTGGTATAAGAATTTATCGATCTGAAGAGCAGAGGCTTAACATTTTATCATAGCCCTTCTTGTTCCTTCTCTTCCAGATTAGATATCTGCAAACTGAGGCATTCAAATGATGACTGAATACGATACACATTTCCATAAGTTCTGTTCCATTTAATGTTTTAGGCTTTTGCTTATTGACATAGGATATCCCTACATTTGATTTTATTTTTGTAGCACATTCCTGATTTGTTTAGTTTAAGAGAAGTTTTAAAGCATTGAACATTTTTTTTGCTCTGAGCATCAAAGAGCTTTTGCCTTTTTTTACTCCATCTCCTCACCTGCTGAACAATGCTACAGCTCTTGGCTCTCTGCATTGAAATCTCCCCCTGGCATAACTCCATTAGCCAATTTATGACACTTAGTGGTGGACAAGAGTCAAAATGAGCAATGCATCACACCATATGGCACCTCCAAGCTGTGATGCACTGCACGTCTTAAACTCTTTCACAGCTAGCATTAAGATTTTTTTTTTTGCACAGCAGCTCTCGGAAAACATGACCAGCCTTTGCACCTCACAGCTGCTGGTTTGTCTTTGGTCCTCGTGAACCTTTAGCTAATTTACTGACTGACCCTAACCAATATCTTCAATCTAGAAAAAAAGTCTACAATGATTCAATTCCAGTCATTTGTTTTACTTCAGCTTGTTTGCTTTGGTCTAACTTGTGTGGTTTTAATTGTGCTTTATAAAAAAGTGACACTGAAATGGATTGTTTGACCTCATCTGTGGCATCATCCCATTACTCAACTGAGCATCTTAAAGTGTCCGTGCGATCAAATTGTTGTAATAAATATGAAATTATAGTTTGAGTTGATGTGAATGTGTTTCAATGCCAGCTTTCTCTGAGGGACACTGAGGAATTCCCAAGCCAGCCAAAAGATTTAATCTGTCCAGCCAGTGTTGGCTTTAATCCAAGTTTTCCTCTCTGTGAAACATGTCCTTAATGCCTCTGCTTGGACTTGTCTGAAARCCTTTCTGACCAGATGGTTGGCCCACTGTCTTATTTTTATATGAAATAGTAGCAAGGCCAAAACCTACAGTGTTATGTCTACCCCTATGCCTTGCCTTTGACATTTTTTAGTTGAAATGGGTAGTGGTTAAAATACTCAACTCCAACATGAAACACCCTGTCAGTTCATATGCATTCTCATTTTAATAAATCTTTTTACATTTGGATGTAGAATGTTCATAAACAGCTTGTAAAATTAGTGTTTTGGCTTGCAACAGACAATGAAATACTACATTTTGTTGTTCAATTTGTAAAAAGAATAATGCCAAACATAAAAAAAACTGGACTACATGAAATAAGCCAATGACTTGTGTAGCAATTTAATACTTTATCATAGTAATATAATGTGTTTTTACACATTTTTAAAGTGTGTTCATCATAATCAACTATAGTGCTGAATATTTCTTGAAAAAGTTTAATAACTAGACTCCTTTGCTCTTCCCAAGAATCATAAAAAGAATTGGGGATGTGAAGATGCAAAACCGAGTGGGCCTAACAGAAAAGAAGATGAAGTGAGATTCATACTCTCCAAAAGATGGAACTCAGTAGGGCTGGGCAATAAATCAATAACAGTACATCGCAATAGACATGTAATCAATATCACTAAAAAAAAACAGGAACAATATACTGAAATATATTGCACATTGCATTTTTCAGCCATACCACCAGCCTTAGAACTCAGACACAATTTGAAGCTGTTGCATTTGTGATGTATCCCACAGTTTGTTACCATAGCACAGTGTTAAAACATTGATTGGCTGCAGACTCTGCCTGCCCATCTCACACTCCATTCTTGTCCCCTTGATGAAAAAAAGATCCTGAAATATACTGCACACCRTGAGATGTTTCATTATTAATAATATCATTAATATTATTTACATATACATTATTTTCTGAGAGTCTAGGAGTTCCACGATCATGAAACTTTCTAGGAAATATCATCCGACTACAACAAATTAAAAAATAAAAACAAAAAAAAAACCAAGCTTTTCACACTTGCCTTGACTTAGAATAGGAACTCTAAATGCATGATGGCCTTTAGAGTCAAGTTCACACCTGAAATGCTAAGCATCTCAATGATTTTAACTGCACATAAAATTAGATGAGTTGTGCCAGTGAACTAATATTCACTGCCCGGGGACCAAGAATCTATTTGATAGGAAGTGACATCAGGGCAGTAAGGACAAAGCACTTTCTCACTCCATAAAGCTGTCAGCAGAGAATTTCCTTTGTCATGCCATGTTTTGAATGAGTTCCCTTTGGAAGTCTGAGGGTGTGTGTGTGTGTGTGTGTGTGTGTGTGTGTGTGTGTGTGNGTGTGTGTGTGTGTGTGTGTGTGTGTGTGTGTGTGTGTGTGTGTGTGTTCAGAGTCAGTCAAAGACAGAATGAAAACAGGAATGTGACTGCTATGTGTGTGTTCATGAACGTAATGTGTTTGTAGCCGATCTGGATCTGACAGATTACACCCCCACTTTCTAACATGTTCCCATGGTTTTTAGCAGGCATCTCGAGTCGGCCTGGTGGAGCATCAACTCGTGTTAAAACCAGTCAAGTCTCATGCTAATTTCTTAAACTCCATCCGTAAAAAGAGGCAACCAATTTGTTGCAAAGTGACCCATGACCCTTTTCTTCCTATCCTGTTTTCAAACCAAGGCTTTTCTGAGGGTATAAGGAAAGCAGAAAAAAGCGGGAAGCGTTCCTGCATAACTTTTTAAAGATCACAGTTTTGCGTATGACAAACAAGCATGTAGCTTTGCATGGCTTGCTGAGTAATGTACAATTAGGTTAAACATATTGTTACAAAAAGCACAATTTCCACACAAAAAAAAGTGTTAAAATGTATTTGCTGCCCTAAAGCCACATCAGGCTGGGTTCACCCTTTATGTAGCCACACAGTAATTTGCCTTTTCTTGTCCTATTATCTCACTCATGCTGAGAAGTAATGTCTCATCAGACATTGCCAACATTCCCTGCTGGTTTCTACACTTGCCAAAAAAACATACATACACACACAGTGGCAGCTGACCTCCCCAGAGAGCTCAATAAAAGTGCTTTTCATCAAGTCAGGAGCTGCTCTGAGGTGGCTGAGATGGGGCACACCAGCAGATTTCAAATGAGCTATATGTTAAAATAAAGCTTGGCATTTTGTGTTGCAGAAACATTTCTGTTTTATTTTTATTTTCCAAGATCGAATTATGTATTTGTGTGCTTTCAAGACATAGAAGACAAACGATCATAAAAAGATGATTCAGCAGCTTTTCAACAAGTTCTTTTTGAATAACGTTTTATTTACGTTACTCTGTCACTTTCTGCTGGCAGTGAGACGGATGATCATTCACGGCTTTAAAAAAAGGTTTTTAGCTTCTGAAACTCTGACAGCAGTCTAATCAAAGCTGGCCCCACTACTTTTTCTTTCTTTCTGCCAGCATCCAAAAAGCAATGATTACACATCTGTCTTTAAGTTCTATCATTCCCTGAGCTCTCCGCACTCATTCATGTGCGTAGCAAAGTAAAGGAACAATTWAAACTGTGAAGTTCTTTCTTTCTATACTTCTGATCTTAGGGACCACACATGCTGCTGTTTTGCTAAGGAACGCGCTGAAATCTAACTCAAATAAGACCAGATGCCAATTTTTTTTTTCAAATGTCAGAGCTGAATAATAAGATGTTAGGTGCATTCAGGACAAAAATAAAATACTCTCTTTCTTCATGTCAAGGTTCACAGAGAGTTCCACGGCACAGCAGCAACTATTACAAGAGCCCGAGGACTGCTGTGAAAACTTCCACATTATCTAAAGTGCAAGCTTTGTTTATATAAGGATCTTTAATGAATGCATTTTAGGTCCAAAAAACACCTATAAAAAGGCTGCACACATGCATAGAGGTTTGACAGCATGTATAGTTCGTGGATGCTGCTTCATATAGAAAACAGCAATTTTAGGTATTATATACATGTTAAACTTGCTTTATTGGTTTATACTATTCCCCAATAGTTCCCTGCTACTTCTCTAATGATGAAACTTAATCCCCAGTTGCTCATTTATTTTCAAGTTCTTGAAAATTAAATCTCTTCGTAAACAGCAAAACCTCACTTGTAAAATGTCCTAAAGAAGTAACATCTTATAAAATGTTGCTCTTGTTCTAAAGTAAAAATTTTACACTTGGTTTCTTATCTACCTGTTCACACATATTCACACAGTGCTTCTTCTTAAAAGCATTCAGCCCCGCGTTCTTTATCACATATTCACTCACCAGCGAGCCCATCGGGAGCAATGCAGAGTTCAGGATTTGGCCAATGGACACATTGACACGTGAAGGATCTGACAGATTTGTCAGTCTTCAGACTGATAGGAGAGCCATAATAAGAACCATATCATGCACTTCAGAACCACAGCTCTCAGCTCTATGCCTCAACCTAAACTACATAAACTTCATTTGGAATATTATTAGAATAGAGTATGATATAAACGTGACATTTGACTAAAGCTGCCCCCTTTATTGCATATTTCCAACCATAAACTCTCCTGYAACACTCATACATACAATCCACCAATTGATCTTTTCTTTAGCAAACACCACTTCTCACACTGCATTTCAATCAAGAACGCCTCACGTTTGTTCATTATCTCATTAGCATACTGTGTCTGCACCAGTTTTCCCTGCCTTTTTTTTTTCTGTTTGAACCCTGAGCTCCTTTCCAATCTTCCCCTCCTCCCTTTAACACCCCAGCTGAACCTGGGTGCATAAAACTCTAATTAGCCTCTGAACTGCTTTAATTGTACACTTCCTACATGCACGCTTGCTTGTGAATATATGATTAAACTCTGCATGGGTTTATGTCAACAAACTGTGAGAGAGAGGAAACGCAAATTTGAAGAAGAGCTCAGGGTTGTCTGTATACACATATGCTGTTAGAGAAGGGGGAGCTAAAATAATCACAGCCTGACATTTAAAGGCAGGAGAGCTTATGTGCCGCGTACTGGAGCCCAGAAGAAGGATGGTGTTGATATTACAGCTACGCCAGGTAGCTAGTGTTATCTCAAATTTAAAAATAGCACCACCATAGCACAGAATTTAACGACAGCAAACTTTTCTCTCTTTTTTTTTTTTTTTTTACTCGAACTGTGTTTACCAGCAGCTACAGACACTGCCATTAACTTACCTGGAAATTTCCAGTATAGTCGTCATCCTTGTCTCCCTCTGCACCCTCCTTTAGAGCAATAAGGGTAAACCCTCTGAAGTAGGATGGGGTAGATGCAGTCAGACTCACTAGATGGAAACAAGCAAGAGGGAACTGCAGTTAAAAGAAGGAAAAACTGCAATCCTCAGTCTGACTCATGACAACCAGGGAGAAATAGAAACATGTAAGCCTGTAACACTATAAAACAACACCACAGATAATGTTTATTATGGCTGCAGACCACCCCTGGCTGGCACCAACACAGCAGATGTTTACATTCTAATTTCTGTGCAGTTTCATCCAATGTTGTTTACTCACTTGTGGTGAATTTGTTTTTATCATATTTAAAACAATTTCCCTCCAACTTTTTTATGAACATATAAACATACACAAGAATACAATAAAATGTTTTGCAATATAAAAATCATCAGTCATTTTAGCCACTTGTTCAAAAGAGTGAGAAGTTTACACTTTTTTAATTCCTACATTCTTCAACATGCCTTTTTATCAAAATATACATAGTTACCCTGTCAATAATCATATACTGCATCTGATCTTACATAAAAAACAAAACTGAATGCTATATTTATATAAATGATATAATGATTTTACATGTATTTTGCTATTTATGCATGTACTCCATCTTCCATATAACTATTTCAATTGATTTCGATTGTTCCACAAAATCCCTCCACAGGTCAAATTAACATAATCTTATTCTGACATTTGTATTCACAAGTAACAATTTCGGGGGAAAAAAGCTTTATTATTAAAAAAATAGAAGTTCTACATTTATATTATGAAGCAATAAAATCATAAACCTCTGAGCACCTTCAGTGATTTGGACATAAGCCAAAAAGATTGATTTCAAGTATATTTTTAAGTGTGTTTAAGAAAGCAACAGCAACTAAAAAACACTGGCTTTCAAGCCATATTTTATTCAACAGAAATT
>NW_013952412.1:4036129-4040666 GCF_001266775.1 Austrofundulus limnaeus | reverse complement strand
TAATAATAAAGTTGCCTATAATAAATATAACTTGAGTTAGTCACAACGATCCTGCAGTCTAATGTAGAAATTGTGCTGGAACTTATTGCAAGTTTTTGTTTTTATCAGTTCCCAGCCACAGCCAAGTGTTGTGAAACCCACACCGACCTCTGTAGGTGCTCCCGGGCTGGTAGCTCTCCGGGTCTCCCTCAACGCGGAGCCGAAACTCGTTGTTGGTCTCCTTCCGGTTGCTCTGAGCCCGGAGGATCCGGCTGCAGTAGCTGTCCGCCTTCACGGCTCTGTCGGACGGCTCCTCAGTGAACGCGAACGCATCGCTCGCCGCGGAGGAGAAAAAGCAGAACAGGAGCACAAAGCGCGGGTCTACTCCTGTTGCTGACATGTTTCTGGTTTCCCCGCTGCCTGTTTGATGAAAGGAGATGTTGTCAGATGTTTGGGGGGGAAAGAACGTTTGCCTCAGCTTCAACCAAAAAAATAAATCAAACTCCAACTTGTCAGCTGCTGGAGTAGACTTGTGCGGCTGTTAGCAGGGCTGATCCATCCTGGTGTGAAGGAGGAGGAGGAGGAGGAGGAGGAGGATGAGATGAGGAGGAGGAGGATGTGCTCTGCTCTGTTCTCCCTCTCTGAACGGAGCAGAGCTGAAGAAGAGGGATATCAGGGGTCCAGGGAAGTGGCCAAGCGAGTAATGAACGAGGCTGTCTCCAGGGCCACATGTATATATTAACAAACTGACGAGGTGATTAACACTAACCAAGTGGGAAACACAGACAGGCAGGCAGCACGTTTGAACTCCCACTGCAATTTTTGTGACTGAGTGTGTGTCATGACTTGAACCCCTGAAGGAAGACATAAACACACAGACACAAAAAGAAATCACTGAAGTATTTCTGTTGCAAAATTCTTCTGACTGGAGGCCACTTGGCTGCTGAACAACGGACAAGAATATATATTTCCCAGAAGAACGAACCAAACAGGTGAGATTATTTCTTTATGAAACGTTCACCAGCCAGAGCCCATGGTCCAAATGATATTGTCTTGGACCCATGATGATGTGGGGCGTAAAGTGATAGTTCAGACATTTTAAAGTGTGGTTCTGTGGAAAGTTGGATGAACTTTAAAAATTGTAACATATAGATCAGGGGTGTCAAACTCATTTTCTCCAAGGGCTATGAGCGTTATGATGGTCCTCAAAAGGCCACTTATTAGCCTTGTTGTTTCGTGTTTAACTTTGACGAAACCTACGGCTGAACACCTGAGCTCACAACTGATCTATGTGGTATTTTGTGCACATAAACAACTTTTAACACGTCCTTTTATAAACAAAGAAAATGTACGACTGACTAAATGTGAAATAAATAATACAAAAATACAATTAAAATAAAGGTAAGAGAGTTTTACTCATTGTTGAATAATRTTGAGTAGCTACCATCTTCAGTTCAGAACTTGGATTTTTTTTCACGCTTACAAAAGGTCATCCCTATTGAAGGGAAGTTCCTGTTTAATTTACAGGGTTCCCACGGGTCCTTAAAATCCTTGAAAGTTTGTGAATTTGAAAAAAGGGTTTCAAGGCCCTGGAAAGTTTGTGAAAACAGCCAAAAATTACATTTGTCCTTGAAAGTCCTTGAATGTTTTTTTGGGGATTGACGTTCTCTATTCACGACTGATTTTCATCATCTGTAAAAATAATAATAGTAAAATAAAATAAAAAAAACTTAAATTTGTTGCAGTGATTAACTCAGGATTACAGTAAACTGACGAGGCTTTCAACAAATAATGTGAGCCATAGTCATAGTTTTACCCAATCAGAGCAGAGTAGGGCGGGTCTTTCTTTCTGAGCCCAGGTGAGAGCACCACAGCTCCTCCTGTCCTCACTGTGCGTCTGGACATATCCTCCTCCCAAACTGAGCTGCTGAACCTCCCAGGACATAATTACATGTCCTTGTATTGTAGATATGAATGTAGGGTGTACATTTAATCCACTTTCTTTCATTGATTCTGACTCAACAATTTCTATGTTGTTCAGTTTTTCATTGAATTTACATGAGATTAAACCTGTTTATTGGTAACATTCTGCAGTAGCAGTAGGTAATTGCCATTGCACGTGGCTCTTGAATTTGAGGAAATTGGTTCTGGAAAATCCTTGAAAGGTCCTTGAACTTGACATTGACCAAGGTGTGGGAACCCTGAATTTAACAATTTGCAAGTGGGAAGATCCCATTTCCTGAGGGTCGCAGCAAAAATAGCAGCTAAATGGAGAGTTTGCCAGGCAAATTTTGCTGACTGGCTACTTTTGAACCCTGTGCACCTCCACCTTGTGATGTGATGCCATCATTTTGCGAGTAAAATAATTGACATGAATTAAGGAAGATGTAGTTTTATGATGAATGCAAACTTTAAATCAGCATACACCTATATATATTTTAAGACAGCACATCTTTAAAGCTCACACGGGCCACAAAAAATAATGTGGCGGGCCATATTTGGCCCGTGGGCCTTGATTTTGACACATGTGCTCTAGATGTTCTTTTGATATATATTTTTATTTTTATTTTTAGATGAATGAGATTTATTCTGGCCAGACTTCCAAGCTAGTGTAGCACTTCTGGTGCCTGGGACATTTCCTGTAATTGTAGCATTTCTGGAAGAATAACCATGCAATTAAAACTGATGTCCGTCCATCCATCCATCTATCTATCTATCTATCTATCCATCCATCCATCCATCCATTATCTTCTGTTTGTTCTGGAGTCAGGTCGTGGGTCAGCAGCTTGAATAAGGGGGGCCAGACATGCCTGGAAAACCTCCCWAGAGAGGGTGGGTGGTGCTCAGTGGGTAACCCTGCCGGATACCCAAACCATCTCCTCTGGCTCCTTTTGATTTGGAGGTGCAGTGGCTCCACTCTGCGTCTCTCCCAGATAACTGAACTTCTATCTCTAAGCCACCCTATGGAGAAAACTCATTTTGACCCCCCATATCTACTATTTTGTGTTTTTCTGTTCTTTGTAAAAACTTATACAGTAAAACAATTCATTAACTGCCACAACTTTTTTTTTTTTGGTTGAAGTAGTTTCAAGACAATAAAAATCCACTTTTGTTTTGCCTGCAAAGAACAAAATGTTAGCTCATAAATGTAGTCAGAAAAAAATGTTTCTCTAAACTAAGATAGTTTAATTGAAGAGATAATGGGTAAAATAATAAGTGCTCACGACTTTTCCTCAAAACCCTACTGCAAAATATCTAAACTAAACTGCAAACATACATTTTATGCACTCTTCTTTGCAAGAAATTGCTATAAATTTACATTGACTTTAAAACAGCATCTAACCGCTTTTTAAACTGATTAAATCCTACGAAAATGACACATTGAATCAGGGGTTAGTCCTGTAGACATCTCCCCTGCTGTCGCCTCAAGAGCTTCAAATCTCAGCATGACTTTTGTTCTGTCTGTTAAGGTTATTTAGTGATCAAGCTGACCTTAGCAGTGAGTGTGAGCACTTATGAGTGGCTGTTGTGTGTCTCTGTGTTTGCTCCCTTAAAAGTGTAGTCAGCACAAAATACACACAAAAAGAAACTGACTAAGAGAGTATAAAATAAAGTATAACATTGATATTTTTTGCATGYATATCAGTGTGATTAGTGAATAATTGTAAATCATTTGTGACAAAATCAGCAATTACATACTGTATAATGAAAATGGTGTTTCACTAATATTCAGTTAACAGTATTCATCAGGTGTCAGCTGGTTAATTTAGGATCTGTTTTAGTCTTTTTTTCTTCACATTGCAGTTTCTAATCACTTGAGATGTCAGCGACAACRGAGTCCATTTAGATAATTTGTGCAGACATCCACGCCTTCCAAAAAATGCAGCCTCCTGCTTTTTGATTTCCTGACCTTTACTCAGCAGCCATCAGCAATTTGACTTATTTGCATTTAAGTAACTGAATTTGATAATCGCTAAAAAGCATTGCCATTAATTTTGATATTGCCACCCATGTGCTCTGACAATGTGACCTTTGAGGCTGATTTTCTTCAGTAATACTAAAGTGCTTCATACTGTGAAGGCAAAAWATTTGAAAGAGTGAAATTTGTTAAAGCTGTAGAATGGGCTAGCAAATATTAATGTTTTTTTTTTCCTTGTGATTTGTAATAATCTTTTAAAACCCACAATTTTTCATCAGTAAGAAAAACAACTGCTGAAGCATGGCAGTTCTTCAGTATCATCTCAGGACACTGCCAAGGCAAAAACACTCACATGATGAAACTCTTAAGGCTTGTTTTTTCATTTGTTTCTCTTTTCTTAGAAGTAGCTCAAATGGTAATTGCATGACTTGTTTGCTCACGGTTCTGCCAACATGTTGAAGAGATCTTGAGTTGCTTTTAGTCTACACTGCAGCTAATTGCAAGTACCCAACAAGCACACTTTGCTGCTTTTTGAGTATTTATGAACGGGTGAATGAGAAACTCAGTGTTTAGGTTTTTTAAAGGACCAGTATTATGTGTTTCTCAGGCATATATTTAAATACCATACCATAAAAAAGT
>NW_013952412.1:4034017-4036021 GCF_001266775.1 Austrofundulus limnaeus | reverse complement strand
GATGCAGTTTACTTGGCATCTGAAAATACATTTCCTCAAAGGTATTTTGAATCTGCAAAGAGCTTCACTGAGTGAGAACTCATGTTGAGAGCTCAGCAGACAGTTTAAGTTTCACTTTCACAGGAGTCATGGGCGGGGTGTGTGGGGAGGGGGGAGGGGGTGCGCTCTGCCATGAGGAATTTTGGCTTAAAGACACGTCCCAGGGGCGTTTCTGGGACCAAAAGGCATTTCTGGTCCCCACCTGTCGTTTTGCTCCTCAGCATGGCTGCCTAAAAACGCTGCAGGATTTCTCAAACATGCATGAATGAGTCAAAGCAAGGCTTTGGGCATGTTTTTTATGAGAGTATAACATTATAACATGATATAAAACTTAAAAAAGTTGATTTTACATGATATTGCCCCTTTAAAAGCTGAAGTTCAAAACTAGTATGCACTGTTAACCATCTACAGAGGCACAAAAAGCTCTGCCAAAGCATGACATGTCAATGGCTTTTATAGAAATACAAAATCTAGAAAACACCTAGTGTGTTATAATAATCAAAGGTAGTAGCAAATTACTTTTATTTTGTTACAGTTCTTAAGTCATTTTTGAGGGTAGTTTACCAAGTGTTATTTTAATCAATATATTTTATTTTATTTTGTTCACATAACTTGGTTAAGGAAATTCAATTTTCATTTTTTTAGTAAAAGTACTACTTTCCAGATTATTGTGAGCAGTTTTATGATTTTTACTTAAATACTTTTCTTATCAGTGAAATTCATTTTTACCAAAATCCGTTTATGTTAAGGCATTTTTACTTTTACTTGTTTTTTTCAAGTACTTTATACAACATAAATGTTCTGCTTTGTCTCTTATTATTGTGTACATAAAACTGTTTACCATTAGACACTTTAAATCAAGTATTTCTTAAGGTATTTGTATAACTCAACCACCCATTGTCTCTACTAAATGTTACCATAAAAAAGTGCTATTTGAGTTCACCTCTCACACCCCCAACCAACCCCCACCCCCTCTCTTAATGATGTTTTAATCCAGGCTTTTCATTTTATTTAAACTGATGTTTTAATGACTTATTTCAACGACTAATATACCAAATCCCATCTCATAAAGCCAAACTCTGTGGCCCTGTGACAGAGGCATAGTGAATTTGAAATGGTTTAAAAAGGTGGATGCCACCCGTCCTCCACCATATGGTCCAAATTTGCAAACACTGAAATTCACAGCTCTGTGGAAAACAAAGCAGGTAATTGTTTGGCCCAAACCCTGGTAGAAAACCAGCCTATAGGAAGGTAATTACTTTTTAATGCATTCTGTGGCTTGCTTTATTTTGACCTTCTGTTCCTCATTAACAGCCTGACTTGTGAAGTGTTCTGTCTTGTTTGCTTACGGGCTCGTTTTCTCTCGTCACACCATCATCATCATCATCATCACCCCCGACTCTCTTTCTACCTTTTTACCTCTTTTGTACCCTTTCTTTTCTTTCAATGGCATGTAAGTGCTGACAGGTGTTTGACAGAGAGAAGTTCCTCAAASACTGCAACACAAATATGACAGGAATCACAGCGGCAACACAGCACTGGGTGGTAAACTGTAAAGTGTAGATGTAATCTCTGTGTTTCTTTTGCGTCTTTATCTTCCTCAGGAGGTATGGCTGTGCTTTATCTTTTATGACATTTTCTTGCAACACCCCCAGAGTTTATTTTAGTCCTTAGAGAGGTCAGCAGGCTTAAAATGGAAATGCAACACCTTCTGATGGGCGCTGACAAATGAAGAGTGGCTATGCTCTGTGCCTCTACCGCTGGGCTGATGGATGGATGATGGGAGAGGAAAGAAGCAGAGTGGAGATGGCAGAATGCTGTAGCAGCAGGTGTCATGACTGTGTTTTGTCTTTCTGTCCCGCTGAGCTGAATCTCTTTATGCACCTTCAGTGCCCGGGGTTACTCCCCCACTGCCTTTTACAAAACACAAAGTATATCAGAACAAGATTTGCACTTTTTTTCTTC
>NW_013952412.1:4025964-4033751 GCF_001266775.1 Austrofundulus limnaeus | reverse complement strand
CAGCATTAGCAGCATTAGAAGCATTAGCAGCATTAGCAGCATTAGAAGCATTAGCAGCATTAGCAGCATTAGCAGCATTACAAGCATTACAAGCATTACAAGCATTAGCAGCATTAGCAGCCTTAGCAGCATCAGTGGTTGCTTTTGTTGCAGGTTGATGACATCATATAAAGAGCTGCACACCAACAGCAAAGGCTGTGTTTCATTCTTAAATACTTAAACGTAAACTTTAACATTTAATTTAACTTTTATCTGTGATGGACTGGAGACCTGTCCAGGGTGTACCCCGCCCCTCGCACTGTGACTGCTGGATATGGGCACCAGTGACCCACGCAACCCTGAAAAGGAAGAAGCGTGTACAGAAAATGGATGGATGGATGGATGGATGGATGGATGGATGGATGGATGGATGGATGGATATTCTCCCCACCCACCCAACCACAGTATATCTATTTATTACCCATTCGTTTTCACAAACTGAATTTATTCTTCAAAGCGTGTTTTAACACTTTGAAAATTTTGTGCTTACAAGTCTATGCTTGTAAAAGTGCTTTACTTGGGTTTTATTTTCTAAAAGAACATTCAAGTGTTCAGAAAAGAAAAACAYGTTCAATCATCAAGGGCAACATCTCATCATTATCCTGTAAAATTCCCCTGCTCTGGCCTTTGTAAAATCCCCAGGGCTCTGTTTTCAGAGAGGAATAGAGGTCAAGAGGGAAAATCAAATTAGGCTCTCATTTGATCGTGGTGGAGCAGGATAGTCTGCTCATTAAATCACTAAGCCCCCTGCTGCTGAGTCATTAAGGCCATATTTACCATGCAACCCAACTAGAACTGGATTTACCATGTTGTTCACTTGAAGGAGAAACAGAAGTTGTTTTGAAAAATAAAAGAACAAACTTTCTTGTCTCCTTTCACAAAAACCCAAACCTTGAATTTTGTTGGAATAATGTAATTTTTTCACATTTTTAATATAAATTGTTAGACTGATTGGTTCAGATACATCATGATTTCTAAAAAAATGTCTTGATCTTTATTCATAACAAGCTTTAATGTCACCTGGCACAGTTCAGAAACCTTATTAGAGCGATAGAGAAAATCTTTATTTCCTTCTTGGGTTTGTGCATTCATCGCCCYGTCTACAGCTTTGAAGGTAATGCATTTTGATGTCCATTTAAAAGCCTGAGTGTAACATGTGTTGTTGGGAGGCCAGAAAAGCGTACAGGRGCTATCACAAATGATTACAGTCAGCTAGAAGGTGACGGGGACCGCCAGGTGCTGTGCTCTGCAGAGCCATTACTTACTGAATCCTGTCTTTAGCTCTATGGAGACCTGGGCCATACCTAAATGCCTTTGAAGAAATCACATACCCTGTCAGAAAGTATTAAGGTTCTGTCACTGATACTAGACTGTGCTGGTTCAAGTTTGGTACTAGTTCAAAAGAAGCAAAGTACAACGCTGAGGTGATAAGAACTGGCTCAGTGAGTCTATTCCATAAATGTGTTTTGTCCATTATTACATGGAAATGCACTTTAGTAGGTCGAAATAAGTACAGTGTGACAAGTTATGTTCAGTCCCAGGCCACAAAAACTGATTTTATTTTACAGTTATGCACCATTCCCCTTAGACCTACACACAGTTTTTAAGTAAGKAAGTATTGAATTTGAGAAATAGTTTTGCATCTTACTTCCCTGACAGATAAATAGAAGCTTGACAAAAAGGCAACATTAAAAAATAATCTGTGTAAAAGGGAAAGAAAGCCTAAATACCATGTGTAACAATAAGTTGCATCCAGTGGCCAAGTAACCATCCTAAATGCCATCCACTCAGTAACTTCTGTTTTATCAAGTACACAGCTTCAAACATAATTCAATTTTCTTCTTCCTTCAAAAGATACTAATAGTGAACGATACAGAAAACTCAAAAACAGATACAAATCAAATGAGCAAAGAGATCTGCAGCAGAGGTTCCTGCCTCCACTTGAGTTAAAACGTCTCCAGCAGAGGTTCAGCGTTAAGACAGAAGACAGTTTGACATCTTAAAGACTCCACAGAGAAACTGAGACAGCATCTAAGAGAGGACCAAACACCAAAGGCTTGATTTACTTTTAGTCTTTATTGTTCCCAATGAGAAGAAAATGTATGCTACCTTCTTGGGGTACACCTTTTTTCAATCTGTGTATGTTGTTGCTTTGAGTGCTTTTGCATAATTAAAACCCTCTGAACTTTTGAGGAGTAAAAAGCTGGTGACATCAATGTTTTTTTAGGTAATTCATCACAGACAGAAATTATTGCCCCCATAACCTCAGAGAAATGAGACATAAAGTTGTTTGCTTTGTTTCTTTTTATCCAGTGCTGCAGACTGTGACATGCTAACACCACAGCTGTCAGACTGAAATGTTAAAACTCAATCAAAAATATGAAAGCACGAGGATGGATGCCTTCTGTTTGTAGTGAAAACATGTCAAACAAATTGCTGACTTGAAGGATTTGAAAGAAAAATCAGAGAAGTAAGGCTAGTTTATCATGAAATCAAATAGAGAAGAGATGTCCTGTGAGGATGTTGTTGACATAAAATCAGAAAGCATTGCTGTGTCAGAGAAGGTTTTTTTGATGAAATGCCAGCAGGAAGTGCTTATTTGTTGGTACTTTAGTCCAAGATAAAAGCAATATGTGGACACCCACCCAAAGGAGACAATTTCAAGTGACATTTCTTTTTTGCATTTGTTTAAATTTCGCTTGAACTCATTCTGAAACTAATAAAAGATGTCAGCGATGCAAAGCTGAGGATGTGGCGGCATTGTCTCTTTCAGAACTGAGAACGTCTTGGCAAATAGAAGTGGAACTAGGCCTTACTGTGAGCTTTTAAAATTGGAAGTGGTTWATGATGCTTTGATTGTGTGACAAGTCCTTTCATTGTTTTTGTTTTGTTTTGTTTTGTTTTTTTACCTTAGTTCTTGCCTTGTGTCCACCAACCCTTACACCAACCCAACCAATCCACCAACTAAAGCAACTCAACATGTAGAAAATCATGTTTTTACTTGTAAAAAAGTATTAATCGGATGTGTTGAAATGAACGTGTTCTGCACATGCTTTTTGTACAGACAGAACACATGAACTTAATTTGTGTAATATGACAATTTATATGTAAAAACATACTAAATTATCATGTGTCTCACTTGTGTCTCCTATGTGTTCTTGTTTTAAATTGTGCAATTATATTTGGAAAAGTCTTTTTTTAAGGGAGAAAACATTTTGTAAATATCTCTTACCAGCAATTTGGAACACATTGTTCCCATGTAAACTTGAAAGTCTAGGACACCCTTCTGGTTTAAATGTCACATTAACATCTTTGCCGACAGTGCATGGGATGTGCTTTTACGCTAATTAAAACCACAAACTATTTTTTTTTTGTTTGATAATGTGTTAGTGGTTTACTTCAATCCAAAATCTATCATTTTTTTCATAAAGCTCAGGTACAAGTTGCTTTGGTTATCATACTTTTTACAAGTTTGTTCAAAAAAGACTGACCTTTCCTGAATCTCAACTGTCCACTTGTGTCTGACCTTTGACTAGAAAACTGCAAGCGATAGGCGAGGACACTCATGTTCTTTCTTCTCAAATGTCATGCCCAAAAGCCTTGCAGTTCTGTATCTCTAAACACATTCTATACGTTAACACAGACCGCACAGACCAACAAAAACAATAGAAGCAGGTGTTAAACAACAAGCATTATAATAGAAGAAGATATTTCTATAAAAACTGAGCAACAACAACAATTTTAAAAATATATATTTTTATAGGATGCAATTTTAGTCATTTAAAATGAGAGATGCCCACTTTAGTCAGTCATCTCCTCTGCACTGCTGCTTCACATTCACTTTGCCTCAAACTTGACCTGACATCTATCAAACATCTTCTTTTCATGGCAAATTTAAGCTACAAATTTCATTTCATTAATGTCTACAAAGTTGAGTCATCTTTTAGAAAAAAATCAATGTAAAAATGTTTTCATGGTAAACTACTGTATAAATATTTGAATGTTTAAAACCAAATAGGTGATAGAATTAGCAAGTAAAAATAAAATGTCCCATGTTTAGTGMATAGAAATCTATCAAAAACTTTAGTTAATTTAAATTTGCAATGCTTTTTATTATTTTACAGAAATATTGCACGCAGTAATAGTCTACAGTGCTGATGTTGAACTGTGAAAAAAATACTACATATGATTTTAAAGGGCCAATATTATGTGTTTCTCATGCTGTTCAATTCTATATTATATAATAAAGTGACTATGTCACCTTCTGTTGTTATGAAAATGTTATGTTTGAATCAAAAATAAACATGAAATCCCACCATGGCCATTTCTAAACATGTTGAAATTGGCCTTTGTCTCTTTAAGAACCTCCTACCTCTTCCATCATGCCCATTTCTGCACGTCATCACAACAGTTTCATGCCATTTACAACCTGGAGCACTGTAGCCTATTTTGGTGAAAGAATAATAATAATAAAAGCAAAAACATTAAACAATATTAGTTTTGGAAAATGGCAGCTCAGGGTAAAACTGAACCTTACTGCTAACCGCAAGTAAATTTTCTGAAGAACCGAAGCGAGTACAGAGGCAAAGTTTCACAATTGAGGAAGATAAGTCATCCTCACAGACACACATCAATGTTAAACTAATTTATTTATTGCTAAAATGTAGTGTAAGCCAGCTAAATAACACAGATAGTAATAAAAGTTGGGAATGCTAACCGTAGATCACAGATCAACCAAACAACCGAAAAAAAGAACGAGAGTTGTTTTTCAGGTTACCTGGGCAGATGACAATGGTGTTTWCATCCCTCTGATTGTTGGAATTGCATCATCTTTTAGTGATCACCTTGTTATTAGTCTACTGTTAAATTCCATGTTGCTCAGAAAGCTTTCATCCATAAAGTGACTCACACAAATACATAGATTTTTTTATGTATGAGGGTTACTTCCAAGATGAAATCAAACGATTTCTTAAAAATCGTGTCATCCTTGGCATCTGAAAATACATTTCCCCAAGGGCATTTTTTTAATTTGAAAAAGAGTGAACTGAGAAATAGTTTTGTGAGCTCAGCAAACGCACAGTTTTACCAGGTATTTGTTTGCTAGTTGTTGCTGCTGAAAGCCTGCAGGGGTCGCGGGGAGGTGTGCACAGTCCAGAGGAGGAGCTGCATCTAAAAGGCGTTTCTAGGGTGTTCTCCTGAATGACTGCCCCAGGACAGTACAGGATTTCTCAAACTGCATGAATGAATGAAAACAATACTCTGTGTATGTTTTTGATGAGGGGAAAATGTTATAATATAAAAAGCTCAAACAAGTTGATTTTACATATTGCCCCTTTAAAATAAGCTTTTTTTCCAAAAAGACAATTATTATGTGAACAAAAATCTATGATTTACACATCCAAGACCGACTGAATCAAAACAAAAGTAGTACACAAAATGGTGAAATGAAAAACTAAATAGTTAAAGTTATTATCTATCATTAGTTGCGTTTCCATTGACCATGAAAATGTGCAAATTAGAATTTTGAAAATAAATTTGCTCAATGGAAACACGTCAATTTCGAAAAAACTTCCTTTTTTCGACAAAATGGTCTTGCGCTGGTGTTTTTGGCTGTATTGAAATTGGTGTGTTTCACAAAAGTGCAATGGAAACATTTTTTTTCGCATCACGGGAGTCATGTGATCAACAACCGGCTGTTTCTACTGGCTAAAAAGACGACGACGAAGAAGATAACAGGAAGTAGAAGTAGTGAAATCAACAAAGTTGTAAAAGAAAGTAGTAAACTCACCGACTACAATTTCCCAAAAACGCCGCATATGTAGCTGCTCCTGCGTATAAGGGGCTTGTCACTCAAAAGCCTCGATAAGTAGCCAATGTGTCCTCTGACGGCTAATGATGAGTGCTAGTGTCGTGGTAGCAATATGCTATGTGTTTGCATCTGTTGCCGCCATGTTTGTAATGACTTATCGCAAGAACAAACGTATTCACGCGTGACTTTAATAGCATTTCTTACTTAAAGGAAACACCACAACTGCGAAACTGTGTTTTTCGACATTAACAGAATATCRACAAAGTTTTGCGCACATTTGCAATGGAAACGCAGCTACTGATTACCCAGCAAAAATGGGTCACCTTAATTTTAACACCCCCTAGCAAGTGAGTCAAAACTTGTAACAAGCCTCGCTGTTCAGTGTTTTTTCCAACCAGAAGGAGTTCAAGGAGCAAAAGCAGAAACATTTACAAAAAGAGAGATGTTGAAAATAGAGGTTAAAACTCTTCCATGTTTAATTAGTTCATTAAATGCTAATTTTCAGTATGTTCTTATGTTTCTTTTTTTTACCTTATCTGTTTGTTCTTCTAAGTGCAAAGTTAGCATCCAGTCATCAGTTTCCTAACATGGTCTACACTATTTTAACCATAGGAATTATGTTTGATGGTGCTCAGAAAATAAWAGTATGTCCTTGGAGATGCCTGTTATTTCTATAAATAGTTGTTTTAAATCCACCTTAAATTTTTTCTGCTTTAAAAACGTGTTTCCAGCATTAAGCATTTTGAGCCATTTTCATAAAACTAGSGAGAATTTGGGCTTATCGTTTTATTCAATAAAAGAAATGAGGCAGTTCCATCTGATGGTTCTTCCTCTTCATTTCTAGACAAACTATGCAGTTTATATAGAAGTGTAATCCCGTGTCCTCGATGTCTTTTACCCCCATGTAGCAGACATTAACTTTATCTCACAATCAAACATTTTTCACTCACTGCACCCATACTGGTCACTTTCTAATATAAACTGCCATAAAAATGAAAGCTACAGGGGTGCGAGTGCTTTCCACTCTAAGACGAGCACATATCCATCCATCAACTCGCACCATCACCCCCCCCCCACACACACACACACACACCACCACCACCACCTTCCCCTCACGTGCACACAGACAGCCTTTCACACCAGCCTCCAGGCAATAAACAGATGTATTTCGCTCTAACTTGTAGCTTCTATTATCCGTGGGAATTGCTCTTCATCTTAGAGATCATCACTGCATCAGGGTATTATCTCGCTCTGTCTCTGTRTCACACCATCCACAACCTCAAATCCCTGTACTTTTACATAAAACTTGTTTTCGTACCCCTCTGTTTTCCTGATATAATCTGTGCTTTAGGTGTTACTCATTTCTGACTGGGATGCTGGGGTTTCTTTAATAGATTGTGGACAGAAAAAAGTACGTGTGTGTTTCTGAGGCAAGTGAATACAYGATGATACCACTGATAATTCAGTTGGGTAATAAACCAAGATGAGGGTCATAATAAAGCAGCAAACTGTAGAATTGGAACTGCAAACTAAGATCCTTTGGAGACAGAAAAGTTTAATYGCAGCACAAACTGAGAAACGATAAAAAGTGCTATTTTATAGGGAAAGCTGAAGCCATGTTACAGTTATTGCAGTAAATCCAATATTTTATTCATATTAACATGAGGTACTAAAACTGAGGCATGTTTTAAGTCCAATCACATTAACSGCCTGCAAGGTCTGGAATTTATCATCAGAGGAAACCAAAGATGTTCAGTTTGGTGTGACAGAGTGAGAAAAAACTAGATAGTGCATAGTGGTAACATAATGACCCCCGCACGCACAAATGCACCAGAACTCAAAAGTCTTTATTCCTAATAAATGTCATGCCACTAGGTGCATCCCAAAATTGTAGTGGTTTGGGTGGGGGTCTTTTTTTTCTTTTTTGTGTGTGTGTGTG
>NW_013952412.1:4023209-4025745 GCF_001266775.1 Austrofundulus limnaeus | reverse complement strand
CTCCTATGTTTAACAGTTTCTGAGTTATAAGCATTTTTGCATGTCCAGACACCCCCTCTTTGAAAGGAGTCCCCTCCTCATATACTGTATGGGGTCTATTGTACAACCGTTGGCTGGCGCAGTGTAGGTCGGACTCTTCTACAGCCCTGCCAAGTTTCATGTTGATTGGTGCAGTTGTTTTTGTGCTACGGTTGACCAAAAATCACTGGGAAAAAAAAACAGTACAAAAATATTATGACTCCCGCTTACGCTTCGCGTGCGGGGGTCGTAATAAACTGGGGAAAAAATGTCTTTCTACATGTCAGAAGATGGTCTGGGTGAGTTTATATGTGATTCTGAGCTGATCCCAAAAATATTTTTGAGAGAAATATTTTGAAAAGGCAGCTGATGAATTGATTTATGTGTTTAAAAAATACTTGGCCTTTATTCAGCTGTTGTCCATCAAAGGAAAATATTCCTTAAAAATGTTATTTAGCGGCAGAATGTAGAAAATGTTCTAGCTGGCTTTGAGAGTCAGTTTAACCCTTAACAGGCACCCTGAAATTCCTTACAAGCCTTTTGACAATTTTTTTATTTTATTTTATGTACTGTATCATTTCAAGAACCGGAGTGTGAAGTGTCTTGCCCAAGAACACAATGACTGAGACAGCTGGAATGGGGGATTGAACCGTCAACCTTTCAGTTATGTGATGACTCCCCAAACCTCTCCGCCACAGCTGCAGAAACYGYRCCTTTTTTGCCCACCAGTGGAAAAAAGACTGTTAATAAAAACATACCAGTGRTGAAAGTTCACTTGGCTGGAGGTCTCTTCATGTTATGAAGAACTAACCGTAAATTAGAATATAAAAATGCAAAGAAAGTGTGAGTTGTTCACAGATGTTGAATTCTGTCGAACTGTGGCTCTAAATCACTGTACTGTATAAAATAAACTAGGATTTCAAGCATATCAAAATGCTGTAGAGTGGCACTGATCTAAATGGAGATGCTTATTGCTTCTCTGATTCTCAGTAGCTTTTTTTTTATTGTTGAGCCAGGCCTCGACCAAAGTTGAGATCCACTTTGCTCCAGAGTGCCTTCCTACACCCGAAGACTAATGATGAGCTTCTGATCTTACCCTGACTTTGACTTCAGCRAACAAAAAAAGGAGACAATTTCAAGCAGAGCTGGTCACAGAAAGAGACTTCCAGATGGCTTTTCAACAATTGGATGTTAAAAAAAAACAATCTACAGGAGAACTATTGAAGGGCAGGATAAACAAGTGTAGAATATCAGATGAAGATGCTTCCCGGTGTGTTACATTCCTGTTCTATCACACAATTCATATTGATGCTGCTCATTCTTATAGTTTCTTTTTTATCATCATTATCTCAATGTTCACCTCATTAAAAAGTACTTGATAGCATTGAACTCCTGATGCCATTAAACCATGTGTTTTCTGTTTAAATTGCAATAAAAGTAAGCTGCAGAGAGGGGCGTTGGGAGAATTGCTGGATTTGGCGCTGAAAGTGTGTAGGGTTGACTGATCCCCCCGAGACGGGAGGCGGAGTGCTCTGTGGGGAGCGTTAGATGTTTTGTAACTGGAAGCGGAAAAAAAAGGAGTACTATCAGGGATCAGAGGAGGCTGAAGTACACTGGGAGGAAAAAATATCCACGTCTGTCTGTGCAGATGTGTGTTGCTTAGAAACATGGCCGAATCTCTTTTAACGTGGCTTCTTTTACGTGGGTGTCGGGTGTTGGCCRCAACGGCTCCTACGCCCTCTCACTCCACTCCACTCCAGAGTATGCTTTATAATCAGCCTTTGATTGAGCAGATCAAACATCCATTAAAGCTCGGTGGTGCTATCCAGGTTTAACAAAAGACAGCAGGGACCCTCAGCATCCCTTGAACGCTACAATCAATGCTTGCGAGACTTTGGTCAGAAATACAATCTAAAAAGAAAGAAAGAAARAAATCAGCATTAAGGTAAAACCTAAAGTTAGTTTCCTTGACAAGATTAAACTGCCAGATTGTGCTCAGGTGTGGGGTTAATAGTTATATAAACTGATTTGTACCTCCGCTGCAACATTACCTGATGCTTCAAAATCATCTGGTAATKTTCACTCCCAGGCTTTCTCTGTAGGACGGTAATATCAAATGTCATACTTATATTAGCTGATAGCAATCTAAATACTTCATGGGTTAAGACTGCAGGTACCCCTCCAGAAGTTATCAAAGCTACCCTTTACTTTTTTTAATTTTTTCCAGTTTGGTCTTTACTTTTCTCAGAGCTTTTTTTCATCTACTGCGATGCTTCCTTCTTTACTAGTGTGCTAAGGTTCTTCATCACATTTGTCTTCATTATTTACTAATCATTTTAGTAGTTTGTAAATTCAGAGAAAAAGACTTTAAATACTGTAAATAACACTTTGAACGTGTATTATCAAAGGTATTAGATCCCAAATGAATATATTTCAGAACAAACACTATTATTTTAGTACTGGTACTCATTTGAAATGTGGAGACAGTGTTTAAGTCAGGTTACAGTCTCTGTGAGAT
>NW_013952412.1:4012404-4023041 GCF_001266775.1 Austrofundulus limnaeus | reverse complement strand
GGTGTTAAGCCCCCCCACCCCCAAAAATATATACAGTACCCTAATCACCAGATCTCTACCACTGTGCTTGACAGTTGTCATGAAGTCATTGTGTTGATATACAATTTGGTTTTGACAAAAAAAAACTGTATTCCTTTTGGCCAAACAATTCGACTTTGGTTTAAATGTTTTGTATTTACTAATTTGTTTGTTACTGATGCAACCTTTTGTAAATTCTGTTTTGTTTGAATATAGTCTGGGGATAAAAGTGGCAGACATTATAAGATTTATTCTTCTTCTGCTACCTTTCATTTTATTTGGATTTTTGATTGGTATTTTTTCTTTGTTTTTTATTGTATGTAGTTATTTTTTAATGAAATTATTATGTTTTTGAAATGAAACTGAATTGAATTGAACTTCAAAATCTGAGCTTTGTTTCTATCTTCTTGTATCTTTTCAAACCATTGCATGGACTCACCCTGTGAGTTTGTAGAAACATTTTATGCTGTTTGTTTTTAACTTTTACCACTTTTCACTGTTAATTTCTCTGTTGACTAATGAGCCCCAAATGATCTAAAATGGCCATTTAACATTCCTAGACTGCAAAGTGGATAAAAACTATTATCTTTCAAAGATCATTGGGTGCTGTTTACTCTTGAACTTTATTGAAAGCAATGGATTTTCTACACTTTTTTATGTTTTGCCATAGTTTTTTATACAACAAATGGTGACACAGATTGATGTGTCTTCTGTTGTTCATTTGAGTGTGTGCTTACTGAATTTTAAAACCCTTATAGATTTAGTCTTTGGTTCATTATTTTCTCTGAGTTATACTTTTATTGTGCTATTTGTATTGCTGTATTCATTTAACAAACAGCAGGGAGCTTCATCACCACAATAAGACCAGACAAAACCTTTCAAACAAATGTGACAAATATACTCTCACTCTCAGAACGAGGCGTTTATTTTAATGGTCCAAGACTCCCAGAGAAATTTTACTCACAAGCACAATCTGCAATAATTATTTTTATTCAATTATTAGGGAAAAAAGTCATCAGCACAATYGACCAAATCAGTCAACCACAAAGAAGCAAAGATAAATGAAATCCCAAAGGAAAGATGATTTTAATTATTCCAATCTGCTGCATCACTCTCTCAAACAATCTTTCATTGTCTTTGAAATAATGTAGCTCATCAGAAGTGACAAGTGCACTTCCCATCAAACACAGGTAGAACAGCATGTCTTCAAACAATGATGATGTCGGTTCCTGCCCCGCTGAAACTGGGCAAAAAAAAAAAAAAACCTAATACAACTTGTCAAGGTGAGACAAAAAGACAGTGCTGTATATGTTTATCGCCTCAACTTTAGTCGAGCAAAGTCACAGATTTAATTTACAATATCTGTATTTTTAAATGACTTTTAGTTTAGTTTTTTCTAATAAATATGTTTGTTAAATAGTAAACTATAAAACATTGATCTGTCCGTGTGAAATAAAGGGAGGTGCACCATGTGAGTCTTTTCTTAAATCCTGTTCATTTTAACATGCTGGCTTCATACTTTTCTGTTTTGATGTGGATGTATAAGTGACTGTATAAAATAGGTAATGGTCCACAATTTTACTGTGCCTTTTAATGTCATTCAGGTTCTGTAAAGTGTCCWACAATGTACCTTTTATTTTATATGCACATTGCTATTATAAACACCAGTAAGTACACCAGGGCACGGTGTKTTGCTGAAGGACACTTCAGCACAATCCAGAGGCTGTGAATGAACCCCTTATCATTTGAGTTGTAACCTACCTAACGCTCATCTAAAGCTGTTGAAAGTATCTGAAAATTAAATTAAGCTCTAACGATGACACTGTTTAACACACAAAGGCAGTGTCATTGTAATCTATAAAAGAACTGGAACACCTAGAAAATTATTTGAAAATTAATGTTTGCTATGAAAAAAAATTTTTCATCAATGCAATAATTAGCAAACAGTCATTATGTTTTTAATATGCAGAAATGTGGCTTCATAAACCCTGAGGATTGTGGTTTTATAAGCAGTGTGCGTTTTGGAAGTCACAGTCATCCCACAATCCTCATTTCTARTAGTCTTGTGCTGAATAATTTAAAGTGAACCTAATTACTTTAAATAAATTCAGAACCACGCAACTCATTTAAAATAACTAATGAGTTTTTAAAGCATGCTTTACTGAGACATTCATCAAGATCAAGAAATCTTACAAGACATCAGAGCTCACTTTTGACTCGAACCGAGGGATTTGAAATTTATAAGAGCAATGCATGTAATGAAAGGATTAACATGTTGTCCTTTTGTAACGCTGGTAAAACGTTTTAGACACAGAATGTAGCAAACCAAGTTCAGCACCCATGTTCTGTTTTAGAAATAAGTGTTTAATTCCTAACACATGTCATCATGTCTAAAGAACATGTAGCTTATTTTATAGTTTTCTTACTGCAAATCTCTTTATTACCTCKTCTACAACCGTTTATCTGTAACCCTGCAGGAAAATAGCAGAAAAAAGAGAGACTTTACAGTTTTACTGTTCCTTCTGTTTTTGTTGTTTTACATTTATTGTTTTATTTATGCATTTATTTTTAAGCCAGATAAGCAATGCATTTGTTTTAGATTATTACAAACGTGTTGACTTTTTAAAGCCATATCTGAAACATTTTATTTTTTTCCTAGTTTTGTTTTTACTTTTGCTTCCAGCGTACATGAAGTTCACAGATTGACTGGATTCAGAAAGCCAAGTTTTTCATAGTGTTAAACAAAATGTAGTATGTTTCAATAAGTGTCACATATCTGGCAAATTAGAGTGGTAGGAATAAAACTTGTGTATCTGAACATGTTAAAATGTGATTATTATTTTTCTCTTTGTATAAAAAATGCTACTGATCATAAAATGTAGCCATTGATTTACAAATAATAATAATGGGCCTTATGCAAGAACCATTCATACAAACAGATTTGTTCTTAAGTTGTGCGTATGAGTGATTTAGGAGAACTTATGGCATTGACCAATTTTCTCATATTGTAAATTGTTTTTTAAGATACGAACAAAATTCACGAGCGGTCCAGACCTGCAATATATTTTGAATGCAGTCAGTCTTCTGTTATCCAGACTAATTTTATGCACTAATAACTTTATAGTTCATTAGTTTGAAAATATTTTGAGTTGAAAATAAATCACAATCCATAATTGTGTTGACAATAGGCTATTCTGTTTGATCTGGAACTATAATTTTAAATGTATTATTGTAGCTCAAGGATACAGTTTAAATTGGCTATTAATGCTGTTGTRTAACACTGTAATATTAATATGAAGATCTCCAACTACAAACCAATTTAAGCTATGTATTAACTGAAGTTTAATTTGTCTATGTGTATAATAAGGTCAACATGAAGTGAACATAATCAACTTTATTCAGACATAGATTGCGTTATTTTTTAATTTTTTTTTAGATTTATTCAGCACATCAGCTATGCATGCAAGACTGTCGACTATTTTCTCCACATATTTTGGAGACGTTTTAAAATGCTTTCTTGATTCCTCCGAAACGGATCTGACATCACTTGCGTGCATGGGAGACGGCGGGGGACTGGCACATCAGATGGTCTGAAATGTGGTTCTGTGTCTAAGTGCTCTTCTTCTAAATAAATKAAAATTATTTAATACAGTTGTTTCCCCATTTTTTCCACGATTAAATTAAAAATATTTAAACAAATGAAAACAAGAGCAATATTAGAGAGAGAAGAATAGGATTTAACTTTTATTTCTGTGASTGTACGACCCACAGGAGACACGACAATAACAGCAGACTTTATTTCTTTCCACTCCTTGGCTTTGGCAGGTTCTTTAATTMAGCGACTGACACTGCTAAAACAGACAGATTTGCTCTTCTGAATCTCTGAGATCAGGACTTCAATCTCCAAACTTGTGAATGAACACTTCCTTGCATGTAGGGCAGGAAGCGTAACCTTATATGGTGTTATTGGGGTGGTAATTATGCTAATTTCCTCTCATGAATAAGTACAGGTGGCACTCATCATGTTTATGCTGCTCATTTAAACATTTCTCSTGAAGTTAGAAGCATTTGCTGAATCTGACGTGACATGTTACAAGCCCTTCGTATGAAAAAATAAGAGAAATTCAGGATAAGGAGGAGGTTGCATTGAAAATGTGTATGTCTACGCAAAAAAAAAGTTTCGGTTCCGTGTATTGGAACATTTAAAACGATTACGAGTACTTGTAAAAATGCTGGTAGGGGCCCCGATACACAACATCTCAGCATTAGGGCATCCTTAATATTATCTGAATAAAACCACCATTTTAATCTGTTATTCAGGTTKTAATGTTTTACTTTTGAATAAAAATAAAATGCACAAAGATTCTGGGTTTGTGTTGCTAATGCTATGTGAAAAAGTTCTCAAGTCCTAAAACACAAAATGAGTGAAGTTAGGTTTTGTAACTGCATATAAATAAATTGCCTTTTAAAAGAACAAACCTGGTCATGAACTGAGAGTAAAGCAAGAGAGGGCAGTTCAACATGTTCACATTTCTTTTTTCATTTTTCAGAAAAAGTTTGTGCCCTTTGGTTCACCTCAGCACCACTCGCCTCTCACTTCAGACAGTTGGTAATGAGATTAAATGAATGAACTTCATTTAAGGTACTTTTTTCTCAGTTTAATGCGGTGTATGGAACGAGCCATGACTCTGCAGAGAATCAATRGTCTTTTTTGTGGAGGTGAAACACAAAGGAACATTACTTAGTGGGGAAACAAGTCTGGACATTTTTTRTAGCTCGTTTCAGTCTGTAAAATTGCTCATCACAATGCAGGTTATCTTTTCTCAGTTTTTGAATTTTGCTATTCTGTATTTAAGACAACAAATCACAGCTTGAAATATAAAAAGTGATAAATATATAACATAAGTGAACAAAACTAAATAGAAAGTATTGGAAATTTGGCTTCCAAATGTTGCATAAAGATAAAAATAATGCAGGCAAGCAAACTAGAACTAATCCTCTTTACACCATGTGATGTTTTCTTTTATCCAATTGTGCAGAACAAGAAATGTATTTGTAACACAATACTGTAAATAAACTGATAAAATTGTTTTTGTTGTCAGAAGAGTGTTAGCAGAAAAATTACCCTGTGGTGATAAGCGGCATGTCAAAAAACAGCAAGCAAGAGAGAGTCACAACAGTAATTTGAGCAAAAACAGGACATTCATACAATTGTACTACAGTGTGATTTTTTTTGTGGGTAGTTTCAGCATCAGAGTGTGTTTCGTTAGAGTAAGTCGTCATTACAGAAACTCATTTTGATGTCGGATGTGCTCCTGCTGGGTTTGCAGTTGGTAAAATTGCATCAGGAGGGGTGCAGTGCAGGGAAAAGAAAGTAATGGTCTGGTTTTTTACACAAAACCATTTCACCAATTTGTAAAATATAATCTTTCCAAATGAGTAACATTAAAACACTGCATTTATWCAGAAAAAGCATGCAACACCACTTTGCATCGTTTCTGGTCAAGCAGAGGTAGACTGAAGGACTTCGATGCTGTTTGACTGGCTGCACCTGTGAAGGTTAGGGTTTAAAGTTTGGTCTGCAGCAGACCACTTCTGAGGTTTCTGACTTTGGCAGGCTGTTTTGTTGTGACAGGGTCGCTACGGGAGCTGATGGTTGCAGTGTCCCTGCAGAGTTTCTTGGCTGTGTGGGTGGAGTTTGTCCTCACGATTGGCAGAGGTTGGGTGTGGGTGGACATTAGCAAAACCATGATTGGTCAGATTTTGGAGCAACTTACAAATGGAAGTATTGATATTGTTAACATGTACATATAATTTATTGACTGTCTATTTAGAGTTTTAAACAGAACAGTGTCTCAAATAAAAGTTTTATGAACACAATTTATTAACATCAAAATTTAGAGCACCTTCCTGTCTCAAGGGGTGAAAACAGATCCTGACCTGAATCTTGTCAACCACATTAAATTGATCATAAAATGGCATATTATCACCTAAAAATATTACCGGAAGTAGATGACTGATGTCAAAACAGGATCCTGTGAAATTAGTTCATGCTTTTGTTTTTAGCAGACTCGAATTTTGCCACATTGTTTTCACAGGACTAGCAAAAAATAAAATAATCAATGAGACAGCTTCAACTTCTTTACAATGCTGCTTCTAGAGTTCTTACTATAACAAAAAGAAATCAGCATATTAGTCCAGTTCTGAGGGTCTTACATTAGCTTAAACGTCTTGCAAATGGCTGTCAAAGCACTCACTGAACTCTAACTACAGCTCTAATTTTCTTCATTGATATAAACCAATAAGATCTTTAAGATCATCTGAATCAAGCCTACTAACCATTCTAAGAGTCAGAACAAAACAATCCCTGAAGCAGCCTTCTGTTTTTTAYGCACCAATAATTTGGAATAAGCTTCTTGTTCACTGCAGGACTGCTCCCACCCTGAGCTCTTGTAAAACAWGGTTAAAACCTTTTAGTTGCTGTTGCTTCTTCTTGATTTAATTTTTTAATCAGTTTAATTTGTTTTTTTATCTGTTTGTTTTAATGTATGTTATTAACTTTTATGATGTACAGTATAAGCACTTTGAGTTGTCCCTGGCCAATAAATAAACCCCACCCAAAACTGTTAGTCATGTTTTAACCAAAGTCCTCAAACAGACCAATCATGTCTTTGACAAAGTTTTCCCACCCACCAAATATTAAAAATAAATAAATAAATAAAAACTCCCACTCAGTGACTGCAGAGACCCCCTTCTCAGTTGAGATGAGTTTATGAAGGATGCTTACCTTAGTTGGCTGTTCTTAAGAATATAAAATGTTAAACTAAAACTTTTGGCTCTACTGTCCTTATGTCTCCTTCTGGCATCTGTCCTCTGTTCTCAGTAGGTCGGATGTGAGGAAATATTGCTAGTGAAGGTAAAACAATGACAGCGGGATAATGAGAATTATCCTATATTTATATTCTCTCAAGCTTTATGTCCCACTTGAGTTCAACAAGCAATCATTCACCTGTGTTTACTGAAAACTGTACGCTGTCTGTTTACCAATAGCTGACAAATTAACTTTGTATTCAATGCAGTTAGGCTGCACAGACATTGTTTTATGTTTCTTATATTTTGTTATTGTGGGACCGATGTTCTATTGTGTAGTTTGACTGTTGATGTGCGCTAATAATGTCAAAGGCTTGCATCTCAGCAATAAGACTGTCATGGGCTGAAGTTTGAGGACCCAGTTGTAGACACACCAGAGGCAGTTTCCAGAACTCTGAACTCTTTGATAACTACATCTCAGGCACACTAATGAAACTTGTAACATTGAAAAATGCACAGAGACAAACACAGGGTCTAACAAAAACTGACTGAGGAGTTTTGAGGAGTGATTGCCAGTTGACCACAGCTGTGCAGAGATGGGAGCCAGGTGAGCAATGAGCTGGAAGGAGGGTCTGCTGAGGATATTTAAATGAGCAGAAAAATCCAGCTCCTATATAATTATGGAACAGTCATTAATCCAATATATAAAAATCAAGACAAAGGTCCAAAAAAAAAGACAAATTATTAATTTTATCTTCTAATATAGTCCGAAAAGACCATTTTCTTTTTATTGTGATGAAGGTTTTATTGTAAAACAACCCCAACACTACATTCTAGTATTTGTCTCCATCTTCTGCCGTTTATACATAGTCAGGTCAAAGAGGCAACCGGTCCAGGACAGAAACCCAGACATCCCCTCCCCACCTACACTTTCCAGTTCATAGGTGACCCCAAGGTGTTCCCAGGCCAGAGAAGATATAATCCTTCCAGCAAGTTGGTCTTCCCCGGGGCCTCCTACCAGTGAGAGGTACCTGGAGCACCTCTGAGAGGCACTTAGGCGGCATCCTAATCGGATGCTTGAATCACCTCAACTGACTCCTTTCGATGTGGAGGAGCAGCGGCTCTACTCTGAGCTTCCCCTGGATGATGGAGCTCCTCACTCTATCTCTAAGACTCAGCCGGACTACCCTACAAAGGAAGCTCATTTCGGCCGCTTGTGTCTCATGACTACAGTTGAACATTTGAATGTAGACAGACCAGTAAATTGAGAACTTTGCCTTTCGACTGACCATTTTCTTCACCATGACCGAAGCAACACTTTCTTTACTGAGCATGAGGCCCCAATCCATCTCCTGCTCCATCCTACCATCACTCATAAACAAGACACCCAGATACTTAAACTGCTCTATTTCGGGCAGAGACTCCCCTGACCCGAAGGTGGCATTCCACCCTTTTCCGATTGAGAACCATGGCCTCAGACTTAGAAGAACTGACTCTCGTCCCAGCTGCTTCACACTTGGCTGTAAACTGCCCCAATGCACACTAACATTTGTAAATAAATGTCAGTTAATTTCTTTTTCCTGTTGATATCATACTGTTTTTGAATGAGGTTAACTTTACAGTTTGCATTTATATCAATTATTCATGTCATGAAATAAGGTTTTTGCCTGTTTGAATCATCACAGAAAAACAGAAAATATTTCTATATTTACAGCTCAAAGTCTTAACTTCAGACTCACACTTAAGAAAAATGTACTCAACTCAAAAGAACTATAAAGGTGCAGATCTCACTTTTCATTTCTATGATCCTACATTATATTCTTGGAAAACCTAGAGCTGATAACAATGCAATGAAGCACCCCAGCTGTGCCAAACAAACCTGAGGATCTATAAAACGTCAGTCTCAGACCCCATATACACACGACATATGGCTGTTAATCGTTACCATCATAGCTTCATCATAGTGAGGGAACATGATGAGCATGCCAAGTATGCACTGACCTTGACAGGAGTCAAGTAAAAATTTTAATTTAAAAACTTCTCTCTGTGGTGATTGACCAGCCATTCAGTGCTGCAGAACTCCAATTAAACAGAGAATCTCTGCACAACCGCTTCATTCCATAATTTTCAAGGTTATTATTTTTTTTCCTCTGGTTTAATAGAGATCAAACAAATGGGGAAGAAAAAGAGAACTGCAGGGAATATTTGGTCAGTCACCACAATAATATTCAGAAAATCCATTAATCAGTTTAGTAATTCTCCAATAAAGAAAAGAAAGAAATGAACATAGTAGCATAAAATAAAAAAGGCCTCTTTAAAAAAGGCATCTTTAACAATTACAGTAAATAGTTTTACTGGTTTTTACTTGCCGACGTAACATGTTTACATGAAGAGCTGTATCATGGGTGTTTGTTTTTTTTTTTTTACCATTTGCTTACACACAGAGAAGGACTTAAACAGCCTTCTGTCAATAGATGGAAACTGACGGCAAGGAAGCAAACTACACCAGGATGAATTGGATTATTAGGGATGGAGTAACATTCAATCTGCCTGTTCCTAAAAAGATTCACAAGGACATAGCAGTATCCTCCTGATGCGCTTCAAGAATCTTACACATCTACATCCTTCCCTTTGTACTCACTGCAATGTCATCAAATTGCTTCATTGTTGGTTGGTATGCACATTCTGTATTTGTGTGTTAGTGACACCAAGCTTCAATTTTCAAGCTGTGGGCTGAGTTGAAACTTATCATTGCTTTTCTTTGTTGAAAGAGGCCACTATATTCCACAAATTACTTCTTTACTAGATCCAGTCTATTTTGGTATTTTGTTGTTCTGCGACAGGGCACATGTTGCAAATGTAACAAAAGGTTTCATGATAATTCTAGTCAGAATTAAACCATTTCTCCAACAGGCTATATATCTAAGACAGTAAGAGATTAATTGTTCATGAACGTGCATGTTCTGAGTCAGAACTATGTTTAAATGTGCTTTTACTTCTTTACAGTCTAGCTGTTGCAATACGTTACAACACCAAGGTTATTTAACAATCTTCCCAACAATTCTTTTAGACCCTTGTTCTTGTCAAACAATAAAAAAGTACACCGCTTCTCAACGGTATATTAGCTGACAGCTGCATTGTGTCCTTGTGAAGGTTGAACTAATTGGGCTCAGATTTTGGCAGCTGTAAAAATGTCAGTTGTTGTCAGGTACAGTTTTTCTTTTGTCTAACTGCAGAGTCACAGAGAGGATATCAGGCTTACAAAATGTACAAAGTATGAAAAATCCTTCTACAACTTTAAGTGGTTTTATAAGCTGGAATCTAAAATTAAATATTTGGTTTTTAGGGGAAGCAAATACTGCTTTTAATTGTTTGCATTGCATTAAAACGATCTTAAATCAGCATTCATTGTCATTCTGTTCTGCCTTCAGCAACAAAAAGAACAGAGTCCTGCGATAGTGCATTTTTTAATTATTTGCAAATGAAACTGCATTTACACTGATGGGTTGTTAAAACAAGAAAAAAAGTAAACAAAGTTTGGGTAAATCAATTTGAATTGCAGGTACAAACTGATATTTTGTCAACTGAAATTTTAAACCTGTTGTTGCGAAAAAAGGCTTGGCACAAAGTAATGTGATTAAAACACAGTCAGGCCTGAAACAACTTGATACCACAACTGAAACAGCTCACTAAAAAAAATTTAAACATAAATACACTCACCGGCCACTTTATTAGGTACACCTGTCCAACTGCTCGTTAACACTTAATTTCTAATCAGCCAATCACATGGCGGCAACTCAGTGCATTTA
>NW_013952412.1:3993947-4011219 GCF_001266775.1 Austrofundulus limnaeus | reverse complement strand
CCAAAATCTCTGAGGAATGCTTCCAGCACCTTGTTGAATCTATGCCACGAAGAATTGAGGCAGTTCTGAAGGCAAAAGGGGGTCCAACCTGTTACAAGCGTGGTGTACCTAATAAAGTGGCCGGTGAGTGTATGTGCATCATGTTTCGTCCACACTGACAACGTCTAGTTGCCGCACATTAACTGTCACATTTTCTTTATCTTTGTTGGCCTGAACTAGAATTACATAAGACTGTAGCAACCACCCTGAAGTATACAGTATAATCATCTGTTGCTGAAGAAAAACTCATTTCTGAAAGTAAAGAGGCATGAAAGATTTTCAACAGGTAAAGATGAAAGCTCCATGTCAGAGATGAAGTCCTGAACATTCACTGCCATTTTCTCGTTTTTCACAAAAGCTGTATTTTCTGGCTGAGTTACTGTTTTTACTCACTCTTTGTAGCTGCAGAGCTGTAGGAATGTACCTCTGGATGTGATGTGATTTACAAAGCAGTGGCAGGCATCCATTAGTAATGTAACAACAAATCCTTTATTCAGAGAGTGATTTATGTATTTAATAAGCTTCTCTGGATTTCATTCCCTTCTTTTTCTCTCTCATTTTTTCTTTTTTTTAACCCCTTTGCTCCAGGCACAAAAATTTAAAAATCTGAGTATAAAGGAAAGTGAAGTTTACCAAGAGAGATGTTGTGTAGGAAGGTGAGACTGCATCAACAACATGAGGTGATGGAGGTTTAATTTGGCTGTGTTGAACCAAAAACTTCTGGCATAATTATTAGAAGCATCTTCTTCTAAGTTGTTTAGTTATGCTACAATACATCTGTGCTGAAGAAGGAGAATTAAAACGCAAATCTGTAAAAATCAGGAAATAAAGCTAATGGCAGGGTGCCACAAAACCTAATGCTCATTGTTAAATTGTCAGTGACACTATATGTGTAAAACATGTAATAATCATGTAAAGTACATTTATAATGATTGTTACCAAGATTTACATCCAGTAGGATGGAGGATCTTTGTTATATTGTGAAAAATGTTGCTTACATTATCTGATATAATTAAGAGCTGACAAATTTGGGGAAACTCAAACGACTGACAGATATTAACACTGACTAATTATTAATGCTGAATTTTAGATGTTTTCATTTTTAAGTGATAAAAAGTAAATCAAAACTTATTTGAATAAATGTCCTTAAAGGTTCCAAACTGCCCCTCGTGTTTTGATGACAAGCAATGTTAGAATAAAAAATGTCTCTGTGACTGTGTAACTGCAGTGTGATTTCAGCACGTCGAAACAAATTATTTTGATTGAATTAAACTGAATATTGTTCAATAATAGAAAAAATAGTAGTATCATTCCATGATTACTATATTTTTCTCCTTTTCTGCACTTTATGGAATCATCTATATATATATTTTTTTTCAGCTAAAACCACAAATACAAAATATTTGCAGGTCATTATATATCCATCCATCCATCCATCCATCCATTTTCTGTACACGCTTCTTCCTTTTCAGGGTTGCGTGGGTCACTGGTGCCCATATCCAGCAGTCACAGTGCGAGGGGCGGGGTACACCCTGGACAGGTCGCAAGTCCATCACAGGGCCACACATAGAGACAAACGAGACAAACAACCATTCACTCTCTCACTCACACACCTAGGGACAATTTAGAGTTATCAATTAACCTAACAGTCATGTTTTTGGTCTGTAGGAGGAAGCCGGAGTACCCGGAGAGAACCCACACATGCACGGAGAGAACATGCAAACTCTACCCAGAAAGGTCCCCGTCATTATATATATATATATATATATATATAGACTTAAAAGAGCTGTGCCAACTTAGTAATTCAATTCTTTCATAGCATCTCATTTAGACTGAACAAATATTTATTCTGCAACAAACATATTATCACACATCAACTGTAATCTGAGCACTATCACTGCAGACAGCATTGAACTGCACACTGAGGAGAAGAAGACAAAAAACCTTGGAGGAGGTTTGGATAAAGACAGAGGACATGAGAACATAAGTAGTGGCAGGTGAGCTCCAAGCAGGCAAATCTTGCTGACTACAAAAGTTGGAAACAGCTTGCTGGAGAAACTCACAGCAGTCTTTAACATAAGCTATCACTGGGCAATTAATCTGAGGGGTGGAAATACGGGAAGGACAACAGAGAGGCTGTAGAAAGGGTTGGCAGAGAGAGCTCAGAAAGTAGAAAATCAGCAGAAAAAAAAAAGGTTTTGAGGAAGAAAGAAACCTGTTTCCAGTAACACCCATTAATTTCCCTGAAGACAGGTGCTGTGGATATTAATCCAAATAAAGGAGCTAAGCTTTGCCAGCTTCACTGCTCCTGCTCCAACCAAAGCTCTGTATATTATGGTTCAGCCAGCCAAATACTTGTAGAGGCTTTCTGTAAGAACAAAGACTGAGGTGTGATTAAACAGCCAAGTTACAGAAGAGTAACTCGGCCTGACATCCACCACTAAATAACCTCTAACAAAGGCTGGTATTAAATTAAAAAAAAAAAAAACACCTCAGTGATTTTTTCATTATTATTATTGTGCATTTTTAATGATTTTAATCACATCCTTTTAGCTCTTTTATATTCTTACTAAATAACTTTTTTCRCAACACAGTCACACAGGACTGTTGAGTGAATCTGAACAGAGTGCAAATTCCATTTTAATTTATTTGCTTGTTAATATTTTTATTTTAAAGTTTATTTGTACCTGGAAGGGCTCACACCAGGACTGTAAGAGTGTTAAGAAATCATTAAACTCATTTATTTGTTGTTTCACCATGGTAAAACCCCCTGCTTTCCCAAGACTTAGTGAAACGAGTGCTCATATAAAAAAATAACTGCTGGGAAAAATGTATGTAATTTACCACTTTCCTCCGTACATGGTGTTTCCAAAGTTCAGACTTTATGTTCTATTTTTACAAGTGAATGTCTTTAGAAACACTAATTTGCCTGTATTTTGAAAGATGCTACAAATATATACATGGAAGCTATTATGATCCACTGCAGGTCCAATTATGCTGTAAATCAGACAAACTCTACATTAAAGTTTCTTTCATAACAACTTAACCACAGTATGGATTTCTTTTCCTTTTTTTGTACATTAAATATTTTCTTACTGACAAGTAGAAAGGATGTAAAGTCTCAGATGACCTTTTTTTTCCCCAGTAGTAATGTGAGGGTGATGCTGCAACTCCTTGGTTAAGTATTTTGGACAGCCTCTAGTGTATTTTATACAAGTACATCAAAATTGTAAGAAAATAAAAGAAGTAAACAGTCATCTTATTATATATAATATTTATATAATATTTATCTGTAGAACAAATTTCATAAATGTTCTTGATCAAATGATGTCCTTGCCATGTGTTTTTTAAAAAAATAAACAGTCAGAGTTACACACAAGGAGCCATTTCAGAGGACCTTTGGCTTCAGAACCACAGGTGGTAGAGCTATTTAAATGAAGCTCAAAACTTCCACAGTTATTGCAATTCAGTTTTGTTCTGAGTCTGGCTTTTAATCCCCCACCTTATTGGATTTTATGTCAAGATTTCACCACTCCAAAAGGGTTCAGCTAATAAAACACTTTTTTATACTGAGCTTTGTTTTATCATAAAAACAGAAATCTGGATAAATCATKAACCGTCTCTTCATTTCTTCCTGAAGCTACAATACAATTCAATTTTTTCTCTGCTCAGCCTGAATTAGGTTTATCACTGTAACAAGGTTCTTATGTCACAGAAGGTTTAGTTAAAAAAAAGTTATTTCAGGTCTGGTTTTCCTCTCTTGACTTGTCCTTGCTTTGACCACTGTGTYTCAATAAATCTCTGAGCTGATTTCTGCTCAGAGGTTTGTCTTGTAATTACTTTAAGTAGCCTTTATCAGAGATAACGGACCTTTGGAGCAAGATCACATTTAATTACAATTGCCAAATCAGGCTCTAACCACCCCTACACCCTGCATGGAAGAGGCAATAGTCAAAAGAAGAATGAACATTCAAATACAGTGACATGCAGAATGCAGGTGTTCTGCATGTCACGGAATTAATTTCGGTTTTAATACGAAAAAGATAAATCATAACTACAAAGTGATAGGTGAGGAGCCAAACAAGTCTGAACACAATTGTAAGAATGCACAACATTTTACAGCAAATAACAGACTGTGGCAAAATTTGTATAACGTGCAGAGCCACTATAAAACCAAGTTATGATAATTTTGCAATAACAAAATGCTGTGCTGTTTGAATGCAGCGTTGGTATTCTTACTTTTTACATCCACCACTAAATTAGAATGTGCATATTAAAGCAACTTGTTAATTTATTCTACATAATTCAGATGTGCACCTCGTTGTCAGATTATTCTGCATGTATTATGTATTCCTGTCAATGTTGCTGAAGAAGTACGTTCTACATAAAAGCCGGTATTGTTTTAGTGCAATTTTATCAAAATTAAAAGAAAAAAAGATGCTTCCACTTCACCTTTTCAACATGAATTACACATTTTTGATCGAAGGAAAGCTTCTGGTGGTATGTGTGGTTTTAGGCTGAGCTCTAGTGGAGATATAATGAATTACAGAATCCATGTTAAACTAAAGACAACACATGTAAAGGTAACAAACAAAAAAAATCCTAATGGAGTTTTTCAGAAATAAGGCATGTAGACAGGTACTAAACTCTGAATCAACATGTAACTTTAATTATTCTTTATTCTGGTTGTATGAATATTTCTGACAACAGATAACTGGATCAGTTTGTCATGAAAAATGAGAATTTCTGATCTTTTCGATTTTGCTTGATGAAATTTTAGCAGTAATAATCACACATGTAGTCCGTTCTTTATAAAACTGACAATTGTTGGATCTTTTCAAAGGCCTAGAACAAACCTATGTAAACTGGCAGCCAAACAACCAATCACAACAAAGACCAATGCTCCTGTGGCCAATCACAGAGGACATTGATTTGTTCAAAGCTTTATTGCCCTTGCAGGGCTACAGAAATGTCATTTTGTGGATTTGAATAGTTGTTCAGGATCCAATAGTTTCATTTTATCCAGACTTTGAAGGATTAGTTCCTTAAAAAATAGCTTTTTTTCAAATTATGCTTTGAGTTAATGTAAAGCTCAGAGTTACTGTTTGCATATGGCCACATAGACAAATGCATTTATACTATTTTATGTATCAAATAAATCCAAAAAAGAAATATAGTTCTGGCCTTTTTACCAGCGGTTTTACTACTCAGTTACTAAATTTAATTTTTACAATCAGGCCTTGTTTTACATTTTCCCTCAGATTTATTCATTTTAATATTTTTCCCTTACAAACAAACGATAACAGACATGGTGGCAGAGAAAATATAAGCTGAACTCTCATCACAGCAGGACACATTTTCTGGAACAGGAACTGCTGAGGTGTCCAATACTGGTCCTATTCTACATGTTTAGATGTTTCTCTGCTTTGACACACCTGTTTTAAATAAATAGGTGATTGGCAGGCGTCTGTAGCACTTAAAGACCTGCTGAAGAGCTGGAAGATACAGGACAGAGACCCTTGAGGACCCCACTGTCTGAGCACTTGGGAGAACTGATCATTAAAGGACTTGCTGTCCTATAAAAGATTCAGTCTGTGTCTGAAGGTAAAATAAATAGATAGTAAATAGTAATAATGGACTGTGCAAACTGTTGTGACTTCAACAAAGTATTTTTATTGTGCGTGTGTGTTTTATACTATAATGCATCAATTTGTTATTATTCTAGATAATAAATAACTACAGTTATGAGCAATCATCATTGTCTCTGAAAGCTTTTCCAGTACAGTTTCCAATACAGTTCCTGTTCAGTGCCACAGACTTGTCTGAAAGGGAAACTTTAAAACAACTGCTTTCATCTCTTTCAGTATCACTCCTTTGGGAAAATGTCACATGCGGAAAGTAAACACTACAGACTGCCAAAGGGTTTTATAATAAAATCTTTTATTGATTTTTAATTATGTCAGCTAATATTTCCCTCTGTCTCCAGCACCATATTGATCTCTGAAGAACATCAAACACACCAGGATCAAGCTGCAAATGGAAACAGAAAGAGGAAACATGGAAAGACAAAAAAAAAAAGCTTTGACTTTTTAAATAGATTTAGCTTACTTTAATTTGATAAAATATATTCTTATATAATTATTTAAACCAATAAAGCCTCTTCAAGTCATTATTTATTACTACAGATAGTGTCACTGAAGAGAGGGATGTCTGAGTTTCTCTCGTGGAGCTGCTGACTTTGCGATCTGACTACAGATTAGTGGTAGAAGATTGTGATAGAGGTGGAGATGTTAACTTGGCAGATGTCTGATCTGATGTTTTTATGTTGAAGTCAAATCTATCAGAAAACTTGACAAACTTCATTAATGTCACAAAAATACAACTGACCTTTTTTCTCTCTGTCCCTAAACGATCAAGACATCATGATTCTTTTCATTTCAGCAAAAAAATTAGTTTTTTTATACAACATAATGTATTGTGTCTAACAACTATTTGGATTTTTTTTTTTTTGTCTCTGTTGGTTCAATTCAGTTTCTTTCTTTTTCTTTTCTTTTCTTTTTTGGGCCAGTTTTGTATTGATAAAAAATTGATAAAATGGATCTTGTGTTGTTTTGCCATTTAACTGGCTGATTTTATAACACTTTTACTCATAATTTAGGGAATTAAAAGTAATTTTAAAGTAAATCTCTCCCTTACATTCAATAAGCCCATTACAAACCAGATGAATGAAGGCACACTGAGGTTTCATTATACTGAAAATATGACAGAATGTTCATCAGGGCTTTTAGATGTAAAACCATCACGTCAAAAAATAAGCTATGAACTGCATTATTGTACTAATGTGTCCACTGAACCATGACTTTGTGCAGAGAAAATATTATTTCCACAAATCAGTGAAATGTTATGAACTCTGTCTGTTCATCTTGGTAAAATGTTGTATTTTGTTGGGAAAAGCTGTCAGACATTTACCCTGCTGTCACTTTGTCAGACTAAACACCTTCGATCCCCATCTTTCTTTAAACGTCAAGAAAAAAATGAAATGGATTCTGAATCATTAATGGGAATAATCAATCCACAGAGAKCCCAACTTTAAAAAGACTGGTCATACAGGTTCTGCTATGAACGACTCAGTAAGAGACACCAGGAACCCTCAGATGATTTTAGCTCCTGTCCTGATTTGTCGAATGTCTTTTCTGASAAACATAATCAATAGTACATGAATGGTCAAGCTACTGTGACTGATCATATTTTAAATTTATAGAAACTTTAGATCCACCAAAGTGAATGACTACATATATATTTTCTTTTTATTCTGTGGAATGAATCAACTGAGCCACTTAGAATCACAGAACTCAATATAAAACTGACAAATGATAATGTTCGTATACATATCTGGTGATTTCAGTTCAATTGTTTATTTTTTATTTTATTTTGGATTTATGAAAAAGAAAAGGCTGATTGCTTCAAGAAATAAAATAAAACGTTTAGCTCAGAGTATTCAACTACATTAGCCACACTGTAAAAAATGAAATGTTGGATTTACTTAACCATGTTATGTTACCTGGTTCCACTTAACTGAGTTGAATAAATTCAAAGCAATATACCAGTTTTTTAGCCAGAGAACATGAATATGTTGCTTTGAATTTACTCAACTCAGTTAAGTGGAACCAGGTAACATAACATGGTTAAGTTAATCCAACATTTCATTTTTTGAGTGCACTCATAACTTTTCACCAAGTCTGCGTATGTTGTGCACAGCCTAATGTCACAATAATAATTCATACATGAACAAACATTCCATCTGTAAGTTGCATCATCATCATCATCAACAGTTCATCTTAAATCATGTTAAACTTGGTTTAGCGGAAAACACACATACATTTAAGCTGTGTTTAGGCCATTTGTTAATTACCATAAAATCCAGTTTAAACCTTTAAAAAAATCACAAGCTTACTGATGACATTTTCTGTTTGTGTTATAAATATGTTTCTGTTATCTGACATGTAAAGAAACATTTCTTTTTTTTAAAAAAAGGAAATTATTTGTAAAAAATTAATTTGTTAACCTAATATGAGATGGATTCTGAAATGAGTGGACGCTGATGGAGCCCGTCTTGTTTAAGCTGATGCTCAGTAAAAGGAGATTAGATACATGATGTCCTTAAACTGCACATGCTCATTTACACCGTGATTTATACTTAACCATCTGACAGGAAGAATTTGGTCCTCTCAGTACATATAATATTGGTAATGTTTGTGTTCACCATGTCAATCACTAAAAAAAAGGAAAAAAAAACAATTCCTGATTCTGGAAATCGTTTTGACCTTTACTGTATTCTATTGACATCTACAAAGACAGGTGGATGGTTACTTTTCTTCAAAGAGAATGGATTTTTCTTTTGTTCTAAAATTAAAACATCGTCTTTTGTTCCATCCTTTCAAGGGCTGACATCACATCAGCTGTGCGTGAGAAGAAATGAATAATCAGCAGGTATAGAAGAGAAGTCTGTTGAACAGTACAAATTTTAAAAATGGGGTCTCTGACGGAGCGCCGCTTTTGTGTGCCTCTGTTGAAGAACAACGCACAGCCGGGAGCAGAATTTAAAACTCGAACATGTCATTCTGCTTCATGGCCAGCTTCGCCACCTCCTGCCTTATAGCCTGCACGAGTGCTGAGGTGGAGAGGCTGCTCAGGGGCATGCTGTCCATGTCCTTCAGCACCTGGGGCAGGCTTTGCTCAGACGCTGTGCTGGGGGCAGCGGGWGGCTGCTCCAGAGTCTGGTTATACTGTAGTGGCAGCCTGCTGGGGCTCCCTTTTGGGTAACGAGGATTAGGAAAAGCCTCTACATACCCGGGCAAAGGTACCTGAAAAACCCAAGGAGACAGGGCATCAAAAAAACTTCATCCTCCATATTTTCACTTTATTRCTGTACGCTGAGTGAACAGTTTCTCCTGCTTCACTGTTGAACAAAGACATATCAAAGGGTGATAATATCTGATTAAAATGATCTGATGATGGATAAAATAATATACAGTATAAGAAACATAATGAAAAGACAGATAAGCGGAAGAACATTAAAAATCTGTGTTTTGAAAGGAAAACAGCTACCAGTACTTTTCAAAAGAAAATGTTAAAATCGATCAACATTCTTAAATTCAAGTCAGTTCATGTCTGCATGCTGCATAAAGTTTTCTTGTTAAAACATTTGTAGATGCAGGAAAAAAAACATATTTCATAAAAAAATGAAAAAAGCTGAATGGAGGAGACTCGTGGGTTACAACARCATATCTCAAAGAACTGGTGAGGAATCTCTTATTTGATGTTATAAATGAAGGAAATAGAAGAATGCTTGACAAACAAGGATAAATCGTAAGTACAATTATTGTGGCATTCTGCTAAATATACAAAACTATTAAGACAAAAGCACCAACACATGGTGCGTTTTCTGTTTTGCCTTTGCATTGTTGTAAACTAACAAGTTTTCTGGCTCTGCCTGACTGAACAGAATGAACAGACGAGAGAGCAACAGGATTTTTATAGGCCACATCCAACTTTACACCTATCCAAACAACAGAAAGAGCTTTAGTTTTGTTTATAGCAATTCTATAAGTTGTCCAATATCTGGTTGAAACCAAAATTAACAAGTTTTCCAATAGTCATTCAAGTTTTCAATAATAGGACTAAATTTTGCACGGGGAACTTGAACCACTGCTGGATGGTCTGTAAAGTTTAATCTCAACATCTTGGTCATGTTGTTTTTTTCCACTAGATTTTTCAGTGGGCTCAACTCACAGGCCAGAAATATTGGGGGATCTTACAGAGTCTGCCCATTGTGGCGGAACATCTTCAGGCTCCGGTGGATAGGACATCCAAGAGGGACTGTGGTAGGACGTGGGCGACGTGGGGACAAAATACTCTGAGTAGCCCGTCCTGGTAGCTGGGATGGAGTAGACAGCTGTTATTGGGTTTCCTGTGGCAAAGAAACATTGTGAGATTCACAGATTGGCTTAAAATGTTTCATTTTTGTCAAAGCACAGCTTTCTCTTTAAAGTAGTTCTTGCCATTTTCATATTTGCTTACCTGAATAGTTTGACACAGGCTGTTCTGCAGTGATGGGTGGAAGTGCTGCTCTAGCGGTCGAACCATATGGGTTGATCTCATGTTGACTCCGCAGTTCAGCGACAGATGTTTCTGTGCTCCTTCCCTTAGGCCCCAAGTCTGACGTAGAACTATGATGTACAGGAATGAGAAAAAGGATGACCAAAAAAAACTGCTGCAAGACTACACCACTAGATGGCAGACACATCCCACGTAGAAAAGTGAACGCCTCATTAATATTCTGCTCAATGCCCTGAATTAATATACAATAATATACCASGCCTTAAACCACCCTGGCCACAATTTGTCTCCTCATAGTCCCTGAATATGAATTTTAATGTGATTAAATCAATACTATCTTAAAGGTTTGCAGAAGGCAAAGTGTGTCTGTATTTCTGCATGGATCTGTAGTTTGTTTTGCCAAACCCCAGTTGTCACAAACACTGAAATGCTCAGTGTGATGTGTAATGATGTACCTTTTTTTGCAAAAAGATTAATAAAATAGCATATGCAATATATTCTGCAGGCCAGATAACCAGATTTATATCAGCAAATATGAGCATACTGACAATTTTATTTACATAAAAGAATTAGTGATTGACTTCTTGAAGGGGTATTCCATGTTGCTGTGGAATATTTTAGTTGTTACTGTTTATGACTTCATAGGGTAGAGCAAACTCAAGGCCAACATGGCCCACAGATGACTTCCATGTGGCCTGCCATCATGGGAGGTGTAGTTATATCTTTTACCTAATTAAAAATATATATTTTATATAAAATATAAACATTATGTTTATGATACAATGCAACAAAATAAACACATTTAAAGGATGAAATATAATACTTGTCTGGCTCCTGAGCAGTTTAGTTGAATAGCATTGTATTAAAAKCTCAAATTAAGCTGCTTTAAAGACCATAAACTACATCCCCTCTAATGCATGTTGGAATTCCCTGTTAGAAAGTGGGAGAGTTCAGAATTCAAAACGGCAGCCACTCACCACAACTCAACGGTGAACTCTTACTTTTACTTTYAACAGTGTTTCTGTATTATTTGTGTCACAATTAGTCAGTTGTACATCTAGTACTTTTTAGTGTTTAAAAGTAAGAAGCTGTTTCCATGCACAAAACACCACATAGAGCTCATTTATTGTTTGTTAGTGGTTACCGGTCTTAGCAACAAGACGAGTAATGAGATATTTTGTTTTTAGTTGAAGCTGAACATGATACATCAAAGTTAATTACAACTGACCCTTTGAGGGCCACCATAACGCTCATGTGGCCCTCGGTGAAAATTAGTGTGACACCTCTGGGTTTGAAGCAGTGCAGGTGTTCGGATAGGAGATGGGATATTATTAGTCTCAATACTTCCTGTCTTTCTCTCTACTCTTGAAGTTTTGACTCCCAGTTTCTTCTCCTCACTCACAAGTGTTTGCTCAATGGGGAAATGTTGCACTGCTCTTTACAATATGTCTAGCTTCATAAAATGCTCCAAAATGATTTTTGGTGCAGCTACAATGTGATCTGTAAAACATTTACTCAACTTCATTTCTGCTATTGTGTAAATTAGTAAAACACTTTGAACTGCAAGAATCATGAATTGTATTATATCAATGACCTTTCATTGTGTTGCTGAGTGTGTGCCTCAGTTTTCATCTTTACCGTCTTAAAGGTGTTTTGGGAGGAGGCCCGGTGCGAGGTGGTAAAGGAGGAGGGGAGCCCAAGGCCATCTCAGGAAGCTGAGTGAAGCGAAAAGCCTTTAAAAACACAGAATGTTTTTTTTTAAGGGAAAGACTTCTCTTCTTCATAAGTTACTAGAAAAACTGTGTGAGCTTAACCAACTTACTGGTTTAGGCAGGCTGCACTGATATACATCGGTTGCGTAAGACGGTACCCACTGCAGACCACCAAGCCCAGAGCTCATCGTGCCTGGAACACTGGTTACCACATCAGCGTATGCAAGGGGAGGCGGGGCTGAGTTGTAGTGGTCAGAGGAGTGTTGCTGGTGGTGGGTGTGTCTTCCAGTAGTGGATTGCCCCCCAGAAGCGAGGCTGAACGCCTCCTCCAGCAGCAGGTGCATCTGCTGTCGTACTTCATCAATGGACGGCTGGGAGCTCAAAGTGGACGTCTCTGAGTGTCCTTTTAATCCTCTCCCGTATGTGTACCGTCGCGGCCCCATGAGATGATCAATATTTGTCTCCTTGATCAGCTCTGGCTCGGTCTATAACACATGCACAAAGCAAAAACCACTCTTAGGTAAAACTGACGCACTTTTTCCTAAACTTTTACAAGTAAAACAAACATCAAACATGAAAATAAACAAAACTTGGAGACAAAACTAAATAGTTTAGTTGCATTTGATGGTTTTAGATTTGTGGCAGTAACAAACCCACATTAAACATTCAACTGTTTTGTTCCTTATCTCTGCTCTTTGCACACTTTTCATTTCCTCTCATTGTTCTTAATCTCACACCTTTTATTGTGTCCATTATGCTTTTGAACTCTGTGACAAATTTATACAATCTGAGGCTGCCCTACTTCCTGTTTGAAAAGAGGGCGGCCACAGGAGACACAGCACAGTGCACCTCATAAATCAGCCCTCCTTGAACATGAAGAATCACATCTGCAACCAGAACAGCCCCTTTGTATTTAACAAGTCCAAAATAAAATAAAAAAATACCACTTACCATTTTAAATATTGCTATTTTGCCACTTTTACAATAGAGTTGAACAGCTTGATACAGAGTTTAACTACAGTACAAACCCAAAATTCATCATGGTAGTGAAAAAAGATTTGTCTAGAGGTTTATTTTGCCTTTGTAGGACAAGGACAATATCAATCCACACAGAAGCTTCATTTAACTGTCTATGCTTTTAAGCAGGCAGCACCAGCTTGGGTTTTACTTCTGCAACTCAAATAACAGGATAGTCGAAGGAAGTTCAGGGAAATGCTTCCAATAAAAAAGTGTTGTTTGACAATAATCTGCTTAATTACTTGTTTGTGTTTTTTGTATTCTTAGTTCATGACTGGAAAACATGAACACGAAAAAATGGAGGCACTTCAGTATAAATCAATGCGATCAAATTGTAGTCGTCTTTATTTTTAATTATAATGAACCCACTAATCTGCCTTCAGTTGGTGATTACTTGAAACAGCACCTGCCTGATCTGTAAATCTGTTCAGTGTCTTCAGTAACAAAGAGAGGAAAAATATTGAAACTTTAATCACTTCTGAGTTTTAAAGCTTGTAATTGTGTTCAATCACAATAAATACAAATGATAGTGCCACTTGAAATTGAGTGTCCCATTTCATCACAATATAAAAGATTATATGTCACTGCGAGATATAAAGCAAAATGCCCAATAAGTTGGTGACCCTGTTTGGAAGAACAAAACTGAAGCTAATACAAAAATTTATGAGTCATCCATCGATCCATCGATCCATCGATCCATCCATCCTTTATCTTAACCCACTTCTTCCTTTCAGGGCCACCGGTGCTCTTATCCAGCAGTCTTTTTGTGAGGGGTGGGGCACACCCTGGACAGGTTGCAAGACCATCACAGGGACATATAGAGACAAACAATCGCTCAGGGAAATTTTGAACTAAAATGAAGGTCATTTTGAAATGCATATACTGTGTTTAACTCAAACAAAGGATGATTTTTATGCAGTAAACTGCAAAAATTGTTTCATAAAATGAAGAATTTGGCTTTTGCCCCAATGAGGGGGCTCTTCTGCAGCAAGAACAACAGGAATGATTATACTGACCAAATATACTCAATGAGCTTTTTCTATGACAAAAATAGTTTAAAATTATTTTTTTTTACTGCTAATTGGCTGATCTAGTTGAGCAGAAAGGGGTTTTTGTTTGTGGGTTTATAAAACATGTGACTTACATCATAACCACTGTTTCGAATGCCTCTTCTGGGTCGCTCTCTCATTACAAGCAGGTCCATCTCTGTTCCTCCAGGGCTTGGACTGCTCAGGCTTTGTCTGCTGCAATAGGCCATCTGCCCTGCCTGGGACTGCCTGCCAATTASAGTAAAAAGGAGTRGATTCAATGGAAGTCAAACCTGCAGTACAGCAGTTATTGAATCAAAGTGTTTAAATTACTCTTTCAACTTCCATGCACATGCAGGGAAAGATAGTGAGGAAATGTCTACTACAATAAATTGTACTGGTCTCCGTGCACCAGGCCTGATATACTGTACAAGGTAAGGGAAAGAATTGCAGTCCCTTAGGAAAAGCTACAGGAAGCTGTGGCACAGATGAAACAGGTCTTGTATTGTGCGAAAACACGAACATGAAAAAAGCTGCACACCAACAAACTAATCATCTGAACGATTTCAGATAAAACTTTTTTAGCAGCATCTGCTGGTGAAGATTCTCACTCATCCAGGTGATGATCAGTAAAATAAGGTTGAAAAACAAAAAAATCTGGACTTCTATTTTGAAACTAAAGATGGTTCACTTCCCATTCAGGAAGTTCCATCTTCTTGAACAGGACACAAAAYGTCTTTAGTTTCAAAGTAGAAGTCCAGTTGTTTTGTTTGTTGTTTACAACAACACAGAACAAACAGCACACAGTATCACAGACAACACACATAACAATTGTTCTGATAAGCAAAATCTAATTATATTGCATTATTATTTCTTAATGGCAATCCAATCTTTTTATTAAAAAATGCAAAAGTTGAACACAGTTTGTATTGAAGTATGGTCGATGAAGAATAATTATTGAAACGTTTTAAGGTGTGTTTGGATGATTTAAAGCTTTCCACTAAAAGGAAGATCCGAGTGTTTTTGTAAAGGTTATAGTTCAAAATTTCTTTTTAAGAATTTACCAAATAAATCTAGAAATATTTGTTGTTGTTTTTCCTGTAAAGAGTTGTGTTTGGATTGAAAAGTTTAACTAAATCATTTCCAGATGGGTGACGGCATCTGAACACCTTTCAACAGCACTGGAAAATAATAAGGTCAATCAATGAGACGTTTTAACAGACTTGAACAAAATCTGGAAACATTTCATTTTCTGTATGTGAGTTTGTGCTTAGATGCATCTGGGAAGGACAGAATGGAGGGCTCGACACACGGGCAGCGACAAACTACAGCGATTAGCGGCTGTCATCGCAGCCAGGGTGAAAACCCGACACACGGGACGCGATAGCGATCGCAGCGTTGCAAATCGCGATCTCAGGTCGCTTGTCTTCACAAAATTTGATTGGTTCTTGACTCTGAAGGCGGGTGTGCATTACAGACGTGTAAACTAAACAAATCTTGCGATGCTAATGATATTGAAAAACAAACACACATCAAGATACAGTTTTATGAGGAAAAACTTACCATAAACTTCACCCTGSTGCCAATAAATTCTCACAAAGCTTTTTAGTAATCACTTGGTGAAAGTGTTAGCTAACTGCAGTGTGAAGCATACTCTCCTCTCATTGGTCAGTCAATGAAACCCTCGCTGATTGGTTGTACGCTAAGCGACAGCGACAAAAATTGAACATTTTTCAACTTTCATATGTCCCATCACAAGCTCGCATGTGCACGTCTACGTGTACGAGCGCGAAATTTCACATGCACTATTTTCGCCGGTCGCTTAGCTGGAGGAGGGYRAGCGATTGTCGCCTCACCGCACAGGCTCCATAGGAAATGAATGGAGAGCGAGCGACGTCGCCTCCCATGTGTCGAGCCCTTGAGTGTGAATGGTCCAGCACCCTGCCAATCCTCTTATCTCTAGAATTGAAAATCTGGACAAGAGCTACACAAATTTCTCAAACTGCCCTCTAAGATAGCATAACACCAACCCCAGAAAAAGGGGGTGTCGTGTATCTACAATATAAGCTGATTTGGGAGGGCAGCATTTTAGACAGGGATGAGTAATCGGCCTTGGTTTAAAACCCATCAACCAATTCAAAGTCCATGTCACCTGCAGTCCTCTCTGGTTGATTAACTGTGGGTAGCGAAGCTTTGCTTTTCTGTTTACATTTAGTCAAGGTTCCACTTGCTTTTTCCACTCTCCCCTCACCTCCTTTGAGACTTGACATAAGTGAAACCTCGCTCATCATCAGGCTCCAGAGGTCTGCCATGCTCACCGGCTTCCCTCTCATAGCCGTTCCGCTGTTTCTGCGACAGGGCCTGACCTCCATTGCTGCTGCCGTTGGTGAACTGGAAATCATAATAGCCCTTCTTCTTCGCCTTCAGCCTCAGCTTATTTCTATAGTGCTCAATGTCTGATTTCTGCTTTAAGGCCAAGTTAACCTGTGGAGATAATAGAATAACAAATGAAATAGAATATAGGAAAAAAACAAAACAACAACAAAAGTAGAAGTGCTTCATGTGACATGATTTGGATTTAGAATTAGAATATATACTGATGAAAGATTACGGTAGATATTTAGAAAAAAATACTTGGACAAAAATACTCCAGTTTTTACATCCACGAAATTTATGCAGTAAATTTTTGCATCATGCATCATTTTTCTTAGGTTCCATTAAGTATTCATGTCTCTTTTTGTATTTCTGCAAGACCAACAGAAAAAGGGACATCAGGAAGTCAGTGAAAGTATTTTCTATGCTTTAGTTGTTTTTTTTGTTGTTGTTGTTGTTGTTGTTGTTGTTGTTTTTTTCCAATAGCATCTGAAACCAATGGAAGCTGGTGTTTATAAAACTTGCACATGAATATGCTTTTATAAAGGTTAAAATAACAAATCTCTTTTTCCCTCAAAGTTCCTGAATTAACTTCACTTGAAACCAGAGAGAAAAGCAATAAATGACAAAAAAATACACAAAAACACAAAAACAGAAACTGCTGACTCCAGCAGAATGCACTATTTTCTGATAGAATCATGCTGTTCTGAGTCAGGTACAAAATTAGAAATACTATCACAATCTTTAATGTACTTTCAAACACAAGCATAGTCTTTATCTGTTGAATTCTTTTTTGTCTCAGTATATACACTATGTGTGTGTGTGGGTGGGGGGTCAGCTTTGGTGACATTTGGGGGCAATTTTAAGACAAAAATCCTACATTTGGGGACAAAAGTTGAGTCCCCATTTGGTTTAAACGCCATTGGAGGGTTGGGGGTTGGGTTTAGCACCAAGGTGTGAATTGAGTTTAGGTTAGTTTTAGGG
>NW_013952412.1:3992326-3993717 GCF_001266775.1 Austrofundulus limnaeus | reverse complement strand
GTGTGTGTGTGTGTGTGTGTGTGTGTGTGTGTGTGTGTGTGTGTGTGTGTGCGTGCGCGTGTGCTTCACCTCTCCATTGACGATGACAGAGTCGTGGCTGCGCTCAGAAGATGCAGGTTGTGAGCAGTTATTCTGAACAGTCATGGGCTTTATGGAAATAAGCTGCAGGGAGCCGGACGAGGAGTCATATGGATCTGAAGAGCAGGGCAGTTCACAAAAAAAGACAGCAGTTATCTATAATTGTTGCATTATTTATCAAAGAAGTAAACAATAACTCTCTCTCTGTGTTTGTTTGCCTCCCCACACCACAACGCCACCCCCACCCCCCCACCCCCCCATGGTGAATTGAATCAAATACTGCCGTCTGTCTCTGTAAATGAAGTGGTGAATCTAGTCAATAGATCATGAAGACAGCTTTTAGCTTCCAAGGTTCAGGAAACACATCTGTGTGATAAATGGAAGAAACTGATGCTGCACTTTTTATTGTTTTTCCAACAACAAACACACTGAATTCCGTTTTGGTTTCCCCTAACTCAGCTGATGAATTATTTAGCTCCACTGAAATCATATTCTGGCAAGCTTGGTCCAATCGACAAGCAGAGTGTCTAAATTAAATTCATTTGAACGCACGCTCACACCCACCAAGTGAAGAGTGTGTATCTTCTGACAGCAGAAACAGAACAAGACATTGCTCCGAATCAGAAGGTCTTTATGGCGCTTTAAGAGGTGCAAGTTGTGAGAAGCCTCATCGTTCGTTTTTGCACTTTTTCATTTGAGCRTAAGACTGTGACTGTGCCACTGTTTCACAGCATCTGAGAGTCTACTATCCAATTTTATCTCAGCAGAGAGTCTGTCTCATGAATATTCATCTGGTCCGGCTCTGCTAACTGCTGAGAGGAATACCTTTCTGATGATAAAAACGCTGCAGTGCCAGTGCGTTTCTTTTAAGGCACCTGCTTTCTGGGAAAATGAGCACTAGGGATGTGTTTTCATACTATAATCAGAGGAAAAAAGTCATTCTACTTCATGTTATGACACACTTGATCTTGCATTCAAAGGAGCAGCAGGATAAGTGATTTGTATTTGCATCTTCGTGCGACTCTCACCGTCCCTCTTGCGGGTCTCCTCCTTTGTCAGTTTCTGCTGCGCTGTGACTTTCGACACCGAGAGGCCTCTGCCGGATTGAAGCTTCTCTGATTCGTTGCTGATGACGGAACCATCTTCGCTTGGCAATTTGCTGCGAGTAACCATAGCAACAGGAAAGGCGGTGAGCTCTCAGGATGCTGGGCTCACAGCCAGGTTATGTCATCCCTCCTTTTCACAACCTCACCTTTCTCTCTCTCTCTCTCTCTCTCTCTCTCTCTCTCTCTCTCTCTCTCTCTCTCTCTCTC
>NW_013952412.1:3965055-3991663 GCF_001266775.1 Austrofundulus limnaeus | reverse complement strand
CATTAGTACTGTGCTATCCAACTAAATGGCTCAGTTACTTCAAGCCAACAGCTCAGGGACAGGAATTTTTTTAATTTATTTTTTATTTTAATTCATTTCTATTAAATTAATTTTGTTGCATTTAACCATAAAATTTAAGTTTACCATTGATATAAGAAACAAATTTCATGTTAAGTAAAAAAAGAAACTTTTTTTTTGGGAGGGCGCCCTGAGTCACCGGGCCTTGTGCTGTTATCCAAAGATCATATATCACTTTAGTCAAACGTTCTTGTAATATTTTAAAATGCTTCTGAGCAACAATTCCCCTGCTTTTTGAAGGTTGTTTTAAGTTGTGTTTTATCTCACCTCATTCTTTGTACCTGAATATTTTATTTAAACTCCACAGAACACAGTTATGTCTCCAAAAGCTTCTAAAACTTAAGTAATAAACCTGTGCTGTAACTATGCAGGATGTACAACATAATGAAGATGTTACATAATGAGCAGCCTTTTTCTAGTTATAGTTGCAAATTTTCAATAACTGGAGAATTAGCCCAAGATAAATGTGCTAATTTGCAACAAAAAGGGGATCTTTGATCAGGATGTGAAACGTTCTTAAACACTCCGATGAAACATGAAAAATGAAGGACAGCTGAAAAGTGGCATGCCACATTATCAAATAATCAAGTATCATTAAATAATTTGCATAAAAAATAGATTATCAAGACTGAGTGGGGTGGATATTGTTTCATCTTTCTAAAATCTGTTTGCAATACTCATTGTTAAAAGTTTTTTCTGAATAAGAAGTGTCATCCAAATCACAGTATGATGTGGTGAACTGTGGGAGTTTAGTACCTTTTATGCTTTTCTGCACTGAGGCCTTTTTTGTTGACGGTTCCATCTTGTTGCAGAGCCTTTTCTAGCGACAGTGACGTGTCCCGAATTTGTAAAGACATCACTAAAGTGTCCTGACTGGCAGGCAGCGTCTCCTCCTCTCCTCCCTGTTGTCCCAGGTGCTGCTTGGCGTAGTCAAACCCCTGCACAGGCTAACMGACGAGGCAAAGGAAAGAGACAAAAGGGATTGTTTAAAATGAATTTCTTATTTTGCAGATGGAAAAAAAGCAACTATGAGGAGAAACAAATCTGTACATCAAGCAGCATTCTCACAAAACTGGCGTTAAAATACAGTGGGAGAATTGTTTCTTTTGATGTCCGGAGGATTTAAAAAGCAGAACAGGGATTACTGCACTGCTGTGCCTTTAAATAGATGAGCACAGATTTAGCTATAATTTTTTTTTCCATATTTCCAAATTCTTCTCACATAAATGCCTCACAGTGGTTGTCAACGAGATGAGATATGCAGACTATTGCTGAAATGTTGTAATGAAGTTAAACTGAATGCATTTGACGATAAGAGGGAGGAGAAAGACAACTCTCACATGAGGTGTCAACGTGCTTATCAAGAGAAGAGTACAGAAACTCACACACAATTTTATAAGCTGAAAAATTTAGGGAGCTGTCATCACACCATAAATTTTCGACACACATCGTCACCCCTAAGCAAGCCCCGCCAAAGTGCAAAATCAATGTATTACCCTCCCCTGGACGTTTATCTCCTACACCCTACACTGGAAGATTCGCAGAGATGAAAGAGTTTTACTGAAAGTGCTACAGTTGCTGCTCTTTAAAGAGGTAGCACTAACAAGCACATATGMTGAAAGGGGTTGGCTTGCACACATTCAGTTATGCAGAGAGGTTTATGAGATGGTGTTATTTAAAATTTTAGGAGAGCACTCCTAAAATTCATCCTCGACTTTTTCATTACTCTTTAGAAAGAACTAGCTGTATACTCTGCCTAAAATATTTTGGGATGTGTGCTCTGTCAGGACATTTAATAATATTTAAAGGGATCTATGATTAGTTGTAACATTAGACTTTATTTGATAAACATATATTTTAACTGTAAAATAAAGACTGTAAAAATACTGTAGGCTGTTTAGTTTTATACTTTTTAAACTAAAAGTTAAAAAATATATTACACGGACGGGGCCATTTTATTTACACACAAAGCATTCTGGGTAAATGATGACATCAACTAGGTCATCAGTGTGAGGCTGCTAGCGAGCTATATCCACCCTGAAGGTTAATCTTGGACAATATCTGACGACTGGCTCTTTTAAATGAAACCAGAGAGCGTTGACAGAGAGGAGAAGGTAGAAATGACTCAGCCTGTAACTGAAAATATRGATGGAGGACAACAGAGCTGCTTCATGGAAGAAGAACCTCAGCTTAGCCTGTTAGCTTTAGCATTAGCCCCGACGCTATCACCATATATATGTATTAGCTCAGCGCTACACATTCTCCTCTCGTCACTGAGGTCCTCCATCCACATGACAGAGAGGGGAACACAACAATGACTCAGCTGCAACTGAAAATGTGGATGGAGGACCTCACTTTAGCTTGTTTGTCGCACTAGTGCCAAGCTAAAACATACAAGGCAATATAGYGTTTGCGCTAGCGCAAAGGCTAACAGGCTAAGCTGAGGTTCTTCTTCCATGAAGCAGCTCTGTTGTCCTCCATBYATATTTTCAGTTVCAGRCTGAGTCATTTCTAYCTTCTCCTCTCTGTCAACGCTCTCTGGTTTCATTTAAAAGAGTCGATCGTCAGATATTGTCCAAGATTAACCTTCAGGGTGGATACAGCTCGCTCACACCGATGACCTATCCACATCATCATTTACTTGCTTTGCGTGTAAATAAAATGGCTCCGTCCATGATGAAATATATATTTTTTAAATTTACTAAACTAAACAGTCTACATTCTTTATTTTACAGTTAAAATAAATGTTTATCAAATAAAGTCTAATGTTACAACTAATCAGGGATCCCTTTAAAATCCAGCAGATTTAAGTTGTAAAGATGCATCTTTTACAAAATGACACTGTAGAGTCTTAAACTGTGTGTGATAACTGCACTGTAGGTAGAACATAATGGTCTTTTCAGTTTAATACAAGAGATTTTTATTGCTTTCAGTTTAATGAAATGCAATAAATAAAGTGGTGCATTGTGCAGCAATTTACACTTAGCATTTTGTAGATGGTTACACTGATGGATGCACCCTGAGCTGAACCAGTGAGCCCAACAAAATGACAAATACAGCTTTAAATAAGTCATGCAACAACAGAGGCAACAGTTTTCAGAACGTGTTGCATAAAAAAGATGTCAGTATAAACTTAAACATATTTTTTTTCTGCATTAAAAATGTTTTATTATGACATTTCTCTTTGCGGCCTGATCTATTTTAAATGATGCCATCTGGAGACAGTTATAAGAAAAACAGGCAATTTTAACCTTTCATCCAAGAAAATTACATGTTAAGAGGTTTGCCATTCCATAGTGTTGTTAAATCCTTAGTCTTTATCAGCACAGCTGAAATTATTGAAATATATCAGCAGTGTTGTCTGCACAGAACCCTGTTTAAATCCCACAGATGGCTCGGCTGAGTCTTGGAAATGAAAACACAAGCTGGTAATGGAAAGAAAGAAATACAAAGATGCAGATACCTGGTGATAATAGCTTACATCCCTCCGGTACGCCATCTGAAAACAGAAAAAAAATCCTTTAAAACAGTGTCTATGTGGGTCAAGTTTCTGTTCATGATTGTCTGGGGTTCTGCAAAAGATTTCAGATAGAACACTGAGGTGTAACAGTTTAGATAATGTGTAATAAAGTGGAGATTACAACAAGAATATTCAGGCAGAAACACAAGACAAAGTCAAAATCACAGACTTCAGAACAATAGAATATGGGCTTTTTTATCTGTTATTATGCAGATTTTCTCAAGTATTTTTTCGGCTCCAATAAAATTCTGGCAAACCATTCGACAGCTGAGGCGAGGGAAGAAGCATTGATTTTTTTAAATTTATCACAAAGTGGTGATAAAGTCCTGTTCACAAGTTTCATGTTTTCATATTTCAAGTTAGCAATTTATAAAGACAATTAAGATTTGTCTCAAGTGTGGTTCTGTGAAACAGTTAAGAAGAATGAATATGTTACATGGTGCAGATGCAGTCCAAACAGGATCAAGGCCAAATTGAAGTGCAGGTGAATTAAAACAAATTTATTCTAAAACGGTTCAAAACAGTTGATGAGAACACCATTTGACAAATCTTTACATCACTGCCAACTTGCAGCATATACAGCAGCTGTTACATTTTCAGTTCATCCTGTGGCAATTTCAGATCAATTGTGTGATGCAAAATTGACAACGGTGTAAAGCTGTTTTACGATCGAAGCAATTGAGTTTTGTCTTTCCTCCCCTCTGTGGAGCTGTTAGCTTGTCAGTACAGTCATAATTAAATTCTGTCTCCAAACTGAGGTCATTCATAAAGCTATCTACAACAGATTAATGTTATTAATATACTGTTACATTAATTGTTCATAATTATTTCCTCAAACCCCGTATCAAAAKATCTGAACTATCCCTTTAAAATGATTCACAACACATAACAGAATAAATTGTATTTACATAGTATAGAAATGGATCAAACTAAGGCAATAGTTGCTTTTTCAGACACATAAACAGGTAATACCTTGGCTCGAGGATTGAGGTTACCGATGGCATCAACTTTAAAATCGCTCTTATTCTTCCTGCACAGCACAGCTGTGATGATGATGATAATGAGCATTACCACTGAGATGGGGGCCAACACTGCAGCGATTATCCACAGGTTATTAGGAGGGTTCTTGACCACAGCTGAAAAAAGGGGAAAAAATCTATTTATCGTTTTCTCATGACTAGACCCTAAACACAAAATGCAAACTGTTTGTCCACTGGCTGCTTTATTGGAAAAATAAATATGTGTTAGAATTACAACAATAAATATCTTTCTCTAGCTTGTTAACCATACAGAAACTCAAAGTGACACTGTCTGATTTACAGGGTCCCTGATTCAGCCACTGTAGGCAACAATCTATAAGAAAATGCTGCATGTGTGCTCACCCTTTCTCCCCTTCCCTTTTCTCTTGTAGCAGTGAGCAACACTGCAGCCCAAACAATCACAGCCCCACGAGCATTATAAAGGGGGAAAAAAAGAAAATCCGTGCCCCTCAATCCTACAGAAGTTCTTCATTTGAACTCAAACCATATCATGCGGTTTGATTTGCATGTTTTTCTCTAACGGTTTTCTCATTTTTCATGTTGTTGTATGTCAGAAGCCAGCCGTGCTTACGTTCTGCTTGCAGCTGGACAAAGTAGCCCAAGGTGAGCGCCATGGTCTGAGAATCCACCGTGTTCAAGACCTTGGCGGCCGAAGTGCCCGATAAAGGAACGCCATTGTGTTGGATGTAGTAGGTCATCTCTGCTGGATTCTTCAACCCAGACACCCTGCGGATGCTTACCATCTGATTAAAAAAAGCAAAGCCCACACTTTCAGAAGCAACAGAAAAAAATGGTGTTATTGAACACTGAATAAAAAGGGAATAAAACTAAATAGTGAAACCATGCATTTTGGCACACAGAGGGAATAGTATATAAACATCCGAGAGCACTTGTTTGGTAAAGGATTCAACCTCTGGCTTGTTTTGATGGGCAATTAGCAAATGATGAAGCTGAGAAGCTCCCTAATTACAGGAGGGCTGACCACAACTAATTATGCAAGAGCTGCAGAAGTGCTTATCAAAGTGTACATCAAATTAAATATTTATGATAAAAAAAGAGTCCACAAAAAAAAGTTTAAGCTAAACGACTTCTGATTATCATTCCAGGGCAGTGTGGCAAAACATCACAGAAAAAAAAGTCAAGTGATTCATTTTTTAGGCACTGTTTTGGTACCTGAACAGTGAAGCTGCCAACAGTTGTGGCTCGTCGAAAGCGAGTGCCCTGCTGGCCCGCCAGCACAAACAGCTCTGCCAGGCGCTGCTCCATTAGACTGGCAAAGCTCTGGTACTGTCCCTCCAGGCTGGCGTTGTCAACATCCTGGATCACTGCAAATGTAGTCCAAAGGTAGAGTGCACAGATGGTTGTAAAAGAGGACATAATAAATTGTTCTTGATGACAGAATATTGTTCTAAAAAAGAGACAGAATTCAGAAATTAACATAATGTCATAAGAGTTTTTGTAGTTGAAGAATTCAACAGATTCCAAAACATGCATGGCTTTAATAAGACAAGTATCTCAAACACGAATGTTGCTGCAAAGAACCATCACATTTTAAGATGTGACTGTTTCTCAAACATCACAGAAAATCTACTGAGCCAAAATATTTAAACCAGCCCCCTTTTATTTTTTTGCAGGGAAATATTGCACCCACCACCTATAATTTTCTCTCCTAATTGCAGAAGCACTGCAGCAGCAGGACAATGTGCTGTGCCAATGAGCAATAACCCCTGAGGAATAACTTGGGGAATGTAGCAACAAGCTAGAGGCGTCAACCTGACCTCCAAACTCCCCAGAGAAGTCCGACTGCAATCGCAGAAACAAAATGACCCACTGCCGACATCCCACTCTGGTTTCAAGAAGATTTTGTCAAATTAGTAAGTAAAGTTTTATTTATGTAGCGCCTTTCACAGAAATAAATTCACATGGTGCTGTACAATCAGGCAAGGGGGAGGGAGAGTTAAGACAGGTCATGCAGCAAACACAGTTGCACTACTTTTAGACAAACAGAAAAACAGAAAAACTAAAAACCACACAAGGGAAAATGAGGGCCGTGTCAACATCTTCCAACCAGGAAGGATTTAACCAACAGATCCAAGGCCGTTGCCGGGGAGATCCAGATTCTCTAATCAGTTGTTTTGGGAACAGAAAGGACAGGCAGACAACAACAATTTTCCCTCTGCCTTAATGTCTRCTGGAACTCTCAAGGTGGCGAATCCAATCAGACAAATGGTGTGGACACATACCGCTGAGCCAGTTCATCAGCTTTCTCCAAGATCAATTCCAACTGGCCAGCAAAGTCCAGGGACCACAGCCGGCCCGCGGTCCTCCGTAGAACTGCTTGCAGACCGAGCCTAGCTCGCTCAAGGCCCAAWGTCCGAGTGCTGATAGAATACAGCCGTCCATCCAGTTGGTCAGTCAGCCAGAAAGTGCAAAGCCACCAACGCTGTTTTGTATAGAACAGACCACCAGCCAAACTGTAGAATCCAGTGATCGGAGTCCAAATGTAAATCCAGAACAGAGAAGAACAGAGGTCCCACCCAAAACATGTCCTCCCATGGAAGCAGAAAAATAAACTTTGGTCCAAAAATTTTATTGAGAGACCAGCTAACCAAGTCCATAAAAATAAAAATGTCCATAATTTGTAGTTTCAGATGAAAAATGTAGAGAAGGCTCCAAGCAGCAAAGCAGGGAAAGATAAGGCAGGGCAGGAGAGAAGGGAGAAGCATCTTACTCCTTCGAGAGCGGAAACAAAAAAAAAGATGCAAAATCGAAAATGAAAAATTATGCTGCTTTTTTTTGTCACAGTAGTGGTCACAGTTTGCCAGTGCAAAAAAAATGCTGTAGCATTACTTAACCSTGACTGTTACAAATGGAGCCTGTCCTGTGAAATTGGATTAAAAAAAAGATCTTCTGGGCACATGTTATTAGTTCATGGCCATGAGATAAATAATGTGTGGACATAAGATAATTATTATTGCAGTGATTTCCATACAGAGACTGTTGATTGTTTATATGGACAAGCTAGAATTAATATGATTTTATTTTGATATAGGAATGAATAATACTTTAGTCACTTGCGGTTAGGCATGAYGAAGTAATTTTTAATGCTGTGTAAGACAGCTGACAGCCAAAGCTGAATTTGTCCAAAAAGCTTTATTTAATTGTTTTGAAGCTCAACACTCAAAACAGCTCCTCTCACACTATGTTTCCATCCAATTATAATGCACACTTTTAGCAAACATAAAATGTAGCAAATAAAAAATGTGTATCAGACATGTTTTCACAAACCGGCTTGGAGCGAATCAACCAGGTTACGTAAAGTGAAATTACATCAGACATTGACTTTACGCATGGCTGTAATAAACAGGAAGTAAAGTTGCAAACTCACAGGGATACACATATCTGTAGAGAAGTTATCAGGAATGTGCTGCTACTAATCGGGAAAGTTATAAGTTGTAACTATTCTGTCATATCAACTCGTAYTGGTGATGTTATATGCTGTCTGGAGACAGAAAAAGAAATGCAATTCTCTTCAATTCTCGGGAATATCTGGGAAGACTTTGACGGCGGGAGGAGGGTCCAACTGCAGCCGCTACAATTATTGGACAGCRTCCAATGTTTGCTACGTCAAAACCTATTTGCCAAATGTGTTTCCATCTCTCCTTTTGTGCATTCACTCATTTTTGGAAATTCCAAAAAGCACATCAAGCCACCGTAAAAAACGTTTTTGCAAAATTGAGGACACTTTTACGAATTTTACCATTTCCATCCACCTTTTCTAATGCGGCACTTCAAAACGCATATTAAAAAATGTTTATGGAAACACGGCTACAGTTACTTTRCTGCGGAAGGAGTTGGAGTTACGCTGCATTCAGAAACACAGTAAAAAGAGACATGGCTACTCAAAATCACAAAATTATCTCATGGGCATGTACTATTTATCTCATGGTCACACATTATTATCTTGTGGCCACAAGATAACTTTTTGTATGCAAAATCACTGGACTGGCACTGTAGCTGCACCTAACTAAGGAGTTATGACAAGTGCACGAATAATAGCTGGTGCATCAGTAAGAGTTTCCTGAACACGCTAAACATATGTGTGATTTGTAAGATCGAGAGAGAGAGAGACAGAGAGAGAGAGAGAGAGAGAGAGAGGGAGAGAGAGATTTAGTCCATCATTTGTCTACTGACACACAAAAGGAAAAAAAAGAGAAAATTCCTCTATACATGTGCTCCACTTCATCAACAGCTGAAAAGGCAGAGCTGCTGGTTGTACATCTTACTCAGTCTGAGTAAATCTCATTACGAAGGTGCTGACCTTGTATTGACTCGGCCACTTTTTGCCGCAAACGTGCAGGTTAGGAGCCACAGAGTCTGATCTGAGAAACCCATCCACATGACTGAATACCTGTAAGGGTGCCCTCGAGCACCGAGATTTATTGTTCAGGTTCAGCATATGTGGTCCGTCATAAAGCTTTAAAGGACTCCTATTCCCCYAACTGCTCATACAAAAAGAGACATTGAGGCTCACGCATGAGCAAACTCCTTTAAACTTACAGACAGTGCAAGAATTACAATATGAAGGAGATTTTCTGTCTAATGTATTCTTGCTGATGTCTGCTTTACCGCGAGAAAACAAAGAAGTTTGCATTTGACAACTTGTCAGATGTGCACCTATCAGCAATTTAGCAACAGAAGGGGAGAACGAAACTGCAACTCATTTCTGCAGGATGATGAATGGATTCTTTAAACAATTTGTTTTTATTATTTTTGCCTAATAAAAACAATGGCATCCTTACCTGTGACAACCCAGAAGTCTCTTGTTGCAATAGATGTGTTCAGATTGTGATATTCAATTGCTGCAAAACAAACAAAAAAAAACTACATTAGCCTTTAAATTTTGCTTTTACACTTCTTTACTAATTAGGATTACCTTTTTTTATTTGTGTCCCTGATTGCCGGATTTCAGAACCAAACAATGGGCAAAAGTTTTCACTCTGCCATTTTTTTTTTATTTAGTGGTTGAGCTCCCAGTTCATAGCCTCATTATCACTGGATGTCAGACGAACACAGAAGAGAAGAGGAGCTTTAAGCTGTCTGAGCTCTGGTTGTCTCTGCGTTCCTTTTACATCTATTTCCTGCCTGATTGAGCTGTTGTGCTGAAGGCTGGTGCATGGGGGTGTGTGTGTGGGGTGGGGTCCACTATCTCTGGGTCCATAAAAGATTCAGGGCTCTGCATCAGTTTACACTGTTTATATTCCTCAGTGATAACACTATGGAGGACCAAAACTGGCATAGTTAGAAAATTAAAATATTATATATTTTACAGCATATTTTACATTTTACTATTCTTAAAAATCTATACAGTNGGGTAGGAGGGGTGCGCGCTGTATCAGTGGCCTGTGAAAGCCGACTCGCAGAACTGTACACTCAGGCATGACGAGGGAGACGGGTGGTGGGCAGCAGGGAGGGGTGAGAGGAGCAACGAGGCAGTTTTTTTYCCCCTCTCCACTGGTGATAGATGGAGCTGCAGGGCTGTCAGCAAAATCAGCTTTACGCAGCCTGGTCGCTCGGAACACATGAAAGTAAAACCTGAGACAAGGTTTTCACATAAAGATCTGCTGGATGACAATAAGAACCATTGGGGGTTAAAAACTGAAGCGCATTTATAAGTCATTCCAAATCCCGGGTAGAAAGCAATTATTAAAACAATCCTTCACATTCTGAGGGGAGCGTAAAAATGTTCCSCCCTCAGCTTCACTTCTAGTCCACCTGAGAGAAACGTTTGAYGAGAGGTGGAGGAGTAGAAGAGCTGAACACTGCAGTTAGTCCAGCCTACACAGGGAAACGCAGGACTGCAAACAGCCACAATGGAGTGGTGTGAGATTTGGTCTTTAGACCAGAACCCACACGGGCGCTGGAAGAATCCCCTACTGTTAATTATTTACTGCAAAAACTGGCTTTGAAGTGAGGAAGCCGTCTCTGCCAGCATATGCTCACACCTCCTGTGAAAGGTGTGATATTACTAACAGTAAGTCTACACAGTATGAACGGAGAAGGGGGAAAAAATCACTTTTTACCACTATTTGTTTCTTTATTTATTTTTTTACACTCCTGTCTCACTGGGTTTGCCTCTTTGTCAGTTTCTGCTCCCCCGCTTTTTTTCTGGGTATTTGTCTTTTTCTTTCTTTGTTCAGCAAATACATAAACTGCCTCTAACTACATTTTCTGGGTTAATTAAATCATGGCACTGTGTTTTATTTATTTATTTTTGTATTTTTTTAACTAAGACCTAAAAACACAAATCAAACTTTATATAAATCAAAACTGTTTTTTATCACCTAGATGATGATCTAAATCATTTGCAGGCTGGATTTGAGGAATGCAGCCTTATAAACACAATAATTCCAATTTGGAAAACAGTGACAACAAAAGATAACCATGTTTTCACTGCAAKTTGCACAGAACAGCTCATAAAGTAGGAGAAAAATTAAAAGACTGAATTTTGACCTACCAAGTTCAGCTTTCTGTGTCTGTCCTCTGTGACATTTTTAGAAATCAACAAATTTCTAAGAACAAGTGAGCCTATGTYAATTTGGTAGAGAATACTTCATGGCAGTTTTGAGACAGGCACAATAAAATGATTTTAACAACAGCTGCCATCAGAAGTCTGTAGAAAATCCTCTCAAGACTGTGTTCAGTGATAGCCTAAGGCTCGAACTACGCAAAAATTTTTCTAGTATCAATCCTTTTTTTTACAACAAAAAAATTTAAGCACTTTTGCTGGTCAGACACCATTGTAACAATTCAAGTTGTATTTCTGCTTGAACAGTAAGTTAAAAAGTGCAGTTTCCACAAGCTGGCCTTCAAACACAGCAGAGCATCGTGAGCAGAGGGCTTTTAAAAACTCTACACTTTCTCCAGACCTGTTTGAGCTTATTGAGGCAGAGCTTTCAGTAAACAGRACTACGTTCTAAAAGACACCGTTGCCTCTTGTGTTCACATAATCTGTAACAGCCACACACACCATGAGCACATGGACCGAATGCATTATTGGACAGCTTAGATTAAATCTGCATATTTGCAGCGCTCAGAGCTCAACAAGTGTGCACTTTATTTAGGTTTATAAAGCAGATAAAAGATCTTGTGGTTTCCAGTTTTAAAGAATATRTTTAGACAAAAAGAGGTGACAGCTGAAAAAAATATATAGCTTTTGGAACCCATTGTTTATTAGCTAGCTACTGTCTGCAGAGACTTTAAGTAAACTGTGTAACAAACAAGACAGCTTGGCTTACAGTACCTGATAGAGGGTGTTTTGTTGATTTGTATCACTTAAGAGTACTACACTGAGGATTCCTGTCTTTTGTTTACACATAGGACCATATATCCTTTTTTGTTTTCTCTTACACAATAAATGACAGTTTCTTTGTAAAACAGGGTGTTTGTGTGTGCATGCGTGTGGGTTTGTGAAACGAGTTTAATCCCCATGTCAACTTCAAGAGCTCTGTTTCACAACTTTTACTGAGAAATTATCAAGAATGTTATACAAAACAAATCATTTCTCATCKGAGGATTAATAAAATCCCCTCAAAATTAATGTCTCAGTTTATGAGCATCTGAGCCATGTGTCAGTCATAATTCTCTCAGGTAAAACAGACTGGARCTCCACTGGGACTGGTGTTTAGACCACTACTGATTCTCTGTCACCCTTCAATTGTCTCAGTCTTTGCACATTTTTAAAGTAGACTGAGGCTGAATGTGTCTTCAGTGGAGACTGAAACAAAGTTGTGGTTTTACTTGGTTTAGTTTTGAAACACAGTTGTAACTGAGAGGGGCAGCAAAACATTTAAAAACCTCCAGTTTTGTCAAACCTGGGTGTCATTCAGGATTATCCACTTCATTAACTTCWTTCAGAATAACTTTTACAGCAGTAAATCAACATTTGCATCACATTTTGATTTCATCTTTATATTTGCACCAACTTTATAAAGTGCAAAATACTACCAGTGCCTTTCAAAAAAAACCCAAGCAAGTTTTCCTGACGAAAAGATGTGCTTTTTTTATCACAACTGTAACTTACGTTCAGCAATAATAAGTGGTGGATAGAAGAGGAAGTAGCCCACCAGCTCAGCAGAAAGCTGACCGAGGAGGTTTGAGGCAACTGTTCCRTTAAGATAGGCGGTTCCATTCTTTACAGTGTAGACCAGCGACACAGCAGGATAGCCTGCTGTCTGAGAGACGCTTAGCATCTATGAAAAACAAACAAAAACAGAAAAAGTTTAGGCCACAAACAGTAGAAAATGAAGTACAAAGTGTAAAATAGCCCAAATCAGTGCAGTATACTGTCGTGTGCCAATTATAAGTAAATAACATAAAGCAGAGTGACAGAATACACTCTTAATTATATGAAATATTCCAGCAGCATAACAGCAAAAAACAAGAATGAGTTAGCAAAAAGCTGTGGCTTTTTTTTTTTTTTTTTGCCTTTGATGCAATTTACTATGGCAGCTCATCAAAATTAATTCAAACATTGCCTCTCAAGCATAATTAACATTTTTTCAAAAGCAGCTGTTTCAAAAGGACACACTCCGATACACTAAGGGACATTATTTTTACACAAATTACACACAATTTGCATCTGCTTGTGGCTGCCAAATCTCATAAGTTACATTAGTGGCACTGATGTCTGGAAACAAAAATATGTTGTGTTCTAACGTGCTGCAAACACGATTTAGAGAAATTAATTGCTGAAAATTTCTGCAAACAGACAAGAATCTAAAACGTCAGGCTAAGTCGTTACATTTTTAGTAACTTCTTGTCTCCCTGTCACAAGAATAAAGGGATGCAGTCGTGCAGGGCAGCGGATCCCCACATTACCTGAACTGTGAGTTGGCTTTTAACTTTAAGAACTTTGGTCTGGGCCTCAGAAAACACCCTCTGCAGTCTCTGTTCCATCATTTGAGAGAAGCGACAGGATCGAGGATCATCCCCCGTTCCCACAAACTGCAGCACTGCAACAGAAAAAGTTTAAAAAACGGCATATTTAATAGGCTTCTTTATCAACTTTCATGGTGATGTTTTAATAAGCTGTATATACAGTGAGCAGCGACTCTAGAAMACATGACTTTAGAATTTATGTGCCTAATGCAGACATGAACTTTATGTTTTTGAAATCTGAAAATGTAATTTCCTTCTCCAATGTGGTGTTACTAAAACATATTTTCCACTTTCCACCACCTCTGCTCCGGTGTTCACTCACAGCAGGAGCAAATAGCAGTCAATCTCAAGCTGATCTGTCACTTTTTTTATTTTCATGCTGAATGAGCAGCAGCTGACCTGTTTTCAGCTGGAAGCCAGTGGCAGGGTTGGGTCTCCACAACGCAACAGGGAAAGGCAAGGCAGTTACCAGGGGGAGATACTGTCGCAGGTCTGCTATCAGCTTATCGCGGCCGTATGATGTCAAGCCCTCCATCACCACAGATGGAGGATAAACTATGTCTCCTCCTGTCACGTGATACGCCACTGTCATGTTGGGAGAGCCAAAAACAGTCTCCACCTGACGAGGTAGGGAAAAAAAGGTTACATCTCTGCAGGTTGTTCTTTTTTTCTTTTTTTGTGTCACTTCAGTAGAAAACGAAACCAAATATTAGTTTATTTAGTTTTTTTATTTCTTCATCATCAGTGACTTTTWTTTCTCTGCAGGTTGTTCTAAGAGAGGATATCAATTTTGTTTCACCTCAGTCTGTATTTTACAGATGAGATGTGTTAAAGTCATATGAGCAGTAGTGTAACGCAAGTCCAGCAGTAAAAAAAAATGCATCACAAATACCAGAAAGTAAGGTCCAGTTGTTAAATATAGGTAATCAAATTGCCACACAATTACACAGAAACTATATGGCCAAATCATTTTTCAAAAACATGTTTTAATCTMTGTAGAAATAAAACTTTTGCTTCACTGGGTGTTGCAAAAAGTGGTCACTGTGCTTTCTRTTTGTGCAATATAAGTCTATGGAGTGTGCATTCTACTGATGATCATGAGTTATATAAATTCAGTGTAGCCCATAAGCCTGTGTGCATCATTGGTAACTGTGAGAGGACAGTCCCSAGAGAAAACCCACACCAGCACAGAAAGATTATTCAATCACCAGCCAGAAAAAAGACCTCAAGCCAAGTTTTGAACCCAGGRCCTTCCAGCTGCAAAGCCCCTGTCCCACTGTGCAGCCCACTGTGTACATGTTGTGCAATTAAAATGTTTTTAAATATTATATTCAGTAAGTTTAAATAGCTCATGTTGTGAAAATAAATCATATTAATATAGAAATATAAAAATCATAACAATTACCCTAAAAGTGAAGCCAAGGGCATGTCTTGGATTGATAATGATAAAAATTGATTGATAAAGATTTTTTTGCAGATACATTAAGCATGCTTGAGTCAATAACTGATGATGTTACACCAGAATTACAGTTCAATGATTTACATTTTTACCAGCATACACGTACAAAAGGTTTAAAGTCTAAACGAAATTATTAAAATATTTGCAAGTCATTTCTACCGTTAAGACTGTTTTCAAACATACAGCACAAAATACAAGCCACCAACTTTTTTAGRGGCAGCTTCCTGGGAAACATTGTTTTTGGTTTTCACCAAGTTCTTTTTACTGATTGTTTGTCGTTACCTTACAACCCTTTACGCCAGAAGTAGCTTGCTGTACCTGATTTTCTTTAAACATGGGAGCTCCCACTTAAACTAATTAAATGTTTTCCTTTTACAAGTAGCAGTGTGTTTCATCACACAGTATATTATTTAGCAGAAAGTGATGGCATTGTGCTTTACCTAGCAGGCTGCACTGAACTTGTGATTTTTATGTATAGTTGTTGTCATTTTATGACTAGAGTGCCAAAATCAGCCTCCACAGCAGTTCTAAAAGCTGCAAGCTGTTCTGCAGCAGGTAAACTCTTACCATTCGTGTCTCTTTTAATGTGCAAGATGTCRCTATCATCTTCACTGTGAAGTTTTATGGTCATTCAGTATGTGTTTCTGGTAAAATAAATAAATAAAATGTGCAATGTTCCAACTCCTGCAGCCGGCTCCAAGGACAACGTTATTGTTGAAAGTTAAATTGTACGACTGGGTGCTATGTTCCCATCAATGCACACCAACTACAGAGCTATTTGATATGGGACTAAATGCTAATTAAACATATTCCCATCACACTCGCAGGCCAAATGTTTAGTGGRTGTGAGCAGGATGCTCTTTTAGATCGGGTTGAACTGTCGCAGCCCACTGGAATATCTTTACAGTCAATAGTATTAGATGCATCTGGACTTTTGTTACTGTAGAAACTAAAAATCCCAACTCAATCCTCAAACACATGAGAAAACAACACTGCATGAATGATGCACTGAAAATTTAAGTCAGAAAAGAGAGTGCAAAGATGTGGTGTGATTGTGGGTATGAACCAGGAGGATGAGCATGAAGAAGGTCAAAAAGTACAAACATGAAGGAGAGACTGTAAAACAGGTAAGTTTGAGTCAGAAGTATCATTTTCTTCACATTCTCACAAATGCCAAACTCATATCATGACACAGGAGCTTGTTCGTGTGTTTGTCAGGATGAGTTTGACTTTTCTCTGAACCTTTCTCATTTTGAAACTGGAAAGGGAACGCTGACAGATTCCGATTTTTTTTTTCAGACAGGTGAAATCATTCAGATCAGTTATCTGAATGCCTGAGCTGAGAAGGAGGCAAAAACACTGAGAGTCTCTTGTCTTTGGAGCTGAAAGTTACTCTTCTACCTCCACACAATTCAGCCTTGTTGCGAGCTCCGTGAATAGAGCTCTTTATTATCGCTTCATCCTCAGCCTCGGCCCATGTGAAGGTGTTATTAAGAGATTGCATTTCAAACGCACTTATTAATTCCGTCTCATAGCCTGTGACGGACTGGGCCATAGTAATCAAACAGATCTTACACCTGACATTTGAAAAGTTTCAGCTCACAGCTGACCTCCTCGCTACAGAACAAGACCGGAAAATCGTTCAAAAGAGACTTTTTTGGTCGTGCGGTTCCTTTCATTCGGTTCRTTTCGCGTTATCTTTCCAGCCTCGGCTCGGCACATGTCTCTCCTCCCAACCATTTTAACCCATAATTAGACACAAAGGCAATTTCCTCAACCAACAGCTCCATTCCTATTGAATATAAAAGCTGCAAGACTAAAATTAACCCATGCAACGTTGGAACGGGTGAGAGAAGTGCGCTGAAGCTAGATGCCTTTTAAGATCACAGAGGAAGATTAAGGTGAGCATGTGCTACACACGAGCAGAACTCATGCACACATTTCACTATTTGATACTAGTGCACATTGGGAAATACAAGACATTCATTTAACTAACCCAGTAAAGAGTTAAGAGCTTCCCAATCCAGCAAATTCCAGTAWGTTAAACTGATAGTTCCAATAGTTCCTTTATAGTTAGAATGTGTGGAAAGGTTATGAGTAATGAATATCTTACCTGTTGTAGGTAGCTCTTTGAAATGAATATGGGGCTTAATTCTGATTGGTTTGATGCATAGACAGCTACTGCAGGTGAAGCTAGGTTCAGCATGGATTGCTGCTGTCTGATAAATACTTCTGTCTAAACTTTCATAAAGTATTTTTTGTTTTGTGGACCTTTACGCTGCCTTAATTTTTATTAGATTGTTATTTACATAGAATTCTAAGGTTATTTTCCAAAGGCAAATAAGCAATAGCAACAGATGTAGTATTTCTAGTACAACCTGAGGCACTTTCTGCAGGAATTTCAGGGTAGTTCTGACTGAATAAACATGCAATTTCAAACTAACGATGATGTGAAAGTATATAAATCTGCCATGACATTTTTCAGATTAAATGTGTTTTTCAGAGGCAGCAATCCAACGTGTGCTTTAAGCTGTTAGCTCATCGTTCTAGTGCAATTCAAACTATTTCTTCAAACTGAGGACATTTAAAGCACTATCTACAACAGAAAATATACTATTTTAAAACCATTTCACAAAATTAAGATTTCAAAATATTAGAACTGTTCCTTTATTATTGACAAATTWAACTTAAATTTAAACAGGTGTGATTTCTTCTGCTTTTGGGTAAAATGTATTTATCCATGTAGCCATATAAAACCAAGATGGGTTACAAGCATTTTTAAAGAAACATAAAACCTTAGACAACATCATTATCTGCTTCTAAATTCATAGTGATTGCTATTTCTGGCTATGAGCGCTTAGTAAACAACACTAGAGGGCAGTACATTGGTCTCCATTTCCACTCAGTTATACATCCTAAACCTGCATATGATACAAGGTTTTAGTATGAAATCATCAAAATTAGGAACAAAATCTAAATAAATAAATAAATAAATAAATAAAAATTTGAAATCCTTTTCACATAAGCTGCAAAGCTCTGTATGACCACACCTCTCTTTACAAACATCTCAGTTTCACATTATCTTGACGAGGTACTTCATGCTCTGAAAATTTAAAACTAAATATTTTGTTCTGAGTTCAAACGTAATTGAAATGTTCATTTCGATGTGTAGTGGACACACAAAACATTGGCGAGTTCAAATTTGCGTTTTCTGTGTGCTTGAAAATAACCTGGTACTGCTAAGTGGTGCTGTTAATCCAGATTCACACAGTGTGCAGGTATTAGAGGGCCACTTCAGAGATAAAGTAGATAGGATGCTTCCTGGCACAGTGGGAAACATGATTGGTTCCACAAATGACTTATCCAAAAACACAAAGACAGTGTGTATGCACTGGATGTGTTTGTTGGGGAAAAAAAACATTAGTGGTTTTCTTTAGATTTTGTTTTGTTCAACCAGATCTGTGTGTCTACTCTACTGTTGCAGTACTGATAGTTTCAAAGAGATTGTAAAAAAACATATCTTGCAATCCATCTAAAGATAAGCTGGAGTCCTTATTTTCATCTTGTTTTAACATTGGTACAGTTACTCAAATATGTGACACCACACTCCGCCTTCTGGGACAAAGTCAACCTAATTTCTATCTTGGTCCTCATTTCTTCACACACAGCCTACATTAGGTGCTCAGTATGTTAGTATTAGCTTTCACCTGTGATAAAAAAAAGACGTTTAAAGAAGCCATGTACAGCTATTCCCTAAGTAAAATAAACCCCAAACCCGTGTGCCAATTCTTGACAGGTTCTAAAACAAACASATTAAAATTTGACATAGTGTTGCAGACTGATGCTGAGTTCATTCATATATTGATACATCAGCTCGTCTCAGTGTCATTCCATGATAGTCGGTCGATAAACTGTTTTCTTTCTACATATTCAACTGGTAAATCTCATCCAGTGCTTTGTAAGCTACCTATCCTGCTTCCTGTTGCAGACTGCTTTGCAATTCATTTTTATCCCAGCTTCTCCTTTTCAAATCCAGCATGATCAGTGTTGTGTTTGTCATTGATTATTTTTGGTTTTGTATTCAGTGTGTTGCTGATAGCCCCACATCCGTTATTCTACATTTGCATGGGGAATAACAGAGAAGTCCCTGAGCACAGTCAAATATAAACTACTTCTATAGAAGACTTTATTTCTTAAAGGAGACACATCATGCTTTCCAATCCTTCTTTTTCACATTTAAATCATTCAGTTGGGGTTTTATATAAAGTAGACTGCAATGCTTTGRTCTGAATTCCTCCTTATTGTAACTCCACAAGCCCCAATTTCACTCCTTTTCTGAGGTATGTTTCAGATTAACTCGTTTTGATGCTGTCTCTTTAAATTCGAATGATGGACTTCACGTCACGTCCCCCTCCAGCTTCCAAAGCAGTGCATTCTAGTTTAATAGAGTGGTTTACAACTCTRTAGTGAAACAGAAACTTTACAAGATGTCAACAACGGAAGACATGTCCATCCAGCCTTACATGGTGGAGCCAGAGTCTGACTCAGAGAGGAGAATTAAGATGACCAAATTGTAGATGGTAGGTCCAGACCTTATTTGGTAATTCCATCATGAACACTGTGACGTCATAGTTCAGAATATAGGTTAAAAAATATGACTCAAACAGAATATAAAGATATCTTTGCAGTACAGGGAGAGACTAAATTAAAAATTTCTACACACCTAGTGCCTCCAAGTACACAACAAAATGTATTCAACTGCTAAAAAGGTGGATTTTGCATGATATGTCCCTTTTAATGAAAGTGATTCAAGGAGACTCTACTGTATTTATGCATGTATAATGCTAAAACTTTAAACCCCAAAATCATCCATAAAGTTGGCAGGTTAGATTATACATAGTAGTAAATTTGACCAATATTTTGCCAATGTACTAGCAGATCGTGATCTCCAGCTCTCACTGGAGTGGTTCACAGCCGAGTGTGAAGCGGCCGGGATAGAATCAGTGCCTCCAAATCCGAGACCATGGTCTTGAACCGGAAACCGGTAGCGTGCTGCCTCCGGGTCGGGGAGGAAGTCCTGCCCCAAGTGGAGGAGTTTAAGTATCTCGGATTCTTGTTCGCGAATGAGGGAAGAATGGAGCGGGAGATCGACAGGCGGATTGGTGCGCGTCTGCAGTGATGCGGGCGCTGTACCGATCTGTCGTGGTGAAGCGGGAGCTGAGCCAGAAGGCAAAGCTCTCGGTTTACCGGTCGGTCTACGTTCCTACCCTCATCTATGGTCACGAACTTTGGGTAGTGACCAAAAGAGCGAGATCGCGGATACAAGTGGCCGAAATGAGTTTCCTTCGCAGGGTGTCTGGGCTCTCCCTTTGAGATAGGGTGAGAAGCTYGGTCATCCGGGTGGGACTCAAGAGTAGAGCCACTGCTCCTCCATGTTGAGAGGAGCCAGTTGAGGTGGCTCATCTGGTTAGGATGCCTCCTGGACGCCTCCCTGGTGAGGTGTTCCGGACATGTCCCACTGGGAGGAGGCCCAGGGGAAGACCCAGGACACGCTTGAGGGACTATGTTTCTCGGCTGGCCTGGGAACGCCTTGGGATTCCCCCGGACGAGCTGGCCCAAGTGGCTGGGGAGAGGGAAGTCTGGGTCTCTCTGCTTAGGCTGCTGCCCGCGTGATCCGATCCCGGATAAGTAGCAGAAAACGGACGGACGGACGGACGGATGTACTAGCACATTGAATTGTAATATTGTCTCATATGTAGAAAGGAAGAAATTTATCATTTTTGTTCTTGCTAACTGCGGAGATAGAAGACAACGATATTAGTTGCACATTTGCGTGCGCAGTGGGAGCTGCTCCTTGATGTTGTCGATTTTGCTAATTTAACAATTGACTTMTGCTGTGGGAGTGGACTATTTTTACTAACATGCAGAAGTATGCACTGCTCCTCCACAGAYACATGCGCCCACAAGTGTGTGTCCCCAAAATATTCTGTTTCCCCATCGGAGGGTGCAACGCAAAGGCTGAAAAATCCTGAAGTCTGTATGACATTAGGGATAGCATTAAACACAAGATTTTAGAGAGAGAGAATTTTTACATTTTTTATGTCTTTATGCTCCAAAATTGGGGGGGGGGGGGGTGATCATACTGTACTTGCATACATATGGTGATTCATTTGTATGCCAACATWCAGAGGTTTGGTCCCAGGATCTTTCAGCTCCAGCATGTTTAATGTGTTCAATGACTAAAGGTTATTAAACCAATAACACGAAGTTAATTTACTCTGTACTGGATGTTGAAGCAGTGGATTTTGTGTTATGAGGCACACAAAGCATTATGTGTGTTGGCTGCAGTGGCAATGTTTTTGCTTCACTTGGTTGAAAAGTTTGTTAAACTTGATAAAATATGAAAGAAAAAAAAACAGAGAAAACAGTGGGAAGTTCCTTCCTCATGTCAATAAAAAATTGGAATTTGGATGATCTATGCAACATAAACAACATATACATCTTTAATCTGCACACACACACACACACACACACACACACACACACACACACACACACACACACAGTATGAGACATTTATCAGGAAGTGATGACATGTAGAAAATTGTTACTGTAACATGGGGACCAAATGTGCGTTAAGCTATAAAATTACCACACACACACACACACACACACACACACAGTATGAGAGCATGCACATTTTGTTCCACAGTACCTGTGCTTGTGCATTCATATCATTCAGAGCTTTCCTGAGCCCTTGACTTAGTCCCCTTCGCAGGTTCTGTCTCTGAATGCTGTCCAGCCGGTTCCTCCTCACGTAGATGGAAACAACTAAAAAAAGACAAAGCGTTTCAAAAAATTAAAAATAAAAACTGGAAGAAAAACAAAAATGTTTCAAAACTTTTGTATAAAAATGTTTGCTGACCTGTTTTGACCCACAGTCTCTCTGTGATGTTGCACTGTGGCGGTGGAGGCTCTGTGGTTGTGGTGAAAGGTGAGATGAAGATGGTGGTGACCCCCCTCGGGGGGCTTGTTCGTTGGATGGGTGACGTGAAGGTTCTCCTGCTGGTGTAAGTCCTGATGGTGGTGGTGGTGGTTGTGGTTCTTCTTATAATGTGTGTGGGTTGAGTTGTGGTTGTGGAGACTGAATGTGTTGTTACTTTTACAGAAGGTGTGCTAGTGGTAGGGGGGATTGTAGCTGAAGCTAAAGTTGTGGTGGTCAGCTTCACGGAGGCTGTAGTGGTGACCTGCTGGGGGGTCACTGGTGATACCTGAGATGTCCCCTCAATGGGATCAGCAGAAAGGACAGCCCTGTCTGGCTGAGAGGGGTTCAGACTGGCCTCTTTGTCTTTGGGGAAAGTGAACACAGCTGATTTGGATGTTTCTGTGGTTAACTCATCGATCTCTGGTTCTGTAAGAGGAAACGTCCCAGTCACTTTCTGTGAGTGATCAAAACCTAAAGAAGACATCAAATTTGGTGATGGCAAAGAAAAAGTGGATTCTACAGGAACAGATGATGATGCTGAGTGAACAGTTGCTCTTTCTGGCAATGTATCATCTGAATGCCATAATGGAGTGATGGATTTCATGAATAAGGAGGAAAACTGAGGGAAAGAAGATGAAAACGATGAAAAGGACAATGATGGCGATGATGACTGAAGCGAAAATGATGACACATCAGTTTGGGAGACTGATCCCTTCTGAGCTCTGTTAAAGTCTGGAGGCGTAACACCAGAGTCAGACACAAACACAGGAGACTGAAGATCAACTACAGGCGCCCTGTGTTCACTCTTATATGCCAGTGCAAAAGAATTAGATTGAGATGATGATGTTTCAGAATCAGTAATTATTAAAGAGAGAGGCAGAGAAACATCTGAACCCCAGGCTGATGTAGCAGCAGTGTTAGAATTGACTTCTGGCAGAGAACTGGCAGCAACAGCAGATCGGAGATAAGCACGAGGCAAATCAGTACTTCCCTCCAAATACTCTGAGCTTCCTTTGCCATAGGTAATATATGGATCCTCTCCAACAGTTGGATAAGTTGGATATGGATCACTGGTGACAGATGTTGAATCATCTGAATTCAATATATCCACATTATGCTCTTGTCTGTCTCCCAGCTTCTGATGTTCATATGATGAGCCATCTGCTGGTAAATTAGATTTTGCCCTGTCAAAAGCACTAGATGCATTTTCTGATTTAAAAGCACTGCTTTGAAGAGGCATAGGCTTGGTGGCTTTCCGCTTTGTATACAGAGTCATTAGTTTTGTGCCAAAGCTGCTGAAAATAGCACTCGATGTCTGCATGCTGTTCCGTCCGTCACTGAACGAGCTTGTTACCGCAGAGGAAACGGCTGTTTGTCTGCCCAAAAAGGAATTTGAGTTATCACTCCTCACCCTGGTGATCAATCCCAGAGAGGACAAGTTTGTTTTCGGTGTCAGAATGTTTTCTGATTCCGCCAGAGGAGAAAAAGTGCCGTGGCCTTGGTGAGAAAGTCTTCCAACAAGTTCCAATGCACCATCAAACGCTTCAGGAGGAGAGGATTTAGCAAATGGTTTTTTGTCAGAACTTTCAGAGGCATTATTAAGCACAAAGAGAGGCTCTGAAGTCATAAAAGCTGGGAGGCGTGTTGCGAGCTGCTCCGAAAGATGGCTTGTCTTGTAAACTGCGGAAGACTTTCCGCTGCCACGGAAAAAAGCAGAAATGTCACTCCTTGCAGTGTTTTGGTGGAAGTGCGCTGAAGGCTCATCTCTGTGCAACACGTTTGATGTAACAGAGTTTCTTGGTTTTGTTTGGAACTCAGCAATTCCTTGTGATTTTATGGGAGCAAAGGTTTCAGCTGTGGATCCTGCTAACTCGACAGAATTTCCAAAAGGTAAAGCAGGTGTAGGAAAACTGTTGAGGAAACTAAACAAGGATTGTGTTTGAAGAGGTCTTTCCAAGGAGGACAACTGTGTAACCTCCTTACTGACAAACATTTTGACTGGATCTTCTTTAGGATCATGATTTGAGTTGGTGAGAGGTAAATATGAAGTCTGAGGAGGACGGTGTGAGCTGCTTTGATGCTTGTTTTTATATGTTATTAATTTTGAAAACTCTGTTGGATCTGAAGCAGACTTTGTCCGACCGTTTGGGGTAAATATAACATTTAAAGCCGTCTGACCTATGTGAGTTGCATCTTTTACACGGTCTGCTTCCGTGACATATTCCTGAACATTTTTTAGCAAATCTGAATCTGATGTGGACACAGGCACTTCCGCTTCGGTACTCAAATGAAGGATGGAGCCAGACTCAGGTCTCAGCTGCGTGAGTGGAAGTGAGTTATCCAAGTGAGCCTGTGTAGAAGCAGATCTGAACTCTGCTCCTGGTATTTCTCTCTGGTTGTGATTTATACTGATGGCGGGAAGTCTGGGACTGCTGCGACCCACTGCCATCAGTAAATCACCGGGATTAGATGCATGCTCTGAGGACTCGGTGCTAGACTGAGTACGTGTTCGTTTGTCAGGCGCAGTTTGAGAGAGAGGCGTTTGATCTGATGAAGGAACTCTAAAAAACAATCTGCTGGGTGTGAAGGCCATTGTTGGTGTTACGGATGGATTCGCTGCACTGCTTTCGTGAGCTAAATTGTTGCTATCTGCTGCGGTCTTGTCTTCCGTTTGAATATATGCTGTTCGTTGTAACATCTGCTGTGTGACATGACTGGAAAGTGAATAGCCTTTAGCACGGGCAGACAGCAGCGCTGATGTGGGAATCTGTGAAGTTCCCCGCAGCCTCTGAACAGCTTGACTCTCTTGATTGAACAAAAATGAATAGCTGCTTTCAAGATTATTGCCAGATACAGAGTTCAAGCTCTTGTTCTGAATCCGAGTAGGTAAATTATCTGAGAAATTCACACCGTTGTTTGGAGTAGAATATAAAATATTTGTGCTGATTTTTGCCCCTGAGGACATATACCTATTTGTAGCATTGATGAACTTTTCAGGGATTTTTTCTGCCAGTGAGTACAAAGAGTGTGTTGTCGTTTCACTGCGCTTTTTTGTGTTCGCTTCATTTAGAAAGTTTGCTGGTTTGCTTGTGGCGTTCTGCATTTCCTGTGTAACCGCATGTAGGTCAGGGACAGTGAGAGAGGTAGGTTTTGCAGTTGTCAGACTATCCGTCCAACCCTGAGGCCCTGCAGATGATAGTGCTGCTGTCTCAGTCTGAGAAGCAGGGCTGGACACGGTTCCCTGACCCCGAGATGAAACAGCTTTGTTTATCCACTCAGTGGAAGATGACAGATAAAATAAAGACAACAGGGATGAAGGCACAGAGGACGTGGCTGGAGCTGATGAGGACATTGATGTCAACGACCAAAATGGAAATGATGAGAGGTTTTTCTTTCCATTCTTAAAAAACGATGCATGTGATGGACTGGAGACACGGGACCAAACGGCCTGAGGGGGTGTGGTGGGTTTTTGAGACATGCTGAAAATTAGACCTGAGCTTGTTCCGAAGCTGTCTCCCACAAACGACGACGATGAGGAGGGCTCGTCTGAGGCTCGGCTGGAGCTACGTGAAGGCCATTGGGTGGTGTGCGTCTCGTCCCTGCTATCAGTCGGCAAGGCTCGACTTTGATCAAGGCTCGCAGGATGTTTGACAGTTTCTGCCATCACGGTTAGGACGGAGGAAAAGGCCGGCTGTCCTGACAAACCTTCTCCCTCAGACTCGGGGTCAACATCTGAATGGACCACTTGGAAAGGCACCTCCTCTGCCACCAACAGCTCAGTTAGTGGATGAGTGGGTGCACCTGTGACTGCAGAACTGCTCGGTAAAGGTGAGAAGCCAGAGGCATCGTAGGTGGATTTTTCTGTAGAAAAAACAAAGAAAAACAAACAGGTAGTTTATAACTTAAAGTCCAATTATTAGTCAGCTTATCTACCTCCTACCATTTTACATAAAGTAAGCTAAAGCATCAGCCAGGCTTTTTATTTTACTTTATTTAATATATTTTTAACTCCTCAATGCACACTCCTCCATATAATAATCACCATATCCTGATGCATCTCAATCTCACAAGTTTGAGTCAGGTCCTCTGGACAAGTTTTTCATTGAAACATTTTATCTTCAGACTGAAACTTGTCCAGAGGACTCCATTTTGTTAGACCCACACTAWATACTGTATTACAAATATTGCTCACAGCAGAAGTGTAACAGTACATCGATCCACATCAATGTATCTATTAAATTATTAATGATTTAATTACATGAAGGCAAAATAAAAACATCAATCCATATTGTCCTCATATAACTGATTATTCAACATCATATGTCCATCTAACACAATCAGGATTGCATTTGATGGACATATGATATTACATCATATTGACTTTTTGAATCATTTAGTTAAGAAGGAATGTTTTTCATTTGTGGTATTTTTTGGGACTTATTATTTATTTAGAATTTTGTTGCGACATGTGACCATAGGAGGCGCAGTATTGTTTATGAGTGTGTAACTCGAGAAGAAAAAGTGTTTTGTTCTGTGAAGAAGAAGAAGAAGAAGAAGAAGAAGAAGAAGAAGAAGAAGAAGAAGAA
>NW_013952412.1:3962100-3964880 GCF_001266775.1 Austrofundulus limnaeus | reverse complement strand
AGAAGAAGAAGAAGAAGAAGAAGAAGAAGAAGAAGAAGAAGAAGAAGAAGAAGAAGAAGAAGAAGAAGAAGAAGAAGAAGAAGAATAAAAGAGATGGCCAACGAAGAAGACGGTATATTTGCCGTGCTGCAGGAAAGCTGTCATGTGTTAAACCTCGTCTCAGCCTCGGTCATTTTAAGAAGAGGTTTACAAAGAAACCAAGGTCTGAAGCTACGAGTTAACCTCTACAATTATAATATTGTATTGTGATAAAGCTGGTGATTTACATACTGTACCTAGCTCAGGCAGGTTTGGGATGTAAGCCAAACTTCCTAAAAGTCTAAGAAAGTGAACCAAAGGCAGACATTTGTGTGCAACCAAGGGGAAGTAGGAAACAATCCTCCAAGTGGAACAAATGAAATTATTCAAGAGGCAGCAGCCATAGGCTGAAGGCTACCTCTAAAGAACACAAAGGATTCAATGTTTTKTGTCTTTGAAAAATGTTATAGCTCATTGAAAGACAGACAGAAATAGAGAGCAGTTACTACCATCAAGATGCTGCAGGTGCTTATCAGACCAATATGGCTGACATGTTCTCTCATCCACTTCTATCCTCTTTGCTGCTTTTATTCTCGGGACATCCTCATCCATATAGGGGTTCTTTTATCCATTTATAAAGCTTAGCAGTCGTGTCACATCTCCCACCCTCTCAGCATGTTTCCTCTCCTAAAGTGCAGCAGCTCTCCCTCATCGACAACTCCATCAGTGTTGGAGGAGCAGGAGCAGAGGGCTTCTGTGGAGCCGTTTGAGCTTCATTTTGTTCACAAGAGAATGATAGAAAATTCTTATGTTTTTTATTGTTGTTTTTTTTTTTGTCTTGATTGTTTTTTTCTTAAATCTGTACATGTAAGATTTAAAAAAATCCCAAATCAAACATCTATAGTGTAAAATAATAGGTGCTCCTAAATGGCATTAATTTGCAAAAGAATTAGCATAACTCTTCTAAAACATTAGTTTTCAGGGGAATAATTTGATGAATTTCACTGACTGCCCTTTCTTCATGCTGTATTTGTGATCCSTTTCAATTCCTTTTCTTCAGTAAATCACTAATGTGCTAAAATGTGATTAGGAAATTACCACTCTGCCACTTTTTAATCCATCCTTAAAAATTGGTGATACAGACGAAGGAGCAGCAATAAGAAAATTACACTCTCACATTCACAAAGGGACTATTAGCAAAAGAAAAGAAATAAAAAAATCGAGGAATGCGAGTGCTGCTTCAAGGCCACTAAGAGGTTGATGAGAACGTCCACAGCTAATTAGTGAGCCCAGCAGAAACATGGGTTTGGGTGCACGGGATGGGTGCCAGTGCAAGAGGAGGTATGGGGGGGGTGCACCTGTGGTTTGCCACCTGCTCTGGTGGAGCAGAGCATATGGGAGGATTTTAACAATGGACAGGAGAGGAGGATGAAGTGTGCAGATGAAATGAAAGAGGAGTGGAGAAATAAATGGCTGAGAGTTGTGAGGGGGAAAAACAGAAAAAAGGAAAAGTGATTGATGATTGAACTATAGGTCGTACTGGGAGAGGGGGAAAAAAAGGCAATTTCCTACAAGTCTGGAGGACAGCATGCTTACAAAACTAATTCCTTTCACCAGCAGGCTTCAGTCTTGAAAAGGGTTTAAAATGAAAATGCCACAGTGAATGCACAACTGAGAGAAAGTTTTCTTTAACGAAAATATAGATTATGAAAACATTGGTTTCAGGCAACTTATATAATCTTATTGGAAGCATTTGATCTTTTGCTCTTCTGTAGATTGTATATTATATTCACATCAAACTGAGGCTGAAGTCTAATTTAGTCAAAATAAGCACATCTTCAGACTCCTGCTTACATTTTTACATAAGAGGTTGCAGAGATAAGCCTTGGTTTCTCTTCCTAAAGAGAAAAACCCATTGATATTTGGTCTGATCATTAATTTTAGGTTATTCTAATGAGGAATTTTAATGTAATTTTAAAGAGGAAACCTAAAAAAATTGAATATTAASATTTACCAGCTGAAAAGAAAAAATGCTTTCCTAACTCACAAGAAAAATGACAAAAATATAAGATCTTACTGTGCTCAAAAAGGGCTTCAAAAATTATTTAAGATTACATTTCAGATATTTAATTTTAACGACTCATTTATTCATTATATTTTGATAAAATGCAACATTTTAATCAATGCACTAAAGTTACCTAAAACCTGTGTTTGCTGAGAAAACTAATATTTAAACAAAGTAATCCACTCCTCTGAGCGACTGGTTTCCTTTTTTCATTTGGCTTTAGATCCAATTTGTCCACACTGATGCTTGGTGTTTGGCTTTGGAACAAAATCCAAGACTTTAAAAGAAATAGACGCTCATCAAAATACAGGAGGCTGTTGGAAGTTAAACGCCTCGAGATAAATAGTGAATGCAAATAAATCAAAGCTTTAAAAGGCCTGTTGCCCATGTTTAATCAGTGAAGTGGAGGTTATACACTATGAAAGAGTACTATTCAGCAAATATTTAAACACCTACAGTAAGTGCAAACATTTTTGAGACAACTTTTCCAATAAGCTTCTTTAATATCAAATCAATAAATTATTTAGATTATGCAAACAAGTTGATTTGAATTGCCTTTTTTCAGGGTAAAATTATGTCTTTTTGATCATGACTCTTCTTTAAAACCTTGTACCAGCAGGCCCAAACCATAGACCTCATTTCCACACTGATTTTTCTCTCTCTCTCTCTCTCTCTCTCTCTCTCTCTCTCTCTCTCT
>NW_013952412.1:3959773-3961836 GCF_001266775.1 Austrofundulus limnaeus | reverse complement strand
TTTTTGCTTTGAGCTGTTTTTTTTCTCTCATGTGCAGAAGTCAGTAAACAAACAGGATAACTCAATAGGTAGCCAAACAGCACCTTGGGAGCAAAAAAAACATTTATAAAAGGCTGGTCGAGTTGTTTGAAGGAATGTCTTAAAAAATGTATTTCTGACTCTTTGGCTGTTTCTAAAAAGCAATAGCATACACAATTACTTGTTCTGTTCAAACTATTAAAATGTATTCTGAAAAAAAATATTATTATTATCGTTATTTCTGTCGATATATTTAACTGGGTGGTGGGCAAAGAAACCAAGTGCTGCTAGGGGTGACAGCATGTGAAAAAGGATGTCACGCATGATCCACTTTTTAATTCATCTGCTTAAATTTTTACAAACAGCACAGCAGGACAGAAAACAGCTGCAGGGATGAGAGTCATGCAGTCGACACTTAACCCTGCAACTGATGAAAAGACTTGGTCCATCAGGCTCTCGCTCTTTATCTAACTCCTAAAGTTGAGCAGATCTGAGACGTGTCTCACTCATGTCATGAAATCTTGTTTTCTCTCAGCCAAACTGTGTTGTCATTGGTGTTTTATTAATCGTTTCAACTAAGGAAGTTGAAACAAGTTGTTTTTCTAGTTTCTGAATTTCCCCTCTGCGGGACAATACAGGCTGTTTCTTCATCTTTCTTACAGGCTAAAAAGCCCATTTAAAATTGGTTATTTGATCATTTGTTTGTGATGTATGACAATATGGATCCATCTCTTGAGTTTATGAGCCTTATTAGGCCTGATTGATCCGTATGGCACAGAATCGAATCACTTAACAAACAAAAAAATGTAAACTGGTCAGGTACTGGACTGAAGATGAGTACAAAAATTGTCCAAAGTTTAAACAAAAAATAAATAAATAAAAAACTTTGAACAACTGTTACAAAGCCAGGATTATTCCTGATCAAGAGAACTTAAAAAATGACAAAGTCTGACTCCATGACAAAAGCTTGACTCAGAGGAAACTGCTCTCCACCTTTCTTTCTCTCCTCTCTCATCTTTTTCTCCCGACACATCGACTCTTGTCCTGAGGCAGCTGAGGACACTGTGGCTCTTGTGTTGCTGCAGTTTGTCCACTCATATTACTGCTTACGAAGGCTGTTCTCCTCTGCTACTGTTCCGAAGTTTGAACTAAAGCATATTTAAGATTTAAGCTTTGAAAAAACAACTACATTTAGATTAGCAAGATCTTTTCTTTGATAGCACAAAGACAATGTGCAAAAATGTTAAATAAAAATACCTTGTTTTGGGTTGTGTAAAAGAAAAGCAACCTCAAAAAGCAGTGACAATAATGCAAAAGAATGAAACTGGTAATGAGATTTGTGACTGGTACATTGGGCTTTCTAAACTAAATACCACAATCCTTTCTCCTGGATTTTCACTTCTATATGGTACATTAAGATAATCACTTCACTGACTGCTGAAACTGAGTATAAAATACCAGAGTGCCATAATTCAACGCCAAAAAGGGCAACATCAAGTACCAATCGCAATGAATTATTTTGCAACAAATTTGTCATAATCTGCATAAATTGAAATGACAAACACATACAAATGTGTTTATTAAGTTATTTATATAAATATTTGCTTAGCACAAAAAGCAAGGACATTTGTTTGATAGATTTATTCGTTGTAACAATGCTTCTTGGCAATAAATCTTAAACCGGGCACCTGATTGGCAGCACCTGGGGGTACCAGTTCAAAACAAGAGTCAATAGCAACAATTAAGCTGTTTGACAGAGAAGATTTGTTTACTGCTCATACAACAAATGCATATTACTAACAAATGTGGTACCATTTAAAAGTGAAATTAACAGGCTTTCCAACAGTATAAGATTTTATTGCCAAGAAGCACTGCTACAACAAATAAATAATCTACCAAACATACATTTCCTTACTTTTTGTGCTCAGTTTATCTGTTGAGACTAAATTGACATAATCATTTGTGTTAGCTTGTGTCATCAAGATTATGCAAAATCTTTAGAGTATATATATATATAGGATATCATCCTAAAATAATAAAAAAAA
>NW_013952412.1:3953143-3958581 GCF_001266775.1 Austrofundulus limnaeus | reverse complement strand
TATATATACATACATACATACATTTGAACAACTCATCCAGTGGACCTACACAACTTTTTAGAAGATTATATGATGTTTTAAAACTATCTTAAGAGCAAAAAGACTTTAGTAAACCAGAAARAATATTCTGAGAAATCCTGCAAATGAACGGAAGCTTTATGTTGAACGGACTCTCCTTTTTATATAAATATATAAAACTTTATATTTGCATTGTGGCTTATGAAATAAAACTTGATGCTATTTTAGACTCGTACAATACAGAGGATAACTGGTTGTGTGTCGAGCTGATTTGTTAAATAAACAGCCTCTTGTACTGATCTGCAGTGTGGGCTTATTTGTGCAAAAGAATCAAACCATAATATATTAAAAGATGACAGCAGAGATTATTCTTTCATGATATATAATACAAAATATCCAACACATGAAGCATTTCTTAGATACAACACTTCTTCTCCCTAAAATGTAGAATCTGATTTTAAACAAACAGATTGCTTTGAAATCCAGAAATCTGAGGAGTTTACTTTTTATGTGCCCAAGCAGGAGAGCTTGTTCGGAGCCAGCATGGACAACATCGTCCCAAGAGCCTGAAATAAAACTCATCCATCACACCAGGAGATCGTATGTATAATAAATTGTAAATAGAACTTTTTAGCAGCGTGTATTTTTATTTTTATTTTTATTTTTTTGGTTTAGATGCTTACTGGTTAGGATAAGAACAAACACAGCTGCTTCTCATCCACAAAAAGAACACTCACACTAATCTTTACAGATTAGTAAAAATGCAAGACTATTCCTCAGATGAAAGAAGAGATCTGATGGACCCTGCTGAGCCTGACACTAGGGCTGCATGTCTGAGAGCTCAGCATGTTTCTGAAAAAAAGATAAGTCCCATTTTTTTCTATTTCCCCCCACTTCAGCACGGAGCCCAGAGGCAACGAGGGCCTCTGAACTGAGAGATAAAAGCAAAGGTAAACACATGAATCAGCCAGCCATGTAAGCATCATGCAAGCAAACGGTAACTAGTATTGTTTTAAGCATTTTATCTTCAAAATATTATTTTTTTTTTGTTATTTTTTAATAGCTAAAACAAGCTCAAAACCAGACTTGAGATGCATTTGATCAACCAGTCGACATTAAATAAACCCAGACATATCTTCAAAAGAAAACCTCTTTTCTGGTCCGGTCAGATTCTCCTAGAAGCAGTTTGTGTTTTTCAGACAGAGGAAAAAGACATATCAGACTGAGGTTAACACCTGTCTCAGGGAGACATCCATATCAGATCAGACAGGGGGACAAGTGTCAAGGAGTCGCTCCATGCTGGGGGCTGTGATAGGCTGTGAAAATTACAGCAGCTATTTGACATGGCACAGTGACCCGGAGAAGGAGGCATCAGATCGACACACAGCGGATGAGAGAAACCCCAAACAAGGTGAACTTTCCTAAAACATGCTTTTGAATTACAGTATCAGTCAGCCTTCGGGTACAACTGTATACAGATAGAACACATAAACTGACGTGATGATTGTGCTCCTTTGTACTGTCTTCTTGCATCAACATGTCCTAAATAACAAAAATGGTTGTGACTGGGATGACCTGAGCAAGGCCCGCGTAGAAATCTGGCTACCAGACCTATTACAAACTGGAGCCAAACTACTTATTATAGCTGTCAGATAAATGGGCCAACCTACAGTAAAGTGCAACCTTTTGTAGACAATCCAAGTGGCATCAAAATAAGAACAGTGCATGCTTTTTTAAAATTGTTTAATGTCACTAAACATTGTTCCTCATTAAATATTAAAACAATGTGATTGATATCAGAAGGACACATAAAGAAAACACAACTTCTAAACTGGTAGCTTGAAAAGAGGAGMTGTATCTTGTGAAACTGCCCAACCAGATGAAACACTGGTAACTGGTAACATACATAAAAAAATGTCTCTGAATCCTTTTTTCAGATACCAAGTCAAAATCCCTCCACAGTGGTAATGTAATAGACCTTTTCGTAGTTACGCGTATTAGAGGAGCCTACAGCTCTTCCATGTCACAGATCAACTAAAACTCTGGGGTTGCTATGGAACTGCCACTGGAATTGTGCAAATTGAAGAACAAAAAGCAGATTTATAACTTAAACATGTGAAAAATCTCACCTWTGATCCTAAAAGAAAGGTTAACATGAATCAGTTCAGAGCAGATACATTGGGTCTTTAAAACAGCCTAAATTCACTGGTTGAATTTCCTCCATTCCGACGGCAACCACACCGTTTTCCCAAAATAAACGAGTAAGCAGGCCCGTTTCACGTATTTGCAGCAATTTTTAAYTATGAAATTATACAGGTGCTGGTCATAAAATTAGAATATCATGAAAAAGTAGATTTATTTCAGTAATTCCATTTAAAAAGTGAAACTTGTATATTATWTTCATACATTACATACAAACTCATATATTTCAAATGTTTATTTTGTTTGATTTTGATGATTACAAATGACAACAAATGAAAATCTCAAATTCAGCATATCAGAAAATTAGAATCTTGTGAAAAGGTTCAAAATGGATGGCACCTGGTACCACACTCTAATCAGCTAATTAACTCAAACCACCTGCAAAGGCCTTTAAATGGTCTTTCAGTCTAGTTCTATAGGCTACACAATCATGGGGAAGACTGCTGACTTGACAGTTGTCCAAAAGACGACCATCGACACCTTGCACAAGGAGGGCAAGACACAAAAGGTCATCGCTAAAGAGGCTGGCTGTTCACAGAGCTCTGTGTCCAAGCACATTAATAGAGAGGCGAAGGGAAGGAAAAGACATGGTCGAAAAAAATGTACAAGCAAGAGAGATAACCGCACCCTGGAGAGGATTGTGAAACAAAACCCATTCAAAAATGTGGGGGAGATTCACAAAGAGTGGACTGCAGCTGGAGTGAGTGCTTCAAGAACCACCACACACAGACGTATGAAAGACATGGGTTTCTGCTGTCGCATTCCTTGTGTCAAGCCACTCTTGAACCACAGACAGCGTCAGAAGCGTCTTGCCTGGGCTACAGAGAAACAGGACTGGACTGCTGGTGAGTGGTCCAAAGTCATGTTCTCTGATGAAAGTAAATTTTGCATTTCCTTTGGAAATCAAGGTCCCAGAGTCTGGAGGAAAAGAAGAGAGGCACTTCATCCACGTTGCTTGAAGTCCAGTGTAAAGTTTCCACAGTCAGTGATGGTTTGGGGTGCCATGTCATCTGCTGGTGTTGGTCCATTGTGTTTTCTGAGGTCCAGGGTCAACGCAGCCACATACCAGGAAGTTTTAGAGCACTTCATGCTTCCTGCTGCTGACCAACTTTTTGGAGATGCAGATTTCATTTTCCAACAGGACTTGGCACCTGCACACAGTGCCAAAGCTACCAGTACCTGGTTGAAGGACCATGGTATCCCTGTTCTTAATTGGCCAGCAAACTCTCCTGACCTTAACCCCATAGAAAATCTATGGGGTATTGTGAAGAAGAAGATGCAATACACCAGACCCAACAATDCAGAAGAGCTAAAAGCCACTATTGGAGCAACCTGGGCTATCATAACACCTGAGCAGTGCCACAGACTGATCGACTCCATGCCACGCCGCATTGCTGCAGTAATACAGGCCAAAGGAGCCCCAACTAAATACTGAGTGCTGTACATGCTCATACTTTTCATGTTCATACTTTTCAGTTGGCCAACATTTCTATAAATCCTTTGTTTTTATTGGTCTTCAGTAATATTCTAATTTTCTGATATGCTGAATTTGAGATTTTCATTTGTTGTCATTTGTAATCATTTGTAATAATTTACTAAAATGTACAAATTTACTGGTTATATCACACTTTAGTTAACATAAGTGGCACTAAAAAGCTTATTAAATACCATGCAGAGGATGAGAATATCACGTTTGTTCATCTAGCTCTCAGAAAGACCTAAAAAAAAATCAAATCAAACTTTTGGTGTGACAGAGTGCTGACGCTACCTGATGTGTCTTTCATCCCTGGCACTAATCCCCTGACTCTGTCGCTCTCAAATTTTTACAGTTTTAATCGTGTAATTACTTTCAGTTCAACATCTCAAGCACAAATTTGAAGTGAACTCTATTTATTTACCTCAAACTTTGGTCCGTTTTGCAGCTTCTTGTTGTTATTTTTAAATCATAATTAAAGAAACGATTCAAGGACTGACAGAATGTATTTAACAATCATAAAATACAGTTTGTCGCAGTCTGGATTTTTCTCTTTCAGACTAAACAGAGCACATAAAATTACACAACAGATTATCTTGACAGACGAACATGTCATCACACCAGTGATAGATGTTCTGACTCCCAGTAGTTTTCTTTGGGTTATTGCGCCAAAACCACTGATAATCATGACGCCTGACAACTTCCAGCCTCAGTGTTTTTAATCTTCAGTATTTCTCTGCTGTGATGACGAACATTAAAGGGCTCTGAAGGAGAACGCTGGAGACGGATGGTGGTTTTGCTTTTTTGTTTGGTTGCTTTTGTTAAACAATCAATCGTTCCCAAAAACGATAAAATGAAGAAGGAACCTCCAAATTTCTATGAATAAGAATTAACCCTTTAGGTCATTTAGCACCATTCTCTGCAGAATATTAACAAATACAACAAAGCCAGTCATTTTCAGATAACTGAGTGGTAAAAAGACAAAAAGAAAAATCTATTTTCCTCAAAAAAGATGTAGGATCTCAAAACTGTACGGCTTGTTGATCCATCAGCATCTTAGACATAAAAAACACAAATAACTTTATACCTACAACTGACACCTGTACCTCAGAGGTCGTGACCCCCATAATAAAATAATATAAAGCAGTAACCTCTAAGACTGAACACATATTTGGACTCAGATCATATTTGTTGTCTTACAGCCAGGTATAAAGCATGTGAATATGACAGGACGACTATGAGGGATAACAGGATGGGATAAGCCTGTTAAGCCTTCAGGATTCCCCCTGCCCCTGAAAAGCCTCACTGGACTTAAGTCAAGCACAAGAATGTCTCAGTCTTTGTAATACAGTCACATAGCTTTGTAATCTGGGGTCAGTGCACAAACAGGCCTCAAGGGAACTCACTTTTCAGGGGATTGTGAGGGATTTAGGAATCAAAGTTTTTAAATCCCATTGATGGATTTCACGTATCACACTACATAAGGGTGAAACGCAACATTTGAGTWTTCATTTTTTGAGACAGCTTTTTTTATGATGTAAGCTTGTCAACTGCAAAATAAATTAAAAAAAAATATTGGATTTAAAAAAAACTTTAATTTTGTTAACAGATATGACCACTTCCATTAACAGCAAAATATGTGTGCAGAATAAATGATAACTGATATATATACAGCGGCACGGTGGCTCAGTTGGTAGAGCTGATGCCTCTCAGCAAGAAGGTCACCGGTTCAAATCCCGGTCCG
>NW_013952412.1:3948664-3950397 GCF_001266775.1 Austrofundulus limnaeus | reverse complement strand
CGCATCGGAGGAGTCTTCAGTTTTGGACGTCCTTCGTCGCGGCGCTGTGACGTATGCGGCCGACAAATTCGACCTTCAGAGGACCCGGCCTGCCGTTTTGGACACAGCCTGTATGTGGTTGGAGGGAACTATTTTTTCTTCCGCTTGGGTAATGTATCAGCACAGTGGCACGTGCTCAGTCAGCCACTCAGTCTGTGTATGGCAGGTCATTTTAACAAAAAAATCTGCTTCGTCTGACTGTAATTAAATTCGAGATGAGGGTTCCCAAACTTTTTCATGCCATGGCCCTCCAAACAGCGTTAGCTCTGGCCAGGGACCTTTTTGCAAACCCAAAAACAATGCTACAAAATATGCAAAGTAACAGTGTAACAGCATATAGAATATTTTTTCTCACTTTTATTCACTATTCAAGATTTATTATATTTCTTTAAAATAAGAATTTTAAATTGTGCTTCGAAAAACTTTTAAATTAAATAAATTACTATGTCATGTATTATTTTTAAAGCGGTTATTTGAAAAAAAAAAAAAGATTTACCAGGCACATTATGTGTGTTATCACAAAGTATCAGTATCGGATCAGTATTGCTGATACCAGCCAAATTTTACTTGGTATCAGTATTGGAAAGAAAACTGGCAGTATTGAACATCCCTATTGGAACAAGCCCACCTTACAGGTCCGTCCCCCTTTCTCTCTGCTGGGCTGCCCTCCTCCATAGCCCCTCCCCCACAGCGGAGCCTGCACGCTAGTAGACAGCAAAGCCACTGATGTCGATGGAGAAACAGCTATGAAACATTCAGAACTCTCAATTGTTTGTTTTCCTGTAACATTAAGTTGTTTCACCACCATCAGCACAGCTGCAGAACACTGGCAATTTTGAGCTTGAGTGATCGTACACACTGTGTTGGGAGCAGGGTGTGAGCAGTACATTTACAAGCATGATTGGCAATGGTAAAACATTCCTCCTGGCTCTGATTGGCTGTTTCTGACCAGGTGTAGTGAGTTCCTGCAAATGGCTGGAGGACCATGAGCTATTTTTTTCCACAGATATAGTTTTATGAAATGTACCTACTGCAGCTTTAATCTCTAAAATATCCTGTATAATGTTGTTTTTTTTTATTCCATGTTTGAGTCTGAGTATTTAATGCAAGAACACAATTTCATTAAAAACGTGGATGAGTCTGTTTTACATTTGGTCATCATTTGGTGCAGTTAAACAAAGCAAATGCCATTTTTGGATTTCTAAGTTTTTTGGCTCATGAATTTACTCCAAAGGGTTCAAGAAAAGTACTTCTTTCATTTGGATATTATTTTAAGGAATTTTAGGCCCAACAGCCTGCATAGGTTAACATGTAAAGCAGGGGTGGGCAATCCTGGTCCTCGAGGGCCGCAGCCCTACAGGTTTTATGTATTTCCTTGCCCCAACACACCTGATTCTAACATTAAATTACCTCGTCCAAGTTCTGCAGTATGGAGGACCGACACTGACATAACTAGAAAAAAGGCAGAAATATATAGATGGACCAATAAATAAATACAATTAAAATGCACCAATTAAATTAAAAAAGGAGAGCTTTACCTCACATTTTATAATTTAATTGACCATAATTTTACTTTTCCAATGTAGTTCCAACTAGTAATCTATTTTTGCACATAATTAACATTTTACTGTTTATGTGTGTGTGTGTGTGTGTGTGTGTGTGTGTGTGTGTGTGTGTGTGTGTGTGTGTGTGTG
>NW_013952412.1:3943431-3948654 GCF_001266775.1 Austrofundulus limnaeus | reverse complement strand
CCTCCCTGGTGAGGTGTTACGGGCACGTCCCACCGGGAGGAAACTTTTATTTAACGTGTTAAATAAAAGTCTCCTTTTTGAATTATATTGTTGCACTTTAAGTGTATTTATTTATTTATTAGTCAATTTATATATTTCCACTTTTATTTTTAATTATGTCAGTTTCAGTTCTCCGTACTGCAGAAGCCTGATAATCACCCAATCATTCTAATCAGGTGTGTTTGAGAAGAGAAAAAAATAAAATATACAGGGCTACGGCCCTCGAGGACCAGGATTGCCCACCCCTGATGTAAAGAAAAGCAAAAGAGTAGTAGTTGAAGCAGAACAACCTCCTACAACCTCTTGACGCAGGTATGAATAAAAACATGTCAAGGTTGCACTATGCACTCCATCATGGAAGAATTCCAGGTCAAACAAAATGTTCATGATACAATACAGACAGCACTCATGCTTCACATCACAGTGATCAAACATTCGGCCTTGACACCTCACACAGTCAAAGCCAACAAAGAGATCAGCACCAACTCTGGCGGGCAGAGTGATAAATGAGTTCTCAAGAAAAAAGCTTAGACTGCATCCTCGATTCACAACAACACCGCAGGGCCAGCAGGGTTCTGCTGCAGCTGCAACTGTGACACTGACAAAAAAAACAGATCCCTGACAAATCCTGACAGGTTTTACTCTTGTTTTCTGAAATTATTCAGAAGAAATCACTGGCAAAAAGAAAAGCTGATCTTGAATCATCTTTGAATAGATTTTCCTCATTGCCGGGCGTCCCCTGTTGTAAATCACCATCATTCACTGCAAAGCTCTTTTTTTCCCTTTTTTTTTTTTTTTTTTTTTTTTTTTTTTTAGCTATGACACTTGATGTTTTTCTATCTTGAAAAGAATTCATTCATGTCACTGTGGTTGGGAAAAAGATCTTCCTTTGGGGCTTCTATTGGTAAGTTCATGGTCTTGTTGCATTTTAAAGCAACTGTAATTGTAGCTTTAAAACTGATGTGCAATTAAATGATTCAGCAGTAATTATGGAACTGGTTCTGCTTAGTATAAAAATAAACAAACATCTAATTAAGGTTGGTTCATTATGAGAACAGCTGAGAAATCAAGTAGCTGTTTAAAGAGGCATAGTGTGGAATTTAAAAAAACATAAACAAAATCTGCCTGTTGTATAAGATGCAAACATGAATTGAGACAGAATAGTAAAAAACAAAAGCAGTTTGATTTATTTTTGAAGTTCTTTAGAAAGGTCATGAATAATTTATGTCTCACCTGTTGCAGATACAGTAGCTCTTTGAACGACTTTAGTTTGAAGGATTAGAGTTTAATCTGACCAAAATGACAAGATAAGAGTAAGTCTGAGAAGGGACCAAAGTGGACTACTGCCATCTTAAAACAACTCCAGTACCAAAGATTTCATGGCCGTTTATGCAAATGCAGTTTCACAACCCTTTACACCATCAGTTCTGGATTACAGCTCTTCCAGCAGAAAAATTATGGTATTTTTAACAAARGTCTGCACTGAAAGTAATAYAGCTAGMTGCTTCTGCTGGTTTGTGTGATTAAAACTACCCACTGAATTCTACATAAAGGATAGAGCTGCACRATATATCGCTTAAGTATCATCATCGCGATGTACATATGTGCAACAGTCACATCACTGGCCCTGCAATTCAGGAGACRTAACCAACATGTAAACCATGTCATTGCACTTAATGGCCATGTGTTATGCWAATATTAAAACGTGACAGAAACAGAAACTAAGCTCAACACAGAGGCAACACAGTAGGGTTGTTCATTGTTAACACAGGTTTTCTGCATAATAGAAGGAAACAAATGCTCAGGTCCCAGGTTAATAAAAAAAATAACAAGTATAACTCAAACCCAGACAAAATCATCCTTGTAACGTGCACAAAGAAAAAAMGGTAAGATCGGTGCCGGTTCATCGTTAACAAGATGGCAGCAYGAATAATATTGCAGAAAGATGCACGTATTATTAACTCTGGTTGTGTTATAATGTCAGCTCTATATGCAACAGAGTGTTTAAACTGCTTTCCCCCAACAAAAACTAACATCTTTAAAGCGCTTGAAAGATTTTTCATTCTGGCAATGTCGGGTGAGATTTATGACATGACATAGTGACCTTTTAGAAACCATGATATGTCTGGTTGGACAACATGAAGGGCAGTGCAGCTGCAAAGTAATTTACTGTCACCCTGCTCTCATCATGTTGTCAGAGTGGAACATGACAGCACTCACCAGCACCCGATGCTCCGCATGTTGGCCGACACACCGGCTGCATCGTGACGCTTTGAAGTCTTTTCGAGGGCCCGGGGGCTCGCCACTATCAGGATTTCCAGAATCAGCAAGCTCAGTTCGACRGAAAAACTAGGACTTTTATCACATTGTCTGCAGAGATCGCAATGTTCTGGCTGCACTGCCTGTCAGCGGAAAACACATTACTGGGGTTTCCATTCAGTCGTGAAGCAAATTGAAGTGCCTTTTTTTTGTTTTGTTTTGTTTTAATGACACCTCACAGCTGATGGATGTCAGACTGGTTTGGTGAGGGAAAGAAACCAACGGGGAGAGCTGTCTTCTGCAGTTTAAGTGAAGTTGAACAGTTTCATCAAATAAAACATAGCAAATCTGTTTTTCTCTATAACCTGGGGTGTCAAACTCATTTTCCCCAAGGGTCGTGTGAGCGTTATGGTTGCCCTCAAAGAGCCAGTTGTAATTAACTTTGATGTTTCTTGTTTAACTTTGACTAAACATGTCTCGTGGCTAAGGCTAAATACTGCCAGCTAACTATTACTGAGCTCTACGAGTTATTTCGTGCTCAGAAACAGCATTTTAACATGTCCTCACTTTCACCAACACTGAAGTAGTTGGTGAAATGGAGATTTTTGAACCCTGTGCACCGCCATCTAGTGGTGGGATGCCATTATCTTGTGGGGAAAACGATCAACATGCATTATGGGAGATGTAATTTGTGGTTAATGCTCATTATCAGACATTAACATGTTTTGCGGGCTACATAAAATGTTGTGGCAGACCACATTAGGTCCACGGGCCTTGAGTTTGACACAAGATTTAAACCATCTTAAAACAGCATAGTTTTTAAGTATGGTGTTAAACGTTAAATCACTTTTATTATAAAAATAAAATCTACTCTTACAACTGGAAAGTAAATCTCCTTTGGGCCACACTAAAGTCAAAAACCACACATTGAAACTATTTGATTATTTCAGAATGAATCCAAATAACACAAATTTGTTACCGTAATGTCTTTCTTTAATTGTAAGTGTATTTTATTTAATTTATTAAAAGCATGTATGGTTGAGTCTGCTATGATCAATGTTGAAAGCCTAGATTTTTTTCCCTCTCACAGGTTTCTCACTCCTTCTAGTGGAAACAGTCCAAGATGCTGACAGGAAAATGAAAGCGGACGTTAAAACGGGTCGAATTTCTGATGGGACCATATACTTGGACAATGTTCACTCTTTCAGATTATCTTGGCAGGCGATTCCCCATTTATCACAAAATATTGCCAGTTTCTCCCTCTGATTTTTGACCAGCCTTCTAAACGCACTCCCTGTCGACAGATACAGTTAAGAGGATGGACGCCTCTGCAGGAGCCATCCTTTCAGGAACCGTTTATCTGGCTCTGCTTAGACGCCGCTTTCCATCAGGGCTCCTTTAGAAACAGAAATAGGACAGATCTGCATCAGAATAGAGACAGTTTTTTCCCTGATGGGGATCTATAGTGTCATTTGAATTCAAATGGGAAAAACATGAAGGTGAGATTTAACAATGTTTCAGAGGAAATTATCACTGTATGCAAAAAAAAAATCAGATTTTAATTCTTTTACATCTTTGTTTAGGTGATCTGGTTGGAACATTCTTTAGAGGAAAAAAGATAAGTATAACAGAATAACTTTTTCGTCACATTTTTGACAAATGATTAAAACGATACCTTTTTCTCAGCAAGTGAACACAATTTTTTTCCTAAAAAGGTTCCGTCTTAGCTCATGCTGCGCTTCTTTCTTCCTTCATCGCAGGATCACATTTTATCTTTGAGTTTCTGATTTTGTAATCGTCCTTGTTTCCACTCTAACTGTTTACTGTCAGCAGCTTACTCGCTGGGTGCGCTCTGTCTGAGAATGACATCTGCTGTCTGAGAGAAGCAGTGGAACTACAGTGAAGTATGAATGAGCTTCTTCGATTTTACCCTGAGGATACATGCTTTACCGTTTATAACCGTCTAAAATGTTGCATTGCTGCAGGCAGCAAAGGCACCTCAAGTAAAACGTACATATTCGCCATCGGAACTTGCAACCCATTTAAAGAGCACCAATCTTCATTTCATCTGGCTTGTTTGGATGACAAATTGAAACATTTGCTTTTGTAAAATTGTAATAGGCCAAAAGAGCTATTACACTGTATATAAGTTTAGTGCTATATTGTTTTTATTTTATTTATTTATTTATTTATTAGTCAATTTATATATTTCCACTTTTATTTTTAATTATGTCAGTTTCAGTTCTCCGTACTGCAGAAGCCTGATAATCACCCAATCATTCTAATCAGGTGTGTTTGAGAAGAGAAAAAAATAAAATATACAGGGCTACGGCCCTCGAGGACCAGGATTGCCCACCCCTGATGTAAAGAAAAGCAAAAGAGTAGTAGTTGAAGCAGAACAACCTCCTACAACCTCTTGACGCAGGTATGAATAAAAACATGTCAAGGTTGCACTATGCACTCCATCATGGAAGAATTCCAGGTCAAACAAAATGTTCATGATACAATACAGACAGCACTCATGCTTCACATCACAGTGATCAAACATTCGGCCTTGACACCTCACACAGTCAAAGCCAACAAAGAGATCAGCACCAACTCTGGCGGGCAGAGTGATAAATGAGTTCTCAAGAAAAAAGCTTAGACTGCATCCTCGATTCACAACAACACCGCAGGGCCAGCAGGGTTCTGCTGCAGCTGCAACTGTGACACTGACAAAAAAAACAGATCCCTGACAAATCCTGACAGGTTTTACTCTTGTTTTCTGAAATTATTCAGAAGAAATCACTGGCAAAAAGAAAAGCTGATCTTGAATCATCTTTGAATAGATTTTCCTCATTGCCGGGCGTCCCCTGTTGTAAATCACCATCATTCACTGCAAAGCTCTTTTTTTCCCTTTTTTTTTTTTTTTTTTTTTTTTTTTTT
>NW_013952412.1:3941204-3943101 GCF_001266775.1 Austrofundulus limnaeus | reverse complement strand
GTCAACGCTCTCTGGTTTCATTTAAAAGAGTCGATCATCAGATATTGTCCAAGATTAACCTTCAGGGTGGATATAGCTCGCTCACACCGAGGACCTATCCATGTCATCATTTACCCAGAATGCTTTGTGTGTAAATAAAATGGCTTAGTCCATGTAATATATTTTTAAACTTTCAGATTAAAAATTATGAAAACTAAACGGCCTACAGTATTTTTACTGTCTTTATTTTACAGATAAAATAAATGTTTATCAAATAAAGTCTAATGTTACAACTAATCATGGATCCCTTTAATGCAACACACTTGATAGGACATCAAGAAGCCAAAACATAATTCAGAACAGTGGTTCTGAAGGTTTAAAAGAGAAATTTTAAAATAGAAGCACTGATGACCTCTGAAAAGTTCTGCTGCTGTGACACAAACAAAAAGCAAACATCAGAGGATGACATTCATGAAGAATGGAGGAATGCAAATTCTAAAGCTTGCCGAAATCAGCCGTAACATTATGACCACTGATGGTAAAAGTACCACTGCTTATTTTGTTGCAGCATAAAGCCCTTACCCTGGGGCTCACGTTGCTTTGACATGTGCTGCACACCGAGTCATTACCAAAGACCAATCTAACACTCCGCATGGCATCAGCAGCCCACTCACTGCAGGACAGAAGTGAACCCCTTCAAAAACTGATTTTAAATGGCAACAAGGGCTCTGAGAAAAACTCCACAATCTGATGGGAAGTTCAACACAGAAAGACCCCAACACCACGATCCACAGAGCTACAGATTGAAAAGTACTCTTAAAAGCGGCTTTGAATCAGGGGTGACCAATCCTGGTCCTCGAACGGCTGCTATCCTGCATGTTTTACTCGTTTCCCTGCTTCAACGCACCCGATTTAGTGATTGAATTACCTCTTCAAGTTCTGCTGAAGCCTGTTAATCACCTGTTCATTCAAACCAGGTGTGTTGGAGCAGGATAGGACATCACTGGTTTCAATGAATAAGTGCTGTAATTATTTGTAAAAGTTTGACACATTTTAAAGTTTTGACTACAGATCTGATTTTTCGGTAGTTTGTGGATGTGACTCAAAATAACTTGCAATATTCTGTCAAAAAATTTTAAAAACAGTTTTGAACTTTTTAAGACAGCTTGATTACTGCGTGATATGAAATGTGTCTAAAGCTGTTTAATTATTCCTTTAATGCGCTCGGAGTTTGACTTCCACTCACTGATGCTGACAACTCAGTAACAAGTAGACTGCCTCCACACTCCACCTGCTTTACTGAGCTAGAAACCAGAGAGTCAGCGTCTGAATCGGTGATGTGACTGAGATTTTATGTCAAAGGCTTTTCTATGAGCCGTGAATGGAACTCTGATGTTTCAGGGCAGGAAAAAAAAAGAATCTGTTTTCTGCTTTAGTCGAGGACCACACACGGCTCACTTCATGTGATGAATGCATTAAGTTGTTGTTGTGTCTGTGGGAAAAACAAGTGCATTTGATGCCGTGACATAAGTGGAAGCTTGAGTGTGAACCTGCAGATTAAATATAATGGTTTTCATGTATAAACTCAAGCAATGTCACTGTTTTAATTTGGTTGAAATAATTCCCTTAAATTCCTGAAACAAAAACATACTTTGTTCATTCAGCCATGATGTCATTGTCCTAATAACTGGACAATTTGCTTTATTCTTTATTATCTAATTACACTGCATAAAAAACAGCATACTTAAATTTACATGACAATGGTGCTTGTGAAAATTCCTCCTACCAATCAGGAAGGATTCACTGACAATTTACTGATTACAACTGATGCATCTTTACATATAAAACAAAACCTTTTGTGTTTCCCTAAAAGTTCAAATGTTTGAAACAGACTTAAAAAAATAAGTACTTTTTTAAA
>NW_013952412.1:3939842-3941170 GCF_001266775.1 Austrofundulus limnaeus | reverse complement strand
TTTAAAGTAATATGCTGAAAATTAAATTTGTTTTATGATAATTTCCAATAAAGTGAGTAGGAAACTAGATTAATTAAAAAAAAGAAGAAGAAGTAATAACCAGACCAGCTAAACAAAGACGTYTTATTTTTCTTGCATTTATAGTAAACCTATTTAACATTATTTACAACATATTTCTTATTATTAGCCTCAGGGTTTGTTTATTTTTTTCTTTCTCTCTCTCTAATATAGTCAATGACAGCAACATTTTAACAATACCAGACTCCAGTAGCTCACAATAAATCGGGTAGGAAAACATGTCAAAGTCTGCATCGTATTGTTTCCACAATAGCAGGTGAATTTTCAGTGACCCAAACAAACTAAAGTAGTTAGCAAGTTCAACACCAGACACAAGCGTCAACAGAGAAAATAAAAAGCAACCTTAGTCTTTAGTTACTGCAGCAGATAGCAGCTTGACCACAGTGGGACGAAGGCTGTTTCCTCTTTAAGAGTTGGAACTAACAGGACATTTGTAGGTCATAACAACACTAACAATGTGTGGCAGAGTGTTGTGGAGCTTTTCTGACCATAAAGGCGCTGCAGACTGATTGTGTTAGAGAGTAAAAATCAAGGTCTGGCATTCCTAGACGGAATGTGTATCGCCCGCTGCYTCTAATGCAAATCTTTTAGATCCTCTTATGTTAACAGACAAACACACACAGAGAGGCATTATTGCTTTCTATGGTGGGCAATAAATCARYKTCATTTTCTAWAAGCAAAAGTTTACATGTATGAACYARCAGGTGTTAAGTGTCACAGTTTTCCTTTGTTCTACTCCTAATCTGGATAATGTTCTGGAAACTCGAAGGCAGACTGAATGTGTTSTTGGTCTCAACAATGTAGCAACAARCCACTGAAGGGTTTCTGGTTTGTGCATCTGTATCCAGTTCTCTCTAAGAAAACCCCGATGCAGACCCGCTCTGCTATAGCTGCTAACATTCTGCACCAAWATTTATGAGCGAGTGTGTATGTTTTAGTAATCTCCCTTTCCCTCCTCCAGTGGCTCAAAGGGATTTGCCAAAATGCCACAGTCCACAGAGGCRTCTGAGTCCAAATGCAAAGAAAAGCCTTTAGCTACACTTGGCGTTTCCATTTACAGCAAAACTATCATGGTGAAACTCAACACTGGTTCGCTAATAAATGTGTCAAATGACCACATCGCTTTGATTCTTTGACTTTTTCTTTATTGTGCACTAAATATGCTCAAATAAAACAAAAATAATTAACAGCGTATGATTTCAGAATAAAGCCTTCATGTTACAAACCAAAGACCATTTAAATATATATAT
>NW_013952412.1:3932454-3939023 GCF_001266775.1 Austrofundulus limnaeus | reverse complement strand
TATCATAACAGAGGGGTCACGATACGATATATCCCGATATATTGCGATACTGTAAGCAAGGCGATATATTGCAATTTTTTTGGTCCAAAAACTCTATTAAATAAAAACCTCTTACAGGGAAAAAAATGAAAAACCAAAATTCATTGTCTCAGAAAATTCTAATATTACATAGACATACTTTTGATACATTTAGCTGTGTTCTACTTTGTATGTATTTTATTTTATTTGTTTCATATTTCTTATTTCATCCATGTTTTCAATTATCAGGCTAAATTTGCCAATAAATAGGTTGAAAATATATATTTTTGCAACTTTTAGATTTTAATATTAATTTACAATATGGTCACCCAACACTTAATAATAGCCTCTACCTCAAGAGGTAGTGGAGCCAAATGACTGGCTCACTGCTGCCAACTAGTGGTCAGAGGCTGAACTACAACATAAAAATGAACGGCTGGCAGGAAAGCTGACATTTTAAACCTTAATAAAAAGTCGATACAGGGCTTTAGAATTTCGATACAGTATCGGGAAATGAAATATCGCGATATTTCAATGTATCGCTATACTGTATCAGTCAATATTGATAATTATTGATAAGATTTTTGTTTTACCCATTTGAAAGGAGAAAAAAGGCTGATTAATCCTGCCAAACTGGTGATGCGACCTTTCCTCTTTTATCCACAATTTCCTCTGGAGCTGTTGCACTCATTTTCTCCTTTCACTCCATGTTGTTCTTTTTTTATTTTGAAGCAGTAATGAGATGAAACATGAAACTGCTGGTGAACATTACTCAGCCGGTTATTGCTAACTTACCACAGAGTGAGTGAGTTGTTCATCCCTCCACCCTTGCTTAGCTGTTCCATGAGAGGTTGAGCAGCTAAAGCCTTTCCTCTGCCTACATCCCCMCAGAATGCATTGCGRTTTTCKAACATATTTTCTATTGAWATYGATCATGTATCTAATAACATATATTGTTATTGATTYATTGCMCAGCYCAAGTAAGTAGGTCTYTTTTTTACWTAATTAGACCTATGCGTGTTTAGGATTGTGAGGGTCAAAACAGGCCAAGCTCATCTTCCGCTTTTTCTACATTTGGATGTTTTTGATGCACAACATTGTTTGAAATTAAGGCTATCTGAGCTTCTACTCCAAACGAATGGCTTTTYGAGAACAAATCTAGTGTGAAATTAATTAAATACACAAGCGGCACTATTGTCATGCCTTCAAAAAAAAAAAACAGATGGAACCAAACTAGATGTTCTTATGTTTTTGCTGTTTGCCAGAGTCCAGTGAGATGCAGTGTGATTAACACTGGCCTTGTGCAGAGAGCTGTGTGGTGTGTTATACAGTGTACCAATAAATCAGGCAGCCTGCTGCCCTTTCTCAGGCAGCAGCAGAGCCAAGCCTTCATCTGCCATCAGCCTCAGCCAAACAGGCAGAAAAAAAAGAAACAAAAGAACACAGGCTTAAAGGTACAGCAAAACACGGGGGGGACTGTAGAGCTAAACCGTCACACACCAACAATATTCCCTGATTGCACTATAGGTGGGATGATGCAAGGCAGATGATACGTGATGTCAATGAGAAGAAACATCACTTATGTGTTTTAGAAGTGCAGCCTGCTTTATTTAGAGTGCTGAGGGTGAAAGAGGAAAAATAAAAAATAAAATAAAAACTGCTCTCGTCTGACTTTTTAAAATCTTCGACAGAAACTGAAATTGTCCTGGGAGTGAATTATAGCAGGGGTGGATAACGGCAAACGTTCCACTCTGATGGATTGCCAGCGCTGCATCTCTGTTGCTTTATTTCTCTCTCTCTCTCTCTCTCTCTCTCTCTCTCTCTCTCTCTCTCTCTCTCTCTCTCTCTCTCTCTCTCTCTCTCCTCCCTAATGCTGAACAGAACTCATATTGTCTTCCTGTCAAAACAAGGAGGATGCAAAAAGAAGCAGATTAAAAGCTGTGTAACATGTACCTCCCCACCCTGAAGAAGTAAGTGTGAGATACAGTTTGAAAACTTTCCACAAAGACAAATGTTCAAGTCTCAGGCGAACAGTAAATCCAAAAGAGTGGGAAAAAAACCCTAAAACATTATTTCGACTGAAATCAAACACACACTACAGGAGCAGCTGCACACATCTTGCATCCTCATCAAAGGTTTAACCACAACATAATTACAAGTAAATCACTGCAACAAGGTAATAAAAATGCCCTCTGAATGATCCTAAATCTCTTCTCTCATGCAGATAGGACATTAAAACAAGAGCGAGTGTTAGTTTTCCTCTTTTACAAACCCCTTCCTTGGAGATTTTGACCCTTAACCATCTGGGCAACTCTAAAAAAAAAGCCTTTAGCAGAATGGAAGAGAAAAAAAACGTTGCACCACACAAAAMAAAMAAAAAAAAAAAAGCTCAGGTATAAAAGCTTAAAAAGAAGGAAAAACCGCAGGGAGTGACACAAGCCATTTGATGCATTAACTGTCTAAATAAAACCCAGAGTTTGAATCAGAAAGAGAAAATGGCTTTCGGTCGGATTCTTAAGCTGTTTTTTTTATGACTTTGCCAGCACAGGGATAGCATTTTATTCAGAAGTCTGTGAGGTCAGCGCCTGTCCAAGACAAGCTGTCAGCACTCGTGAGCAACAAGCAGGTTTGTGGTTGGAGGAGAAACCTGACGTCAGACATTCAGCCATTTTAACAGCTGTGAGCCTGATGACAGAACTAGGAAGTTTGCCTGGACTTCCTTCGCAATTCTCTGTTCTGTGCTCTCGTCTGGGCTTTCTCCCATCGATGTGGATTTCTCCGGTCGAATTTCAACAGAGCCAATCAGCGAACAGGAGGCGGAGCTGTGAACGATGACATCGATTTTTCTGTGCTGCTGTTTAGCAATGGTAGCAGAAGAAATGAAGGAAGAAATTCAGTCTGTGTTGACAAGGCTTCCCAATATTGAGCGATTAAATTCGGAGCAACAGGAATGTTTAAGACATCTTATTGCTGGCAAAGATGTCGTGGCTCTCCTCGCCGCGGGGTTTAGTTAGCTTCTTGAGTAGCTTCCTTCACGTTCGAGCTGGCACACTACATACGTCACGGCCAAACGTTTGCAATTGGGTAAAATCAGATCCAATCGTTTTAAACTTCAACGGAGTCCACACCTCCAGCAAGCAGTCGTTTCTCAATAGCCGAGGGTCCAGAGACCCTCTGTGAGAAGCAAAGTGTAAAACAAGGGGCTGGTTTTTACCAGGCTAGGAAATTAGAGATCGGAGCAAAACACAGCAATTCATCTTTGTTGTGAAAATGAATCCGCTATTCTCTGAACGGTCCAAACGGGAAATGCCACAGGACCGAATACCATACAACCCAGGTTGTTCTGGTTCAGACATTAGGAAGGATGGCAGTGAGTTTGGATATTAATGTCTCTCACTAAGGTTTTCATTCACTACAGCTGTTTCTGTGTTGTTTTATCTTTTGCAGCAAACCTGAAAAAAATCACACCCTTTTTGTGTTTCTCTTGTTTCTTCATTAACCATATTTTAAAAATTGCAGTTATTGAAGCTTCTTTAAAGGAGACATGTCATGAAAAATCCATTTTTTAACCATGAAAAACATTCTGTTGTCTACTTGGACTCTCAAGGACAGAGTAAGGCTGGATAGACAAGTCTTCTGCTGTTGATTTCTTTTAATTAATTTATAAATAAAACATTTCTGCGCTGCTATATAGTCATAAACCCCTCTATAAAGCTAGAACGGGCCAATCTGGAAGCCGGGGGGTCATGAAGCGCCTCGTTTGGATTTAAAGAGACAGCCTCAAAGTGAGTTGATCTGACACAGACCAAAGAAAAGGGATGAAAGAGGGGCTTGTGGAATTGCAATAAGGGGGAATTCAAACCAAAACATTGCAGTTCCACTTTAAATAGACTCCAAATGAATGATTTAAATGTGGAAAAATACGTATTTAAAAGCGCAATGTGTTTCCTTTCAGCTTTGCGAACCAGGACTCAAGCTTTTCTTGCTATTCTTTCAGGAAGATCCTTCACAAAATTGTCATAAAAAAAGCTCAAAAAAGGGTTTTAGTCTAGGCTTTTTTTCCCCCGTCATTTTTCTCTCCGAAACCATTTGGCGACCTCTAAAAAGGRCCATTCCGTGTATTTTTTCAAGAGCAGCTTTGATCTAAGCACTACAGCATAAAGACTTAATGGATGAGTTGCAGCTGAGATGATTGTTGTTCTTTGTGCAGGTGAGTGTCTCCTCTGTGACCATGACCGATCATGTGAGGTGTTTTTTTGTTTTTTTCGGCTCGAACTTGAAGAGGTGGTTCAAAACTTCCATTAGCATGCTGCGCCTGCCTGCAGCACTCAAMGCTTTAGAAGCATTTCCAAAATATTCTCCTAACCTATGCATCGCCACAATCGAACTTTCCGAGGACTTTATGGCTTGGTTATGTACATGTTCATCTGTTAATGTATTAGTTGGCACTGTTGCCTCCCAGCAAATAGGTCTTTAAAATCAAATCGTGGCTGTGCAGAAATAAAATAGCTGATGATAGATATCCTCAGGTGTTTGATAGGTTATGTTTTTATTGGATCACTATTAGGAGAAGCTCAAAGGGGGATCTGTCTTATTTACCTTAATTTACAAGGAACCACCAAAAAAAATTAGAGATTATAATCCAGCAGGTAATTACCGAGGTGGTGCTTCTGCTCAACAACACGAGATTATTTGCTGCATTATTTCTAAGACCTTCAAATCTGACTTCAGATGCTTCTGTTCCCAGATATTTGCGGCACAGATCAGGTGGTGCTGCTGCACTTGTGTTTAAGAATGGATGTTATAAGGCCAGGAGGAGGAGGAGGAGGAGGAGGAGGAGAGGAGGCACCGAGGGGGAGGAGGAGACTGCTACTGTAGCAGTGCATCAGCAGAGGTGAGCCTGCAGCCGCGACATCACAGTTTGCAGACTGAAGGAGGAGGGAGCTGCTGTTTGTTCAGCACCTGCAAAGAGCAGCTTGGTTTTCTTTCTTTCTTTCTTTCTTTCTTTCTTTCTTTCTTTCTTTCTTTCTTTCTATCTTTCTTTCTTCTCTCTCTTTTTCAGCCGTGGCTCCACAGACAGTTCTAGGAGCCATCAAGTGGCACAAATAGAGAAAAGTGTGTGTGTGTGTGTGTGTGTGTGTGTGTGTGTGTGTGTGTGTGTGTGTGTGTGTGTGTGTGTGTGNGTGTGTGTGTGTGTGTGTGTGTGTGTGTGTGTGTGTGTGTGTGCAGCCAAATGCACTCTCTCAGAAATGTTGGTTGAAGAGCAGCTAAATGGGCCAAGCTCCCCTCAGCTGCCTTCCAAAACAAGCCCCACAGTGGACCTCAGTATGTGTGTCATTAGTTCTGTCCCAGATGGTCTAAAAAAGCACAGACTGCCCTGTAAGATGCACTGCATCCCCCCCCCACCCCCMCCCCCAAAATAACTCCCTGCAGCTCACCAGCACACTATTTTAAAGCCTTTGTTGTGGAAGTGCAACTCAGAGGAAAAGCCAAGAGTGGACTGAGCATGCAAGATGCTTTGCTGAGTGCAGATCAGTGGAACAAAAGAGTCCAAACATCTTCATACAGGAGAGGAGCTGCAGAGCCCAGCAGCCAACCCTGAGCTGAGCAGAGCCGAGTCACCACAGTCCTCTAAAGGATCATGTCAGAGCAGTTTGAGCATCCTGCCTTCAGGACACAATCAGTGACAGCTTTTATTTTCACTTCAACAACAGCATGCGTAAAGAGATCATCCTGAGCATCACATATAATTTAAAGATTAAAGTTATTTCTTTAATCTTTGCTTTAACATATGCATYCGTCCGCACGGTGAATCATGCACCCTGCAGTGGATTTACAAAACGCTGCCTGCAGAAAACAAAAGATCCCTTTTTTTTTTCCACCCAGTGTGCTCTCTATTCCCCTCTCTCTTTCTTCCACAGTAAGGTGCCACACGCAGTGCAGCTCTGAAGAGGCTGGCGCAACAAACCCAGCGTGCCCGGAGCGCATCATTACATCTGCTTACCCTCTGCGGCCACGGCGCACCGGACAAGGAGCAACAGCGGTGCCACGGACAGCAGACAGTTCGCCAGCATCCCCGCTGCGCCGGCTCTCAGGCTGCTCCTCAAACAGCCCCCCTGGTCTCCTCCGACAGCCGTCCTGCGCGCCGAGCATCCGCCCGGCTCCGCTCCACAGCCGCCGCCGCTGGCCCCCGCCTCCTCCCGCTGACCTGGCCGCCCGTCACTCCTCAAACCGGTAGCCATGTCCGCTGGATAAGTTGCTGAAGTTTCGCTCGTGAATAATACATTGGATCAATGCACGTGTGTGAGTTGGAGGTTGGGGTGGGGTGGGGGGACACGGCCGTCACACGGGCTTGTCGTCGTGTGTCCGGGAAAAAAAGGGGGGGAGAGATGGGAGGCTGGGTGGTGGGGAGGGGAAGCGGTGTTGAAGGGAAATTGAACAAATGCGCCCTATCGCTCCGCTGCGCTCGGTCCGCCCATCATCATCATCATCATCATCATCATCATCATCATCATCATCATCATCATCATCATCATCATCATCATCATCAT
>NW_013952412.1:3924645-3931520 GCF_001266775.1 Austrofundulus limnaeus | reverse complement strand
CCTAAAACATATTAGTTGCCAAATAATAATAATAATAATAATAATAATAATAATAACACCTGCTTAAAATGTGCATGCATGAAAAACCAGTCAGAGTCAAAAGGAGCTGCATCAATAGATTTTTTTAATTCAAAGTGAATCTTAACAATAATACACCATTAAAGTCTTATTTTGACACTCACCAAAAGAGTCACCTGGAAAACCCGCTTAATGTGACAAAGTAGAGAAGGCTTGGTCACACCTAAAATTACTGAGAACTAGAGAGGAAACACTATCGCAAAGTGTAAGAGACATCACATCCATAGAGTTAGTTTTCCCAGTCCTCATACTGTAAATATTGCACAGTGCAATTGCTACATGGCAAACTAGTGTAGCACAAAGTAAAAATAAAAATAGCAAATGAAAAACTTAAAAACAAAGCCACAAAAAGTCTACAGGTAATAAAACAGTAACAGTTCAGAATCCATGATCAAATTTGAATTGATGAGTGATCTAAACAGATGATTCCATAACTTGCAGTGTGAATTAACTCTGAAACATGACAGACATGACCAGGAGACTGAAAATAAAACTAGAGTAGAAAAAAAAAACATCAACTCTCAAAACAAAGTAACACCGTAGCACATTTAGATTCTTACAGACCCTGAATTAGGAGGATTATTTCTGATACCAAAGTCTAGACTTTAACTGCATTTATTTATTTTTAAACAAATAACAGCTGTTTATGTTAAATGTTACAGATATTAATGTTACAGGTGTCAACTAATAAACATAAAATAACACGYTTGAATTATTTCTCTCCTCTTGCATCCATCAGAGTTGACGCAGGCGCATCGCTGGTGAAAAACCTTTATGAGGGAATTAAAACATTACATTTCACATGCTAATTACCGGGGAATTATCTCAAGCACTAATCTGTCAAGTTCATGCCTCGTCATTGTGAAATCGTTTGTTTTTTTTTTGTTTGTTTTTTCCCAAACTGATGGTTGACAAAGATCATACAGCCAAAAACATATTAAGATGAAATAATATTTAAAAAATAGGCAATTAAAAGCATACAACTGTCTCAGCGTCTGTGTCAAATGTGGGGTATTTGCACTCGCGACTGACAGAGAAATTACAATCTCTCCTCGACGGAGCGTTTTCCATCCAGAGCACGAAGTAAAAACAAAACGTGGCTCCTCTGATTTTAAAAGACCTGTGTTTGTCAGCTGTGCTCTGGTTACTCCCGCTTCTCCTTCGGTTGCATGACAGAAGACACAGTGGAGCAACGGATGCGTTTCATGCAAGGTAACGTAAAGCGTGGAGATCATCTAAGAACACTTTGTGGTGCAATGACCGCACAATGTAAAGTATTGCATCTGCTGTTCAGCCAGTTAACGATTCAATGATTGTAAAGTGTCATTTCATGCAGAGTCGAACTGTTTTCTGAGTGTGTTTATCACATCTGAAAGTAAAGACTTTTCACGGCGAGCTGATCAGGAATGACTCTGTGATAAAAGTCCTATGTTTGTTTGTTGTTGGTTTTCCTTCTTGGTTGAGGAAAGACGGTCTACGTGGGCTGTTGGTTGGATTCTCTGTCGTTTTCCTCACTGAAGTCTCTCGCTTTCTGAATCTCAAGGCACACATGCACAGTGCTGTTCACACTGTCTCGGTTTCAATAAAGAACACGTAACGATGGCCATTGCTTTGCGCCGACGAAACATTTCCATATGAGACACTCATAAAGGGGAAAGCGATCTGAACACAAGGCAGTTTCGAACACCAAACTGAAAACTGATCTTCGAACCAGATTAAACACTGAACAAATTATACAAGAAAACGCTTGCTTCTTATCAATTTGACAATTAAAACAAGTGGTAACAAATGTTTTAGAACAAAGACATTTGGGTAAATTTGTTTTATCATTCAAATATTTCCAAGCCTCCCTACCTGTGTAAGTGCTTAGTGGCAAGTGCGTTTGTGTGCGACTGGTGGAAACGTTACAGAAGCTTTTCAATGGGCCACAATTAACCTTTTTTTTTCCTTTTCCTGGCATCTCACAGTGCTCCTGTAACTCACAAACAATAAAGAAAAAAAAAAAAAGAGTACCGGTAGTACAAGGTACACAACGAGAAAGTTAAATCAACCCTGCAAGCTACAGCTTCTGATGTGTACAAAACACCGATATGAAAACATACAAAAAGTAAGTTACATCGATACATTGTTTATATGCAGTGACGAGCCCAAAAGGTTAATAAGGATTAAAATACTGATGCAAAAAAACACGCACAACAAAAACAGACACRCACACACACCCCGAGAAACAACGAATGCAACTAAATGTTCATCATCAGCAATACAGTAGTTACAGTGACACTCCAAATATGAACGCAAACACATAAACCAAACCACCTCTACTTCAGATAATTAGGGACCTATACAAAACGCTAGGTTTCAACTCAAGAGAAATCACCTAATTTCACAGCTATTGAAGTGGCAATCATCACATAGCAGCTTATCTATGATACATTCAAGAAAGAAATGATACGACTCATTAATTGCCCAAAAAGCTAGACAAAACATTGGCTGTTTTTTATTATTATTATAATATTTTTTTGTAATCTTTGATGTTATTTTATTTTTTAAAGATGTAACTTTTTTGTTGTTTTTAATTAAAACCCCATTCTACAACTACAGTATGACTGAGGTCTATGCRAACAGAATAGCTACCTTGCTCAGAAAATGAATTACAGTCTTTGGTGCTGCACAAGCAACTTCATTTGAAAATAAATGACAAAAATAAAACATACACACATAACTAGTAAAAGAATGAGGAGAAAAGCACGCACACACGCACACAGCATAAATATATATGTATGTACTACCATCACACATATATATGTATATATTCTCCCTGACGGAATGTATAAAATAAGCAGTTGACATTAACAAGCCTTAAGCCTTTAACAAATGGTATAATGTAAAAGGGGATAAGTTAACTTTGTCACACATGCATAAATAAGGGAATTGCACACAATTAACTCACACCTTATCAAGCATCTGTACTAWATAATCTAGCTCTATAATATATGTCCATATATGTGTGTCTGTATATCAAATACTGCATGGTTTGCTCAGGCTAAGAAGATTTCATACCGTAAATTAATTAGATTTTTTTTTCATCTTACCTAATCAAAGCCATGCCCATCACACCTCTAAACATCTAAAAAAAGAAACTCAAAAGTGAAAACACTCAAAATAAAAATAAAGACAAAAAAAAAACCCCAACCCTAAACAAATAATCAACAACTATTTAGATTGTATTGCAGTTTTCAAACAGTACAAATACTGTTAGTAGTAAGTTTCACTAAATAGAAAGTGATTATCAAATATTAAGCAATACTCAGTACTTGCACTTTTTTACACTAGTTCATTCGGGAACTGACAGAAAATAAGAAAAAAAACATTTTTAAGGAAACAGCAGGCATTCGCAACAGCAAAGCATGCTGTTCTTCTCAAGAGAACAGAAAAGTTACTCACTACACACTGAAATATACAGAGACTCCAAAGAAAAGAAGCACCGCTGTCCGCGATATATCTATATCACATCCATGCAAGCTATGCATGGACATATACACATGTGCATATACATACTCACACATAGGATGCATCGACTGATTGGAATTTCAAGTGCTGCAGTCCAGTACATTAATATTCATGTATATAGTCGTATATAAGTAGTTAACAATAACAACCTCAAATATGTAAGGCACTATGGCTGAGGACAGTTATACAATGCAGCGAATCTTGTGACACGAACAATAAGAGCAACGTCTATGCATCTTCCCGTTTACATTTTTGCTCATGCAAGACCACATGCAGCGTGAGGAACGACCTTATTTAAATCTGATTATTGACTTGACATTGAGAACACCAAAAGACACCGAAAAAAGGGTACAAATACTTGGAACRCAGTACAACGTACACTGTGGACACATGTGCGTCTGTCAATCTAGAGCTAGAGACTGGGATGGCTTTACAAATGTGAATGTGTCTCGCACACATAAGAAGGCAATGTAGAAAAATAGCTGGGACCGGGGGCTCTAACTATTCCACACCACCCCAATTATTTACCTGTCTTGAGGAGTATTTGTAAAAGATCTGATGCAAAGATATATCAAATGTGCAAAACACATTAGGTGTGGGTTGAACTACTCATTCATGCTTTCAGTTTGTCATTCATACATTATTTCCRTCCCAATTTTTGCCAAATCGTCACCACCAGTTTTTYYCCCCYYYTYYTYYTYYTYTTTTTTTTAAAGCTTGAAGTTCAATTACACCCAAGTCTACATGATTCAAAAAATAGTTTGCTTTCTCTGTGGTTGTGCCATGGTTTTCTGAACAGAAAGCCATGTTTGTGGTTTGAGATAGATTTCACCCTGCTTAGCCCCCCGGTGGTAGAAAAGGTACCAGAGCAGCCACACTCAGATGTAAGGGTATTGGTTTATTTTGGTAGGGCTGAGAGGGAAACTGCCATAAGCGGGYGAAGCAATGTAAGAGTGCGGGGGGAACAGGGGCTTGAACTGGCCCTGGGGGTGTATAGTAGGGGAAGGCAGCAGCCGGGGGTTGATACCCACTGCCACCTGGTGAACAATGCCTGCTGGGTGGGAGATGCTGTAGGTAGGCTGGAGGACGGGGCGGGAAGCTCCGGGGGAAGCCAGGAGGTGGGCCACGGGGGCAGTCGGGACCAGAGGGCCAGACKGAGGGTATGACAGCAAGGTAGGCTGGGAGTGCGGGTGCCCTCCAAGGTGGGGGTGGGGGCCAGCTGTGTGGTTGGGACTGCTGTGGGAGAGCGTGAACGTGTGCCCGTGCATGGTAGGAGGGATGTAGGCCTGCGGTCGMCGGTTGGCAAAGTTCCCATTCCACTCCTGGTGGCAAGAATTGAAATGCTGCACCTGAAGGAGAGAAGAACAACATTTAATCCGATTCAGATTTCATTGACACACATTGTGTTTTGATAGCTCCCGTATGCTGGTTTTTTTTCAAGCTTTCAAATCAATGAAGAAGGAATATCACATTATTCTTTTTGCTCTTAAAWATTTACACCAACTCAAGAATTCAGAGAATAGTTGGTGAAACCAGTAGTGTGGTGGATCAACTTCTATTTAAAGTAGACATATGCTTTTAAATCCTTCTTTTTCACWTTTAAAGCATTTAGTTGGGGTCTATATTAAGTGCGACTGCAAAACTGTGGTCTGAATTCCTCCTTATTGTAACTCCACAAGCCCCTTTCACCMCTTTTCTGAGGTGTGTCTCAAAGCAACTCGTTTTGAGGCTGCSTCTTTRGATTCAAACGAAGCGCTTCACACCCCGCCCCCTCCAGCTTCCAGACCAGTTTATACCAATTTGATAAAGGGACACATTGTTTTTTAATAATTTGATAAAGGGATTTACCTCTATCTGGCAGTGCATAAATGTTTTTTTAAAACAAATTCTTTAAAAGATATCAACTTGTCCATCCAGCCTTACATGTTGGAGCCAGTCTGACCCAGAGCCAGAGGAGAATGAAGGCAGTTCTGTCCCAAATAATTTGACATAAAATTTCAGAAAATCAAGAAAACTGAACAGGTTGAAAAATATGACCCAAACAGTTTATAAAGATATCTATGCAACACCAGGAGAAACTAAATTCTAATTTTCTGCACTTCTAGACATTCCAAGTACACAAAAAATGTATTTTAGCAGCTAAAACAAGGGATTTTGCRTGATATGACCCATTTAAAAACAGGTGCTGAATTTAGTAACTTAATGTAGCAATATAAAAAAGCGAAACATCCTATAAGAGAAGAAGATAAATGTTTCTTTAGACACAAATGGTAGTGCTAGTGAAGAAAGAAAGCTTTGTACCACCAAGCTTATTAGCTTATTAAAAAGGCACAAAATTACTCAACATAATAAAACCTAATTACCTAYATTAAATCATTCTGTCCAATCGATCAAACACTATTCATTTTAACTGAGGCTAAGCTTTTTTTCTGCAGTCAAACACCTTTAAATTGTACAAAACTGTGACGTCTCCCTGACCTCTGTACATTCATCTTGTACATGAATGTGCTCACCTGCCCAAAACCAATAGGCTGCTGCTGCTGGGGCTGAAACACAGGGGTGATTTTCTGTGGCCTGTTGAGGAGTGGGGTAGAGTGGTGATGCTGGCGCCCAGGAATGCCTCGCCTTCTGGACTGGCATGAAGACTCGAAGACTGAAGGAGGAGTAGATCATGTGACAAGGGAAGGCAAAAATGGCCAAAGACAGAGGATAGTATAAGTAAATGCAGAAAACCTGATGCCCAGCTATCAACAGCAGACTGAAAATAACACACAAACAGGATTAAGCAGGAGCTTTTTATTCCACCGCAACGAATGAAAATACACAACAAATCTTAGTGCTCACGTGGAAACAACCATGGCAGGAAGCTTTGAAAGCTTATCAGCTATTTCAGCTGTCCTGGAAGAGTTCCAAATTCTAAGACACGGTTGTACTCGTCCTCTTATTTAGATGGTTAAAAATAGTTGTGTTTTAGAGATCTGAGAGGTTTGTAACTAAGCTTGATCATAGAGTTTTGAGTGGGAACATATCATCGCCTATAAATAAACCTGGTACTACTAAAATAGAAAGTCATGCCCTTTTATGTTGGACTGTAGTTGCATTAGTTTGAAGGTTGTGAAGGGAGATACCGTAGACATGAAAAGAAAAAAAAGATTGCTTGAATTTCTATAAGAGAAAAAAAATCCACTATAATTTTTTTAATGAACACAGTTCCCAGTGTCCACTATCCACAAATGCTTAAAAGCACACCACATGTGTAAACCAATTTAAATACCTAAAACAAATTA
>NW_013952412.1:3913002-3924630 GCF_001266775.1 Austrofundulus limnaeus | reverse complement strand
GGTAAATGTGTACGCGTTGCATTTGTTGCTCAGAAACTTTATCATTTAATGATAATTACGAGTGTCTCATGTAGCTTTAAGAAGTGCACATCCACACAGACACAGCAAATCTCAGAGTGAGTCTAGAACAAGAATAAAAGGTGTTGACACCATGCAAGTATCCACTCAAGAGATCAGAACAAATTCATCAGTATAGGGAACCCATAATCACCTGTGAGAACCTCTGTAGCCTACTAACACTGCATTATCCCAGGCCATGTGACCTGTAGGGCAGACAGGCAGCAGTGGTGACTAGACTTAGGCTGAAATGACGTAATCAGGGCTAGTTATTAGTCTGAGTGGATGACAACAACAGTTTGGGGAAGAAAAAAACGTCCTAAACTCTCATTTACCGATAGCTGTATTTTAGGTTCAGAAGTTAAAACGTTTTTCTTATACTCTGGGGGGAAAAGAACATTATATGACACGGCGTACCTGTGTTTCCAGATGTTTCGCTGACAGCACAGTTATTGTTCTGCACCCTCATTGGCGGCACTACAACGGTCCGAACCGTTGGCTTGCTGGGCTCAGTTTCTGGGGCGACGCACGCAACCCGTGGCTCACAGTTCTGATTGCTGTCAGCAATGTAGCGGCGCTCTGTAAAGGGACTGCTGCTGTGGCCAGAGCCGTGCGATGTAGGCGAGCTGTCCACTGTGTCACAACTGCTCTCCTGTTCATCATCCGACATGCTTAAAAGGAGGTAAGAAATCATGAAATACTTCACTTTTGCAGTTTAATTAAGATTGTACTTTAATACCATGCTCACTATTGCATTAAAGATAACTAGAGAAATTGCATTTCCTGCCAAAATGCTAGTGTGAATGCTTCATGCTGAAAACCTAAGCTGAAAGCTGCTGAAATTGAGCTGAAAATATTTAATAGAAAAAGTGTTAATGTGAGCTCACTTTGAAAAACTGAAAGAAGCAAAAAAGCCTAACTGCATAAAAACAGTAAAAAGGAGCACAAATCTAGTTGAATATAGAAAACAGCTAAAAGCTAAGAGCTAAAATAGCTGAATATAGCTGAAAACATCTGTAAGAAGCATAAATAGCACTAGGTAGCAATAAAAAGTATTAAAAGTAGAAAAAAGCAGAATAGCTAAAGTAGTATAATGTAGCTAAAATGAGCATAAAATAAGGTAAAGGTAGCAGCCACAATTTGAAATTAGCACCCAGTTGAAATAATTATAGTTGAAAAATAACAAAAACAGGAAAAAAGCAGAAAAAAGCGTAGAATTACATAAAAATGATAATTTGTATTAAAATAACTACAACAGCTCAAATTTTCAGTAAAACTGTTTAAAGGTAGCTGGAAATTATTTAATTAGCATAAGGAGCACAAGTTTGCTAACCTTAGCTGAAAAAAAGTTGTAATAGCTACAAAAAATTTGTATTTAGCTTAGAAAAGCTAACCTTAGCTAATAGCAGCTACACATTAGCTAAAATTTCAGCAAATAGAATACAGCAGAAAACATCTGTAAGAAGCATAAATAGCACAAAGTAGCAGAAATTGGCACAAAAAAGTAGAAAAACCAGAAGAATAGCAGAAAGAAGCAGAATTGTAGCTGAAATAGCAGAAAAATCTAAAATTAGCAAAAAAGTAGCTAAAATTAGCACAAGAAAGTGAAAAAAGCATAACCAGAATAAAATGTGTAAGGTGCTGTAAAGATTTAGAAACATTTTAAATTATTTTAAGGATGTTGAAAACAGCTCCATTAATTTTCAATGGCAAAAAAGTGGCTAAAAAAAGTGAAATAGCTAAAAAAGTATACATAGCTGAAATACCAAAAGTCATAGCACCCCTCATATGAATGAGCTGAATGTTTTGATATTTGAATTGTTGAAATAGCGTATAAATTGAGGAATGAGTTAAGATGCTGAAAAACATACGGAAGAAAAAATGATCTCCATAGTGTGAATGTGATGAAGCTTTCACACAATAATAGTAATGCATGTGATAGGAGTAGCCTTAATAATTCTAAATCAGCACATGAGCATTTTTGTAAATAACTGACCTGTTGGGGTGTTTGCAGGGAGAGTTGCTGGACTGTGCTGAGGTGGAAGAGCTGGTGCTGAGCGTACTGTCGGGGCTGCTGAGAGAACACACTCTCTCCATGCTGACGGTGCTYTGACACGCTTCACAATCAGCGCTGCCCTTACATCTGAGTGCCGGAGCAGAAGAAAAGTAAGACACACAACTCTAATAATCCCTTCTGAGTTGTTTTTTTTTAACGTGGGACTTTAACGGCAGTACTCACTCCCCCATTGAGTGTCTTTGTGCATCGTCCTCTTCATCACTGCTGATACTGATGACACTAACAGTYGGGCTGGCTAGATCAGAGATCACCATGGCCTGCCGCTGCTCCTGTGAACCCGAGCGCTCGTCACAGTCTGGCTCCACTTTACAGCAGTTCTCCTCATCCTCCTCCACTTGCTCTGCTGCTTGCTCCTCCCCCACAGAGTGTCCTTCCTTTGGACATTTGGCCTCCTCTTCCTCGATCTCTTCCACATTCTTTGCTGTGTCGGCCATCTTTGGAGAGTGACATGCTAAGTTTTGAATGGTTGTGTTTTGGGAGTTGTTGCTGCTCCTATGAACGATTTGAAAATATAAATCATTACATTCAGAAAGGAGCATGATAATGCAGTATACTGTATATCTGGTCTTTAATGTGAAGTACCTGTTCATACAAGGTTTTGCTCTCTTATTTGCAGCTGGCTGTGGCCACACCACATGTGCAATGCCTATGTTGACTGGCTGGTGGGCGGACATGGTCATTTGGTTAGTTAAGAATGGCTGAGGGTGTGCAATCATGGAGCTGTAATGGTTACCATGGGGACGTACTTTCCTGCAATGTGAAAACCGATCCATGAAAATCAAGCCAGAACCATTTAGCACAATTTTTGACAAAATGATTTGACTTAAAGTGCACGTATGAYTCATATTAACATTTAGGGAGGCAGGCATGCTGCATCAGACTTATTCGTCTACTCCAAAAGCACAGCAACTAAGACTAATAAAAGAACAGAAATGATAAAACTATTATATTGAAGCTATAAATACATAAATACCACCTCCTCAACTAGAAAGGTTTCTTACCCCCAGTCGCCAATTCTCTGAGAGCCTGTCACAGTGTCAGATGCCAGAGTGGTTGGCGGTGGGGGCACAGATGTCACCTGCTGCCAAGTGGGCACCAATATCTGCTGTGCACGGCTCGACCAGGCCTGTTTGTGTGAAGAAAAGCAAGTGAATGAGTCACTTTACTGATGTTTTCTTTAGTTAGAACACCAAAACATGCACTTTGAACTTAGCTAACAACAAACACAAAGCCTACATTTGTTCTATATCAAATAACCCAATGCACAAAATAATTAAGCTTTTCTGTCCCTTTATTTCAGCCTACAGTATGTAGGYTGATTTTTCTATGCTTGTTGACCCCTTACCTGTGTGATGACTCCAGGTCTGATTTGTATTGGCTGAATGGAGGGAGCTTGAGTGACCAGAGGTACAGAGGCCTCCATACGCACAGAGTAGCCAGCTGGTTTTGCTGCGTTAGTGGGGATGCCTGCAAAGGCAACAGAAAATATAAGATTTTATCTTTAGATACCAACTCTAATCAACAAAATAAACAACAAATTAGTTCAACTAACATTTGCAGTTTATATCCTACCTTGTATTGTTGGRGGACACAGAATGAGAGCCTGCTGAAATGACTCATTGCATCCAAACTGACCACTCCCAGCCTGAAGTGGTATACCTGGGTGCATTACTGAGGGTGCCGATGGAACTAAACCCTAAAAAGAAGGGTAAAGAAAACATGACTGTACTAATCTGATGTGCTCAAAAAACAAACTATAGCATAATACAGCCAGTAGATGGCGACACTTCAAACAGCAGTTTGTTTTTCTAGCAAAACATTTGCTTATCTGTCAACAAGACAGAAAAACAACAAGACTGAAATCAACATAGGAAAACAATATAAGTCAAATAATAATCAAGGTCCACATTTTTAGGAAGGAGTGCTTAAAAGCTCCACTTTTCCTATAGACCTTTTGTTACTGCACACAGTCATCACAGATTCTGGTAAAGTGACTATCAATTGAAAGGTTGACGAGCTTTTTTGCAGTCTCACTGTTTAAGTTACTTTGTTTGTCAGCCTGGATAATTAACAGAACGTCAAACAACATAAAACTTAAGAGTTTGAAATAGGCCAGCAAAGAAGCGAGGAGCATGTTGTTTTCCTTCACCACTAACACTGCTCTCGTGCCTGGGTATAATCACATTTAATGGATAACAAGAACTAGAGCTATATTGTTCTGTGACTGCATGTTGGCCAGCCCCCATACACATGACAGTGAACACAAAGCAGTCTTTCAAATGGGTAATTATAAAACAGCCACAACATTTCCCAGACAAGGTCTTCTCAACTTTGTCATAGTTGAAACCCTTTATAAAGTGCTTTAGACATGTTAAAGAAATGATAACTGATCAGATTTACTGAGCCAAGCATTTCATCAGATATTCTTTCAGTTTTCAGTTCAAAATAGGAAAGTCAGAAACTCCTAAAATCTTTTTTCCCCTCTTTTGATGAATTCAACATTGCTTTTTGCAACTAGTAGAAATATTTGTGGAGGTTTTTTTTATCTTCATCATAATAGATTTCAACCTAGACCCTGAGACTTTTTRCATTGTAAGGATCAAAAACTAGAAAAGGGGGGTCAGCTCCTCTTTTCTCCTCAGCAACAACACTGATTTGTACTGTTGCCATGACCTCAGAAACATGACGTGATTTAGTTACCATGACAGCAGTGCTAGGACGCAATAAGATGGGCAAGTCGGCATACAGAAAGGCAATAAAAGCAAGGAAACGGTTTTTACAGGAACAAATAAACAGAACAGAACATTGGATGTCAAGAACCTGCAACATTTGTTATTTCATCACTCAGATATTTCTCATGTTTTCTAACTTAAGCGATAATGTGAAAACAAACTCTTGTTGTTTGGTTYGTTTAAATGTTATTTATTTAATTTAATGATTACTAGGGCTGAAACTAATGACTATTTTGATAGTCGACTAATCAGCAATTTTTTTTCCAATTGGCCGATTAGTCTACGATTATTTTTGTCACGATGTCTATCTAAGCTTCCTGTGGACGCATCTCCTGTTCCAGCTCCAGTGCACATCTCATCTCACCTGCTCATCATAACTGTGAATAACAAGTCCCCCAGCTAATTAAAAATAACCCATGAAACGTGATTTTGAACCTGAAACTTTGATTGATATTAAATCACTGAATTATACTAATATTATGTCCTGTCTCGTCTTAACCCGTTTTTTTTTTTTTTTTTTTTTTTTTTTGATGGAGTTGAAGTCATATAACTTTTGAACTGCAACATCCAACAAGATTTCAAACAGGATGGATTGTTTTTATGTCCCTGAAAGTCAAATTTAACCAAAGTTATTTTTTTAGTTTATTTAGGACGTGCAGCAGGGCATGTTACCAGCTCCTCATGCTGGTGACAGGCTGATATTTTGAATTATTTGTACCATAGCTGTTTGATTAAGACTAATTGCAGTTTAACAAGTTTTTTATAACTTCTTTTTTACTATGTATACATTAATGTTAAAATAGATCTGAGTGACCCCTTAACAGTTGGCCTGAAATTCCTTAAAAGTCTTTTGACTTTTTCTATTTTATTTAAGGTGTCATGCTAAAGGTAAGAACCAGAGGAAGTCATCTGACACCCTGGTTTTAAATAAAACAGCCCCCGGCAGCCTCTGGAAATGTCTGAAAACATGGTCTGAAATATTATAATGCCCAGTCGGACCCCCAAAGCACTTTATAGTTACAGTCATTCTCCCAGTCACACATACATTCAAACWGATGGTGGTAAGCTACACTGTAGCCACAGCTGCCCTGGGGCACACTGACAGAGGCAAGGCTGCCATGCGCCGGCACCACCGGACCCTCTGACCACCATCAGTAGGCGAGGAAGGTGAAGTGTCTTGCCCAAGGACACAACAACCGAGACGGCTGGACTGGGGATCAAACCGTCAACCCTCCAGTTGCAGAACGACTCCCCTAACCACTCAGACACAGCCGCAGAAACCAAACTGTAGTGTTTTCTCATCACTGGCTACGTTCACACTGCAGGTCTTAATGCTCAATTCAGATCTTTTTGAAAAAAATCAGATCTTTTTGTGTGAACRTTCRCATTACATTTTAAATGTGACCTGCATCAGACTCCAGTGTGAACGCTACACAGCACTGATGTGACACGCATGCGCAGTAAAAGACGTGACTTCTCATTCAGCTGGCTTGTTTCTTTACAGAGCTAGCATGGATGCTAATTTTTGCACGTCGAATCTGAAGTTGCTGTTTAATCAGTCGATTAAATAATTATCTGACCTGCTTCTTTAGTTCAGTGTTTATATCTGAACCTGCCTCTAACCTGATGCTCCAGTGAAGCATTTTATTTTTGGAAATAAAGTATCGACCGAGTAATTTTAGGATCGATACGCTCCGCGACCCAGGCTGGACGTCATTATTATCATACTATCTACATGGAAAATAAAAAGTCGAAGCAACTGGACTTGTGTTTTGGAGCTGTAAATACATGGAGCTACAGATTTAAACAGCGAGACTTGAGGTTCGTGTCTTTTCGATCCTTCACCTCACTGATGAAAGTCAGATGGAATGAGACATGAACGTTCACACTGCAGTTGGTTTGAAAACATCAGATATTTATCCGGTTTAGAACCGCATACTGAAACGGCCTGGGTCGGATTTAAAAAAAAAATCTGATTTTTCGCGTTCAGACTGTCATAAAAAAATCTGATATGGGTCGCATGGGGCAAAAAAATCGGATTTGGGTCGGATTTGCCTGCAGTATGAACGTAGCCAAAGACTGTTAAGGGGTTAACTTATTAGCTACGTTAGAATATCTGATAGCTGCGCTTCCAACAAACACCGTTTTCTGATGATAAACTAACAAAACTTATAGACAGCTGTCTACAGCACAAAGTGATCAGTCACTGAAAATAACATTTATAAGGCATCAACCTGACAAACTAATTTTCTGAAACTCACTCATCTGCAGAGGACGACTGCAGCCTATTAGCGTCTCATGATGTCATGTTTTTGCTGCCGCTGTCCTCCCGTGGAATAACTGAGCCTGTATTTTACTTACTTTGGTGAAATTTTTGATAAACTGTAAATGTTTAAATCTTGTTTTTTTTCCTCTTTGATGCAATCATCTTTCTTTTCCGCCATTATTATCGCTCTTTGATTTGCCCACGGCTTCKTCTGTGGTTTGCAGGGTGGTACGCCACGGCCTTCTTCTTTTGTAAACAAACCAACTCCAGACAATAGAAATGATTCTGCCCCCAGCAGTTCATGAATTGCACTGCAGTTACAAATGAACCTTTACGTGGGTAAATAATATGATGCGTCGACATTATAATTCCGCGTCGACTTATTTTTATAAATCGACGTCGTTGACTTTGTTGACTAATCATTGCAGCCTAAATGATTACTATGCAAGTATGAAAAAAATAAAAATAAAATTATATGGATGGAAGTGAAAAGACCCTGAGCAGCTTACTTGAGTATGGACAGCTGGGATCTTGCTGAAGGGGTGGTTGGCTGAGGCAGCAGTTGTAGGTCTAACAAAAGGACCTTTGTTTCGATTGGCAGCCTCATACGCACTGGGACGAGTCCAGCAAACATCCATGATATGGAAACATGACTTTACGCTGCAGACAAAACAGATAAAACATTACGTTACAACACGTCACATGGGGCATTTATAATGACATCAACAAGGCTAAAAAACGCAGGTAAAGAGGACCCACTGGTTGCTGTGTGGAAAGTCGAGCAGGTGTTGCATTGTCACAAATGKGTGGATGAGAGCTTCAGCAGGGGCGATTCTCTCATCTGCATCAATCAGCAACATCTTCTTCAGCAGGCCCACAAACTCCCGGCGGTCTGCTTTTTCTGCTAGCAAGTCACTACCTTCCAGATTCATCATCAAGTTCACCTGATGTGAAAAAAATAATTATAAAATTAGGTGTTAACCTACTGAACAGAAAAAAACTAAAGCAGAATGAGAAATGCTGCACTAAATAATATTTGAAATGCAAATATTTTATTAATTTATACCCATTTTTCACACAAAAGTGTTATTTAACTTAAACAAAATTAGCAAGAATGTTCTAAACATTGCGGTCTACACTGCTAAACATACATGCGCTATGTCATCCAAACAGCTGAAGATGTACTTCCTTGCTTCCTTCGATTTCATCCCCGTCTCCGTCTCATGCTCATCTGTTGACTGCAAAACAAATTACAAAGACAGTTGAGAACACAAGAAGTGAATTTATTGAAACCAATGTGTGCAGCTGAAAAACCTATCCTGATAAAATTCTCACTTGTTTTTGAATTTTTTTTATTTATTTACCGCTATTTTACCAGGCAAATCCCACTGAGATCTCAGATCTCTTTTTCAAGGGAGGCCTGGGCCTGAAGGCAACCTATTGTACATGTTTTTGCGGGGTGGGGGAAACCGGAGTACCCGGAGAAAACCCACGCAAGCACGAGGAGAACATGCAAACTCYGCACAGAAAAACCCCAGGTCCGAACTGGGGATCAAACCCAGGACCTTCTTGCTGTGGGGCGTCGGTGCTAACCACTGAGCCATTGTGCTGCCCAAAGCTTGTTAAGCTTCATCATAAGGAACATGTAAATGTTAAACYCAAATATGTGACAAGCAAACTTTGAAACAATTTTACCAAAATGTCACTTTTGAGAACTCCAAGCATKTTTTACAAATTAAAAGAAAAAAATGTGTAGATTAAGTTCAAAGTTGACCTGTGACATTCAACTTTAAAGAATTAGTAAACATAAGACAGTGACATGTTGTTTTGACCAGGGAATCATAATTTTCTGTAACTGTGAAATATGCAAATACTCCTCACCTTTAGTCTCCATGCTGCATAAGGTGAGTCAGACTCTCTGCAAAAAAACCGTTCCGTTTTTGTCCCTGCATTCAGTAAATGTTCTCCTGGCAAACCTTGCGTCTGTGAGATGTAGCGAATCTGTTGCACAGAAGGAGAAAAAGGAAAACCAAGACAACATTAAAAATTGAATTATAGCTACCAACAAATATAACTGCCTTTGGCTTCAGAAACATTAGAAAAGGTATGCTAAAATGTTTCACTGTTCTGAAGTCATCACAGTAAACGTTTTTACTACTGGTGTCAGTTTTATTCTCTGACTCACTCTAAAGCGAATATCATTTCAACACTCCTGTGTACTGATGTTACTTCCCAAAGTTTTTCACAGTGACATCTCACTTTCAGCTCCCTCAGTCTCAGAGTGTGGAGGGAGCAGTCGCAGACACCTTAAAGATGGATTACTCCTGTGAAAGGTCTAAACTACCCCCAAAAAAACACCACTATGCTGACTGTAGCTTGACTCTGAAAAATGCTATGTACACTGTGGTAGCAGAGGTTACAACAGTTTCAGTGCCAAATGCTTTCCTGGAGAATGAAGCTTGCCAGTCAGATGCTACGGWACAAAAATGTCACACGAAGGTTTATGAGAGGAGAGCGGCAAGAAGCCCAACTGACGTCAATCACACCCAAGTGTAAAGAACAACAATCGTTAAAAATGCAGCRTGGCTAAGAAGCAAAGCGATACACTGAGAATGATGGAAGATCATGAAGAAGTCAATACAGATATTCAAACCATTCCATATTCCATATTATTAACCCTTGGGCCTTGATTGCCACCTTAAAGGCCACAAAATAAACATCTGTTTTTCAACTATGGGCTGAGAGAGTTGCAGGATGACATTGGTTTTAMATTGACTGAGCTGCATTACACTTTCTCACCACAAGTAGCAATGCGCCAGTCACATGTTTAACAACTTCTTTAATACATAAAAGAAGAAACTTAGCCTGCTGCTAGCAAAAGTTAGAGAAATGGAAACATTTTAAATGGAAAGTTGAAGGCAAAAGACTAAGAAAACTTGCCAAAATGACCAAAATCGGACATAAGTATGATGCAGACTTTATAAAAAATGATAGTATAGGGCAAGCTGTATTTGTATTTTGTAGTTTTTGTGTCATTTGATTTCTCAGGCTAGTCTATTTTGTTACAGACTTACTCATGGTGTTCAGTGCGTAACACAAATAACAATATAATAGACAAATTTCTAGTAGGGCCTATGATCTCAAAGACTAGTTCTCAGTCACTGTTCTTACCTTTCAATAAATACATAAGAATTTTATGCTTTCATAATCCTCAATAATGCGCTTTAAATGGCTTAAAAATGCAGATTTTTGTGCAGATTTTTTCTAAATTTTTCAGGGGGCATGCATCTGAACCCACCTAGGATCACTGAGACAGGCTAAAATGTCTCGTGTCCCTCACTGCCACCAGCAAATATTGGTAAGTATATAAATGTTATGTGTCATAACATTTATTTGATAAGGTACTGTATTTGCTTCTTAAATTGTAAGTTCATTTCAATTAGYTATAATGCAAATACAATACAAATTAAAACAAGATTTAGATCAATTATCACTTTTATTTGTTAATATCTGACTGGGCCTCCTGCCACATTAGATTCAACAAAATGGGCTTGGGTCCCAAGTAGGGCTGCCACGATTAATCGATTAATCGACGACTAATCGATTATTAAAATAATCGATGACTAATTTAATAATCGATTAATCGTTTTCTTTTTGTTGTTGTTGTTGTTCTTTACTTTGTTTTTCTCTCCAAACTGCTTTGACACCTTCCACTGCCACGTCTGCCTTTCTGTCTTTGACACACATGCACAGTAGTGGTAACTGGGGTAGGCCGTGGACGTCACAAGTAGGGCTGCACTGACTAGTTGAAATAATCGATGACGTTGATTATGTAAATTTGTCGACGCAGATTTTTTTATTATCAATTCGCTGTATTACATAACCACCACGTGAATGTTCATGTAATTCCATTTCGGTACCTAAAAGCATCATTGCGACCGTATTGTCATAAGAGTGGTGAGTTTTTCATGAAAATATTACAATTACAGAAAATATTACAATATTAAAGAACTGTTCTTGTTAATTTGATTTGAAACATTTTAAATTTCCAGTGCACTCACATCACAATAACATAGATTTGTTGTTAGAATAATCGATTAATCAAAAAAATAATCGTTAGATTAAATCGATTAGAAAATAATCATTTGGTACAGCACTATTCAGCTTAGCCTGTTAGCCTTCGCACTAGCCCTCACGCTATATTACCTTATATGTATTAGCTCTGCGTTAGCGCGACAAACAAGCTAAACTGAGGTCCTCCTTCCATAATTTCAGTTGCAGCTGAGTCATTTTTGTGTTCCCCTCTCTGTCATGTGGATGGAGGACCTCAGTGATGAGAGGAGAATGTTTATCGCTGAGCTAATACTTACTGTAAATACACTGCAAAAACTGTTTATCTTACCAAGTTTTAAAATCTTATATCAGCCAATAAATCTTTTTGATCTTGTTTTGAGACTGATTTACTAAACAAGAACTGATTATGTAAGAATAATAAT
>NW_013952412.1:3907657-3912735 GCF_001266775.1 Austrofundulus limnaeus | reverse complement strand
TCGCCACAAGTTCGTGAAATTGACATTGATGGTGCGTGGCTGCACTGTATTTAAATATTGGCGTATGATATACTTCCATGTGTGGCTGTGTGATATATTCATTCTGAAGCTGAATTAAAGCAGTAGGCTAACTCGCTAATGGTGAACATGTGAGTTTGTTAATAAGCCAGCAGGCACAACAGTGATAAACGACTTTCGCGAGGGAACACAAAAGGTATTGCGAGGTAACACAATACTATTGCGTGGGAAMACAAAAGTAAAAAAAAATCTCCCATGTCCCCTTGCGGGCTCCGTATAAATTACTGCCATGTGTGTGGGACATTTGTTCATTTTTGTTGACTTTATAAGTTATAATATGAAGAGTCATTCACTTTACATTGAGATGGAAAAAAGGCATTTACGAGGAAATTATGATAGAATACTAAAAATCCTATAGACAAGCTATGGTGGAAAAATGTGTTGCTGTGCATTTCTCTTACACTTTGGAATTGTCCTTTTTAAAATAGTTTCCCCATTACAGTTTTTATTATGTACATTTTTTTTTCAATTTTCTTTTTTATTTCAAACATTTTGTTTACTGGAAAAGAGAAATGGAGAAATTCAACAAACATTCCCCCTAACATCCTCCATTTCTGTATATGAGACATCATAGCTGTGCATCAGAAAMAAGACAGATGTGTGCAGATGGGATTTTTTTTTTACAGGAAAACCCCAGTTTTYCCTCAAAGGCCTGTTTGTTCAGAGCCAGTGAGCTAATGACCAGGTTGCCACTTCACACTGAAAAGTCTTAGCCTGCTGTTAAACAGAAGAAAAAAAATCAATGTTTTTCAAAGCAGTTCATCACAGTAATAAATAAAAAGTTCACCTCAGTCTAGCATTCCACTTACACACAGACATACACTCCTCCTATATCACATTTATGACACTGTGGTATAACTGTGCCAACTTTCAAAGAACATAATTCTTTTAAAAACTTTTTAATTTCTAAGCCTCCAAACCTGTCTTTTTTTTTTTATTCTGACCCACATTTACACTTTTGTTTTTGCTGATTCTTTTGTTTAGGAAGGATAAAGTCCAAAAGACTGACAAAAAAAAGATTAGCAAGTACATACTGTGACTGCACTGGTTGCAGTGTACATTTCTCATGTACAAAACATGACAAAAATCATTCAAAACAGATCTCACTRTTCATAGTTAATATAATAACCTGTGATAATGAGCTGTTGACTGAATCACAAGGTTTGTCACATCAATGCGTTGGAAAGCCACACACACGTGTGAAGTAAAAGATGAAGAGGGATGAGGTAAGGAGATGGGAATCGAGAGGAGAGATGGAGCCTGAGTTATAAATACAACATGCTGTGTTGGATGGAACAAGACCYCAGAAAGAAAGATAAGAAGAAAAGGGGTAAGAAGGGGTGGCAGCAGATCCCTGTGTTCATGCCAAATCAACCGGTGACCCCTGKATGACACCTCACACCAACGAACAGCTGTCTAGTTAATTAGAAGGCAAGACAATTAATAAATGTTCACTTTGCCTTTCTAGCTTATWTTTGCACTTGTCAAATTCCAAAAATAGTCCCACATTTACTTAACTGTCCTGCTGCCCTTGGGTTAAAATGACCCCGAAGGTCTCAGATTTAAAACTAACTTCCTTTTTAAAAAGCAAAACGTATTTAAACAGGTTCTTGGACTGCTGAACAATGAACAAAGGTTGAGCTGAAAAAACTTTATTTGCTCTTYGATAGGTTGAATTGTCCATTGTTTGGTTAATTCCATGATGACAACAGAAAGGCTTGATAAAAGAAGATCTGAAAGGTGAATCTCATWGCAGAGTTCAGTCAGAACTGTTCTTGTGACACAAGAAAAACAGAGCATTTATGAACTACGCGAATACTGGGAATGATACTACAGCAGTCAYGAAAATGTAAAGGTTTAAAAATTTCCTGTAGTTTTAAAATCTGGCACTCATCTTCAAATGGTGAGCTTTGACCACATCACAAGACATGTTCTTGAAAACTGTTCTAAAACTCTCTGTATAAACTTCTAGATGCTTTGCTCTTTCCTCACCTTATAAAATCCAGGYAACCCCAAACTAATTTAAGGAGGTCCCAAGATTTTTCTAAAGCTGCTCTACAGAGTAAAGACCGTTCCTACAAAAGCAGATTAATCATGTTTAGACCGGTGCCACTGAGCTCAAACCAAATCTCTTTCGGAGATGATGAGTTATCGCTTGTGTCATTTTTATGTGCAGGGTGAAAAACGATGCCCAGGGCATAAAAATACATTGCAATGAGTGCAGCATGCAGAGGTGCTGAGTGCTGTGATGTAGGATGCTGCAAAGGACAGAAGAGGATCAGACTGAAACTCTGTTGGCAAGCTTCCTGTATACGGGACTCTGCCGCAGGGGAAAGCCGCTCAGCATAAGCCCAGATCAGTCTAGTCAAGGAAAGATACAATCAGGACTCCACTAGAAGGGGGAGATATTCAGCAGCTTTTAATAGACATACCATCAATCATGAGAATATGCCTGCCTGCTCACTGTAACAGACACCAGCTGACACAATCCTTTGGATAGGTACGTCACCAACAAACAAGTGAACACGTTTGTAAAATTTTCCTACTCGATGTCATTTGAGCAGATGCTTTTTCAATGTCTAAATTATCTATTGCTTTTTTTTCTTTCAGTGTGTAATTATGTATTTTTGGTCTTTTAAACTGTGCTGTCTGCATTTCACTTTGAAACCCTGTTTATAAAGCACAGCAGTGGATCATGTATTGCAGAAACTTCAACAGTTGATAAAGGTAGGCCTGTGCTAGAAAGCTGCACTGACGAAAACTCAAAAACAAGCACAACAAACCACATTGTTTGTGGCCTACCAAGATTAGACGGTATTGGAGAGAATGAAAGGACAATAAAAATGACAAGGGGAATAACAGACACGTCAGCCATGGAAAGATGTGTAGGTTGAAATAATGACAAGTTAAGGCAGAAGAKGACAAAGAAAAAAGTTCCCCTAAAAAGATCACAGCCCATATTAAAACAGTTTCGACAATGGAACTGGAGGCTGGAAAGTGGATGCAAATATAGAAGATGCTGAGTCGCATGACATTTTGGGAGATTAACATAAAAAAAATCCTAGTGAAAAGTCACTGAAATTTTGTCAATTTGAGAGTAAACCCGTTGGCTTTTGAAAAGCGACAGATGCAAAGGAGGCTATTTACCTGGTCATACTCCAGGGCTCCTGGGTAAAGGGGCCAGCCCAGAAAAAGTTCGGCTATCACGCAGCCTAGGGACCACATGTCTATGGCTTCACAAAACGGCAATCCCAAAATAATCTCTGGAGCCCTGTGGAAAAGAAAACACACAAAACTGTCAGTCAATATGCTAAAACAAAAGTTACACATTTGAAATATATATATATATATATATGTGTGTGTGTGTATACATATATGTGTGTGTGTATGTGTGTGTGTGTGCCGTGTGTGTGTACATACACCTAACCTTTGCAAGGATTTTCAGAGAGAAAAGTAACTCCAAAACATTTACAAATAAAACAGAGTGGTATTTATTACTATAAAGCTCATTATTTCTTGTTTACATTTTCACTGCTGAGTCATGTATTTTCACTTTGTAAAGTAGTGTTGATGTTCTAAACCAGAGGAGCCCAAAGTGGGGCCCGCGGGCCAAATTTGGCCCACCAAGCCTTTAGATTTGGCCCACCAACAGTTACCAAAGTTACAAGGTTGTAACCTGTTATCCTATAGGTAGAAACACAGTDTTTCCATTGGTCAAATGACTATATAAAAGGGCTGTAGTGAAGGTAGTTTTCAGTCATGGTGCTGATATATCTTTGATTTATTAGGATTAAACAAGAAACATGAAACGACAACAAGAAATATTTAGATCAGATTTAACCCCGCATGTAGATTTGCACACTTTATAAGGCCACAAAAACTCATATTTTATCAATTTATGATATGTCCCACGAGCCTTTGCTACTTGAGCGTATGGCAGACTTTCTCCAAGTGCACAGCCTAAAACAAAAGAGGGCCATTGCATAGCTTAATGGTTAAAAATAAAGGACTTTACTTTTAAAAAGTATTTGTATTTCAAGTATTATATAACTTCATTTGGCCCACAGCCATGGATATATTTTCGTTTTGGCCCCCATGAGGAAAATATTTGAGCACCCCGTTCTAAACAAATAAACATTAATTTTAAGCTATTCTTGACAACAGTCACTTAGATGGGATTGTGTGGTACATGTGTAACAGAGCCAAATTACTCCTAAGCTAGTGCTGAGTGCGTCACAGTGCCAAGTCTCAGAATGCTGCACCAGTAGGTTAGCAGGTCAGTCAGGCTGAGATTAGAGATTTGACAGACTGTTCTTTCTGTTTGACTGAAAGGAAGTGCAGMAAATACTGCTTTTGCCTATTTGTCACTTTAGTATTATGTCATTGTTGCCATCATCATCACAATCATAGCTAATGAAGCTACAAGACTGACAGAATCAGTAAAACAAACTGACAGTAAGGAAGTTTGTGTTCAGAGCACATCAAAAACATTTTAGAAATAACAAAGCACAAAGATTAAAAATTCAGAGCCTTCATGTCAAGTATGAGCTTTTGTGTCCAGGAATGACCCTTGTGTGGGGCTGTTCAAACTCCCAAAAACATTCTTTCTGAGTAAAATCACCAGTCTACTCACAGTCTTTTCTGAATCATTGACTTAATGTGATTATTCGTGCAAATGGCTAACTTGGAGAAAAAATACCTTATTCAGAGATGGGATCCAGATCACATTTACCTGCTCAGCATGCAAATAAACACATTCCCTGCATCATACAGTTAACTGTCAGCAGAGCAGCAGACACTAAGTAGGTGCAATGTATGAGAAAAGTGAAGAAGCATGTTTGCTGTTTCAAAAAAAAAAAACTAAACTAAACAAGACAAACCTGCTCTTTCAAGCTGAAAATACTTAAAGATACAGTGGGTAAAATAAGTATTGAACACGTCACCATTTTTCTCAGTAAATATATTACTAGAGGTGCTAATGACATGAAATTTTCACCAGA
>NW_013952412.1:3887734-3905853 GCF_001266775.1 Austrofundulus limnaeus | reverse complement strand
TCTGGTGAAAATTTCATGTCATTAGCACCTCTAGTAATATATTTACTGAGAAAAATGTTGACGTGTTCAATACTTATTTTACCCATTGTATATGGTAGAAAGCCTCTATTTTTGGAGTCATATGGGACTAAGGCATGTGAGATATGGCCAGCAACAGCAAATCCGAGACCTGCTAAATTTGGTTTTAAACAGTTTTACTCCACAATAAAGACAGATGCAAGCAACAGTTGGTGCATTAGACAAGAYTGCATCAGACAAGTAACCAGGAAGTCATGCCAATGATTTCAGCCTCGAAAGCATGTCCTATTAATAAACAAAAGGATTTTCCCTGAAGGAGTGAGAAATGAGAGGTTGCATACCAGGGTTTCAGTGATTATCCAAGCCCCATTACCAACTGTTACTGGGCTGAGTTTTGTAGACCATTTGTCATTTGTTTTGATAAACTGTCTGTCTCCCMGATAAATCTAGATGTTTTAGATCTTGGTTTGAAAGATATAAACTATGTGACTTTAACAAATRAGACTCCATGGTTATTCATCAAAAAATCAGAGTGGGATCTGCTGTCTATATTTTTTTTGACTGTATGCAGCTACTTGAAAACCACCATCTTCTGCAACATTTGTGCAGTGTCCCATGAGAACCATGGGATCTCAATCCTAAAGCAGCTGAGTTATTAAGACTTATGTGACTAGACATTAACAAGATCACCCAAAAAATGTTTTAGGTCAGTTGGCTTGGCGATTATGTCCAGTTTAAAGTCACAATAACCTCAAAAGTGTAGTTTCTTTTTGTGCAACAGGATAATCTAGGACTACAATAAAATATAAATTAATAATAATTATGTCTGAACAATATTAGGAAAACCTGTGATGTACAACAGTGCTTGATATTGTAATGACAATATGACTTGCGTTAAATGAACAAATACTTAAGTATGCAGTGTTTAAAAACGTGTACATTTTTAGAACAAATGCTTAAGTATGCAGTGTTTAAAAACGTGTACATTTTAGAACAAATACTTAAGTATGCAGTGTTTAAAAACGTGTACATTTTTTAAAGTTTGAAAAAAGCACGAAAAGCAAAAACAAAAATTGTAACAGAAATAATAGCAATAGCATATATACTGCCATTTTATATCATTATAGTTTGCAATACATAATTATAGCACAAACGGAACAATTTAGCCATTTTAATGCAGTTTCTGTAGTTTTTATTTGCAATATATTTCACAGGCTGTTRTYGCRATGACGATAAATATTTAATATATTGTGCAGCCCTGATAATAACAATGTTTACTTTAGTGATCCACAATGGGGAAATTCATTTTGTGCATACTCAGGTCAGCCATAAAATGTGACTAGGCAGCAACTAGAGCCTTGCTCATGGGCCAACAATAGGGCAAATAAGAGAAGCAGGTGTGGGTGCTTCACCTTTCCMACCCATATTCTATGTGCCTACTTTACCTRTTACCAAACCTGCACCCTCTGTATCATAAGCTTGTTTCCTTTAACATCTACACCACTGCTCCCAAATAATAAAAAGGGTTACAAAGAGTTAACATGATTATCATTGACTTAGTATTTAATGAAAGACAGTGACATTTTCTGAATGGGATTTAACTGAAGTGAGACATTTTGAAGCCACAGTCTTACAATCTTTATATTTTAAGTCATTTTCAGATTTGATTTTTGTGGATTTTTTAGGAGGATAACCACATCTGTTATTTATAGTTTATGCAATTTTTTTCAAACATTCTTGTTAAACTGTTCACCAGCCAACTGCACAACAACAGTGCAACATGCGCAACTGTAAATTGAAATAAAAGACAAAACTGAAAACACAGGTTCTGTCTCATTCAATTTGAAGGGCTAAGAGGATGTTGCTATGGTTGCACAGCTCCATCTTAATCAAGCCAAGTAAAGCCTTACCACCCTTCAATGAAACCAAACCTGTTTTCCATCCTGAGGATATGACGTACACACGCTGGAGTCAGTGAATGCTTGTGGAGAAGCAGAAGCCTCGTGACTTCACCCCCACGTGCATAAACCACAGAAGAGGCAAACAGTTCCAACAAAAAGCCAGTTGATGGACTTGTATCCTGTCTTTGTCAAGCACATGTCAGACTCGTGCAACATAGTAAGTGGGAAAGGAACAAAAACTTTTACTGTCAGATTTTACACAAAATCCACAGTTAGGTTTTAATATATAATGACTATAAGGTAGTGATAGTATAGGTAGTGATTTACCATAAACCAGCTCAGGTTTGACCCCTCAAAACAAAATAAGATGAAAAGCAACATCATTAAACTTTCATCTTCTCTACTCAGTTTTTCTTTTGTTTTTAAACGAAYCAGCTATGCAGAACGGTTTTTCCCCAGTCAAAAGACAAATCAAAAGACAAAACGATGCCTATCAGGTCTGCTGACTGACATTACCTCTCAAACTGAAAACCGATGACTAAGAAAGAGAAATTTTACTTTATCCTCACAATTACATGTAACATCATGTGTCAACAGGAAAAGGAGAATGTTTCTTTATTTTATTTATTTATTTAATTTTTTTTTGTGATGAACGTGATCTCAGATCATATTTTTATCCAAGAAATCTGCCAGCCCACTGACAGATACTCCAACGTGTTTGCCTGCCCCAGTCTTCATTTCTGTCCTTGTGTTAAATAAATCGGGCTCTGCTGAAGTCCAGTACGTCCCAGGAGCTTTGAAGCAACAGAACTGAGTTTTCAAGTGAACTGGATATAACTGACATAAAAACCAGGCTAATAGTGCAAGGCAATTCCATTCCACTCAAAATAAGATAATGTTACTAATGCTATTTTGTTTTATTTAACTTTATTTGCCATTTACCCACTGAAAATAACTGTGCYATGCTGGAGAAGATTCTAAATTAACTCCATCAGTATTTTTTATTCATGATCATTATCTCAAAGTCCAGAAATAACCCTGTGATCCACCCTCTTCTGTCCTCAAGAGAGGGAGTGTTCGTAGAACAGCAAATAGGGGTGGATACACACACAGATGGACATTGTCACTGCATGCCTGCACAGGTTTGTGAATTAACTGTAGAATCAGAGAAACTCAGAGGGATAAAACTACTTTTGGCCTAAGCTCAGCCACAAAGTAACTGATAACATGGTGGCTTCATAATCAGAGAATGGAGCYGTACTTCATGCTGTTTCCAGGAACTGTAATTCCACACACTCTCGGGGCATCCTGCATTATTAAGTGGAAAACAAAGACAGCTTGGCAATGAGATGATGAAGCACGAGCACTCCCATCAGCCCAGACCTTCAATTAAGGATACAAAACTTGAGACGTGTTTTACACATGTAAAACTCTGTGCTTACAAGGAGCAGGAGTTTTGAAAGGTTAATTTTTCCAGAGTAAGTTACAAATTGACTTGCTTTGATGGCTGACACAAAATTCTAAAAATAGATTTTAATATTTGCATTTTGTTATTAATACATTAAGAGGGATTATCAGAATACAATATATTAGTAACAAATACCACACTTTGATCTACACAACTTAATAATTAATGAGGAAAATAAAGTTCACAAATATATATAAAAATCATAGCTGTTATGCATATAAAAAGACAACTAGTATTCAAGTTTTCAACTATTTATGTCCTTGGGAGCCAAATAAGTGGCTTTCAAGGAGCACATCATTATAGTACATCATGGCTCTGAATCTTCCTTCTGCATTATCAATAATCCTACAGAGAATATCAGCAGCATGGCCTTTTTCACTAAAGATATCCTTTCTAAGTGACCTTACACCATTACGATGCCACTGCATCAAATAACCAATAATGGGCAAAGAAAGAGCTCAAACTTTCTGCAATAAAAAGATAAATTTACATTACATTAAGTGAATGCAATTCTCATTTTCTACATTGCCTTAAAAGCTACGCTGAAAAGATGAGCATGAAGTACAGTGTTTCCCCTAGGAAATTGGTCGGGGTGGGGGGCTACTGGTTTTATAAAAACATAAATTTATGCGACTCACCTGCAATTATGATAATAAATTTACACATACATGAATATGTAATTGCCCAACTACATCCTAGTTAAGGACTCCTCATGATAATTATCAATAAAAATATTATTGATATTAAGTGATTAGAACTCTGTGCAGCAGATGATCTGAGCCCAGAGTTCTCAGTTCTCAACCTTCTGGAGCTCTTCTGTGTGACTCTAGGTGTGGCAGAGTGTGGATGGTTGATTGTCTCTTTTGTGTCCCTGATGGAGACTGGAGACCTGTCCAGGTGTCTCTGGTGAACTGGAGACCTGTCCAGGTGTCTCTGGTGAACTGGAGACCTGTCCAGGTGTCCCCTGCCTTCACCCAAAGGCAGCGAGGACAGGTTCCAGCCCCACCCTGACCCTGATTAGGAACAAGGACAGAATGATTTTTCTTTATAGCAGGAAACAGACATTTAATTATAAAACAGGATTTACTTGATGTTAATCTGAGTCAGTTTAGTGTTGTTTGTAAATATATTTGACAGTTTTGTAGGAATGAACACGTTTGTAATGTTTGTTAAAAATAAATCTGCTTCTTATGACTTCTGTATCATGTTTTGAATAAAATATTATCAGTAAAAACTTCAAATCATGTCCTTTCTAATAATTATTAGAACTCTAGAAGAACTTTAACTTTTAACTGAGAACTCTGTGATTTTAGAAAAAATAAAAGTCAAATGTAGACACGTCTTTAAAAGATCCTCCTCCTCCTCCCCACCCCGCGCAGCTGCGGTCAGCGCACCCCAACCCCATCCGCGTGATTAATACTGATTTTTTGCGCAAATTATAAATTTTTAACGCTCATTATTCACGATAAACGTCTAAAGGGGTTGACACGTATGAACTTTAAGTCCCGGGCTGGTCGGAGCCGAGCTGCAGGTGGACATGTTCGCTGCCCCTCGCTTTAAAAACAGTCAGCTGATCCGTCGCGGTTTTGTTGCGCTCGTGATGTGAACACTTAGGGGAAATGCTGCGAAGTGCCTTTAGAAATATAATAAATATAAAATACGACGTAATCCTCTGTGGAAAATAGTCCAGGAAACGTGCGTTCCCGAGAGGTGTTCACCTGCAGCTGAGTGAAGCTGACCCCCACCCTTAGAGAAAGAAAAAAAGGCAGTAATCATTGATAAGGTAGTAACCATGCTGTGGCTTCACCTGTCGCATTTTCTTTTAAAGAAAGAAAAAGTAGCTCGCAAAGCTGTCGCATCGGTGCTTCGTGATTAAAAGCAGGGTTGCGCGTCTAATCTCACACACGTCTTCCTATCTTTGTGAGGACCACATACAGCGCTCAGCCTCGCTCTGCGCCATCTTTTTCCCCCAAGTTTGGCGAGAGGTGGATATGGARGGGCGCAAAAAATAGCTCTCGACTTGATCTGGCCTTATTTAAATAAATATGACTACATGCCGTGAAATTCTTAGAGGGGCGGGCCATCTCGTTGGCACACGGGGGTGGGGGCTGTATAATGGTAAGGGAAACACTGAAGTACTAGTTTCACAGCACATTATGCTTCTTGACCTTAGCTTCCTTCAGCATCATCAATAATCCTACAGAAAAAGCTTGCAATTTAAGTGTTTTACAGAGCTAACATTTGCACACATTTGCTAAACATGTTTAATTTGCAATTTTGTTAAACTGACAAAACTCTTTTTTTCAAATGGAATGCTGTAACTTCAGCTATTTATTCTAGCAGCAGCAGCAACACAGTATTATTGCATGAAAACAATATCAGCATTTGTGCATTACCAACAGAATCTGTAGTAGAGATTATGAAGCAGGGCAGATGTTTCTCATGAACTTGTGACACCAACCAGCAGGACAACGTAAACATCAACAAAAATGACTGCGAACATGTGAGCACACAGTCAAAGAAAAAAATAGTTGTCCCATCTCATAGCATCATGTTGCAGATAACATACACAGCCTCAATTCATTTGATAATTTCCCTCTAAGTGTACAACTCATAATAGAGAAAAGGTTTGTGTAACCGCCACAAGTTGCCCGACACACAATAGTTTGGAAGACAGTCTGGGGGATTACTTTCTCAGAGACTTTTCAGGGAAAAGTTAATCCAGCTGCATTAGTCTAAATGTTTCAGTAACAAGAGGGCGGTAATAAAGGCTTTTACAGGCCATGTAAAAATCAAGACACTAATTTACTATCAATTTTAATTCTCCCTGTGTCAGTCAGTCCTGTTAGTTTTGATTTAGATTTAGATTTTGACAACAAAATAAACACTGACATCCATCCATCCATCCATCCATTTTCTTCCGACTATCCGGGGTCGGGTCGCGGGGGCAGCAGCTTCAGAAGGGAGGCCCAGACCTCCCTCTCCCCAGCCACTTCTTCCAGCTCCTCCGGGGGAACTCCAAGGCGTTCCCAGGCCAGCCGAGAGACATAGTCCCTCCAGCGTGTCCTGGGTCTTCCTCGGGGCCTCCTCCCGGTGGGACGTGCCCGGAATACCTCACCAGGGAGGCGTCCAGGAGGCATCCTTACCAGATGCCCGAGCCACCTCAACTGGCTCCTCTCGACGTGGAGGAGCAGCGGCTCTACTCTGAGTCCCTCCCGGATGACCGAGCTTCTCACCCTATCTCTAAGGGAGAGCCCAGCCACCCTGCGGAGGAAACCCATTTCGGCCGCTTGTATCTGGGACCTCGTTCTTTCGGTCATGACCCAAAGCTCATGACCATAGATGAGGGTAGGAACGTAGATCGACCGGTAAATCGAGAGCTTCGCTTTCTGACTCAGCTCTCTCTTCACCACGACGAACCGGTACAGTGCCCGCTTTACAGCAGACGCTGCGCCAATCCGCCTGTCGATCTCCCGCTCCGTTCTTCCCCCATTCGTGAACAAGATCCCCAGATACTTAAACTCCTCCACTTGAGACAGGGCGACCCCCCTGACCCGGAGAAGGCACTCTGCCCTTTTCCGGCTCAAGACCATGGCCTCGTATTTGGAGGCACTGAGCTTCATCCCAGCCGCTTCGCACTCGGCCGCGAACCGCTCCAGCGAGAGCTGCAGATCTCGCTCCGATGAAGCCAACAGGACCACATCATCCGCAAAAAGCAGAGATGCGATCCTAAGGCCACCAAAACGGATCCCCTCAACACCTCGGCTGCGCCTAGAAATTCTGTCCATGAAAGTAATGAACAGAATCGGTGACAAAGGGCAGCCTTGGCGGAGTCCAACTCTCACCGGAAACGAGCCCGACTTACTGCCGGCAATGCGAACCAGACTCTGACACCGGTCGTACAAGGACCTGACAGCCCGTATCAAGTGGCCCGGTACCCCATACACTGACAGCGAAACATATTGTATTTGGGTTGGTACATAAATATTTATTAGGCTCAAGCCAAACAATAACAAATAAATTGTGTGATTTTTATGGGAGCAATTAAACTTCCTTGTCATATTTAAAGGGGGAGTAAAAATTGTTAAAATTATTAGTTAAAGCTGGTGACATTTTTATTGAATAATTTTCCTTGTGCGTTTTTCACAAAACCCCTCCCACATCGTGCAAACTGGCATTAAAAATAAAATGAAAACAGATGTCACTGTTGAGCTGGTTGACCTTGAGTGAGTAAGTCAGAGGTCTCGAACGTTTTAAGCTGTCCTTTTTTTATATTTTGGCTGCCCATGTGGTTCACCATCTATAGACGTCAAGGCACTCTGGCCTCTGTCCCATGAGCTATTTTAAGCTTCCCTCCACTTTTGGCCTCAGCAACGCTGTTGCTTCACAGTATGCTTTTGCATACTCTGGTCTCTGAAGAGACACATGAGCTACAGAGGTGCAATAGTCCTTCTTTAAGTGTTGCATCACTACTGCAACGTTGTCTTGACATAAAAATCAAATCAATGCTAAAATCTAAAAAGATGAGCCAAATGCAAACGTCATGTTTCCACATTTTTATACCATTTGATATACGGTAGATTTTCAGTAAGTTTGTCAGTCTTGCTTTGAACCTGTCTTCTAGAACAAATTATTATTGTATGTTTCTTTATACCTCTCAAACAAAGAGTTAAGCTTTTCCTAAAACAATGTTACCACCATAGATTAAAATCTTTAACTATACTTTTAGAATCTCAACTTGAATTTGAGTTGATCTAAATGAACATTTTAAAAATATGTGTGATACAATTGCCGTAGTTTAATGATTAGAGTAAACTTTACTAAGTCTGACTAATTAGACTAAACTTGCTTTCCAAACGAATGCAGATGAGAATGGCTAGTTGTACTGGTGATCAACTTATGAACTTCTATCGCTCGCTTCTTAGGCCAGAACTATGACAGCTATTAAGTACTTAGTTGTTAAAGAGCTCATTGCAAAAAGGTAGATAAATTTACAACACAACAAATTTTCCAAAAAATTTCAACATTTAATTAGCTATAGTTACAGCTAAAGAGTCAATGTGTAAAAGGCCAAACATGCAAAGAAAATTGAAATTACATTTTTTTAGCCTGTTTCTCTGGCATGTACAATAAATGCCTCTAAACTGCAGTCAGACAAACGGTTAATTGTCATTTGTTAGCAAAGGTAATAGCATATGTTGTATCAAAATACAACACCTTGTAAGACTTGTGGTCACCAACGCTCAAAGCTGTCAGGGCTGACAAACTGCAGCAGCTGCAATGTTCACTTCCTCCCCCACCAAAGCGCAGCAAAGTACGACAGTTCTATTTTGAGCGACTTCCTGAAATACAGTGCATTTAAAACGCTAATCGCCTTCACAAAAAAGCCTGATGAATGTGAGATTAAAAGAAAAAGAAATAACTGAAAGTTACTGACAAGTATTTTCCACTTATAATTTGAAACTAGGGTTCAAACAAAGTTCAGTCTACTCTAAATAGATGGGAACATCTACAGCAGATGCAAATGCGGACTGATATCAAATGGTTTTTACATTAATTTTCATTAGCAGTTTGAATTTCCCCGTTATCACGCTGATTCACTACTTTAGTATGTAGACAATGAAAATTATTCAACAGTCATGTAAATAATGATCACTGACAGCTAACACTAAATCCCAGTGAACTCTCCCCTACGCTCAGAGGTTGAAGTACCAATCATGTTATTAAGGATACTATTTAACAAAAGACCAATGGTTTTAGGACTAAGCTGACTTTTAAAATAAAATGGCATTTTTTTCTAAAATATTTAAAAAACACTGTTATATCAAATTAGTCTGATTATATGTTAGCTAACATATTTCCCAWGTACAACAGTTCCAATGTGTGAATTCAAATGAACTCTTAACACACCCAAACAATATGTGGCTTACATTTTGTCTTTGTTGATGGCAATTTGGCAATTATTTTTTTGTTTGTTTGTTTGTTTTGTTTTGTTTTTTGTTTGTTTTCCAAAGGGGAGCATTAAAAAATAAAAGTCAAATATCTTAGTGCATAAGTTTATGTTAGGGCAGAAGGTAGAAAACAAAACAGTGTAGCTATTTTTTTCCAGCTGCAAAATGAATTTCATTAATTTTTGATGAACAGAAGGAAGACTAACAGCTGCTAATAGAGCATGGTTTCATAAAATCCTTGGAGTTTGGAGATTTACAGCTATACAATGACTAACTGCTCAAGACAGAGTAGGGAGCAACATGACTGCCTGTTGGGAGAAGCTGCACCAAGACAGCTGCAGAATTTCAGAGGGATCAATAATCAGTTATAGGTGGACAAAGTACAACATACTTGTGTGTGTAATTCTTTCTGATTAGCTGCACCAAAGTGTGGTCAGAGAGCACTGCACAAAAGTTAAAACTATTTAAAAATTTCAATGTATTACCCTAGCCCATCAAGTCAACTATAACAGTGGCATAAATCTTTAATTTCTTTGCAAACAATAAAACGCCCTGAGTTACTGCAATTTCAGACTGCAAGTAATAAAAAAGTGTTCACAGAGTCAAGCTGTAATTAGTTAAGGTTATTTAAAGCTTCTTTTTACAAACAGCAGGAACAAAGGAAGCAGACCCTTTTTTTGTCTAAAACCGGTATCTCCTACATATGCAGGATGTTGTGCAATATCCTTTACATTTTCTTATGATGCTAGAAAAAACATTTTGAATCTAAACATTGGCARTCACAAAACGTGCAAAATTTGCCTGAAAATTAAAGGGGGAAAAATGGGAAGTCTTTATTCTTTCTTGTACTCACCTATAATAACGAGACTGGAGGTACGTTGAACACACTGCTTTGGAGACATGACTGGCTGAGCCAAAGTCAATCACTTTCACCCTGTAGGGTTGCCTTACTGGGTCCACCAGCATGATGTTTTCCGGCTTAAGGTCTGCGTGTATTAAACCCATGCATTTTAACTTTTTCAGAGCTGTGGCTACTTGCTGTAGCACAGGTCTGATCACTTTCAGGGGGAGAGGACTGAACTTATTTTGCTTCAGAAAATCATACAGGTTCTGCTCAAGCATCTCAAATACTAGACAGGTGTGGCTGCGATGCTGGAAGCATTCAAAGGCTCGCACCAGGTTGTGCTCATCTGCATTCTCCCCACTCAAACGAGCAAGGATCCCAACTTCAATCTGTCCCTGTCGTGCATAGGATGGGTGATTTTTCAGGATCTTTACGGCCACCACCTCACCCGTACCCCTTTTCCAGCACTTGACTACCTGGCCGAATGTGCCCCGCCCCAAGAAATCCAGCACTTCATAAGTATTCTTCATGGAACACAGGACTTCGTGCTGTACCACCTGATAGTCTCCGTCCCCTCCTCCTGTCCCTCCTGTGACACCTACACCACCATGTCCTACACCCTGTTTAGAGGGGCCTCCTCCAACTCCGACAGCCGCCGGTGCCGTCACAGCTGCATTCCCCACATTCGTCGTTTGCAACATGGCAGGCAACATTGACAGTTCCTCCACAATCTGCATGGTGCTTCCTCGGTTATCCAGCTCCTCACTTTTGCGTTTCAGCCCACATCGCTGAGAGCTGTCAGCTGAGTTCAAACCTTCACAGTCTTCCTCTCTGTCGCCCTCCTCCCCTCCTCCTCCCTCAACTCCTCCACTGCAGCCCTCTCCCCTTCCTCCTCCTCCTGCCCCTGTTCCTCCACCGCTGCTCCCACTTGCTTCAACTGTCGGATGCTGCTGCTGCTCCTTGTCCTGTACGTGGACAACCCTTGCCTCCTGTTGCTGCTGGACCACAAGCGGGCCTGGTCCCCCTCCTCTTCGACCGGGCTGCTGTCTTTGCACGCCACGCACCACCACTGTCTGCACCGGGTACTGCTGTCCTCCACAAACTTTTAGACCCACTGCTAAGTCTCGGTTCACAAATGAGTGGGCTTGTTTAGTTGGGTGCACAATGCCAAGGGTTCTGCTGTTCAGATAAGTCCGCGGGTGTGCTTTCTCATGGTACACACAACTGCCAGGCTCAACTTTGAGTTTCTTCACACTGCTAAAGGCACTTGTCTGGGTTTGATAAATGTGTGGTGGGTAGACCAAGACTTGTGAGGCCATACCTGCAGAGAGAGAAACAGAAGTAACAGGTTATTACAGCTGCAAAAATAAATAGTCCATTTGACTTGCTTGCTATACCAAATGATGTCACAAAAAGGGGATAAACAAGCACAAAGCACACTGAAATTTGGCAACAAAACTGTAAAGCTTATTATGCAATACAAAAAAATGTGTTGCTGTTACATCATCAGTCAAAAAGAACTAACAGTCCAGTTATTCCAGGGTCCTTTTCTGCTCTTTGTTTACTTAAGTTCAAAGGGTTTATTTAAGTTACCAGAGTCCAAAAACTAGACGCTGCCAATCTCATTAAGCCATTTTAACTTCTCCCACATGAACATGTCACAAATACGTGGCAGGTGACCTTCCCTTTTTATTTATACAAGTTAATAAAAAAAATGAGAACTTCACAAGAAAAAAATCTAAACAATCTTCTGTCTGGGGGCAACAAATTCTTTACAAGGTTAAGAGTCTTTGCAGTACTCTGTAAACCATGCATTGAAAAACACATTTTGTTTCCTAGATGTAACATTTCCAACTGAGCTAGTTTCCAGAGCAGCTGTATCTGGCTGTGATTAGCTGTGTAACATTTGACAGCATACCAAAGCTGTGCATCAATAAGACATTAAGAAACTGGGTAAACRAATAAGGACTCTCGATCTAAACTCACAAGGTTGCAACATTTGTCCAAGACACGGGCTAACTATGCCTTTCCCTTGCTTCAACAACTGTGAAGAGAATCAAAGAAGCACTGTATGTAGCGGAGTGCATCAGGACACCTTTACCATTCTGTCCAACCAACTACAATCCCACAAACACCTCCACACAGCAGATGACTAACTTCTCAAAGGTTTGACTGACCTATTCCTGTCATTTTTATGCATCCTACGACAGGTCTCTAGGCAACCAATGGAGAGAGGATAAGAGACAAAGAGAGTAAAACAAAGTCAAACAGCATAATCAGGCCCACGTGTCTAATTACTCAAGACGTGGTTCATTCTTTTCTCCTGCCCTATAATTTTTAGTGTGTGTGTAAGCAAATGGAAGAGAACTTCATGGAAATGCTAAAACATTTTGAAACTAAATCATCAGATGGGGGGGTAGTTTTGTTTGGTGAAACAGCGAATGCATCTAAGTGTAAGTGAACACAAATGCACATGCTAGTCAAACAGATTCTAAGATACAATAACTGCATGCATGATAGCAAGCTTTTTGTCAAAGTTTTATAAAGTATAATAGGCAATCTAATAAGTGACATAACTTTACAAGCCTTACACAAGTTTAAAAAAATATTTATTTTTTTTGTTTTTGCTTATTAGATCATTTTGTAATGTTATAAATATACTACATTTAGCTCTTAGCTCAATGTATGGGTCTGCTACAGGGTTGATGTAATGCGAAAGAGTAACGAATAAAGATAAATAAGGACAGTAGTCAAGTCAGACATGAGGATGTAAAGTAAATGTCTTTTATTGATTTAAAGAGGAAATAAAAGCATTTGCAGCTATTTTTGAGTTAAAAGCTAGACCAGCCACGAGGTTCTTCCTAAGGCATGGTTTCACATCATTCATTCTAGAGGTTTTCCAGCAAAACTGTACTTTTAGGAAGTAGGTCAGGTTTGTCATGCTGGATGAAATGAACTGAAAACCCACATGCTCTCTAAAAGTTGACTTCTTAGATTTAATGCAGATTATTAAGGAAACAAAAGATTTTTTAATGGACTTAAGTCTAAAATTAACATTTTACTAACTATTTTACTTTCAACACCATTTCTGTTCATGTTGCTTCATTTCACAGCTCAAAGTAAAAGTGAGCTGCTATGATAACCACAGCTTAGGCTTCAAATTTTTGAGCTATAAATGTCTCCCATCCTACAGCACATTAAAACAGCCCCATTAGGCATTCACACTTWAATCAGATGATCAGGAAAGCAGTCTGTGAGAAGCTTCCTCGTCATGCATTCATGTGCATTCTATTAGGTACTGCATTTTACACTAAAATTAAACTTGTCTTGTAATGAGGTAGTTCTGGCTGCAGCTCAGTTCAGATAAATAAGGCAAATGACAACTGTGATGGCGGAAATTAAACATTTGCTTTTYTTCTAATTCACTTCAATGCTGTTCTTATGATTTTGGTAATACATGAAGGTTGCTATCTTAGATCACAACTATACAACCTGACGCCACACTGTGGTATTTTCCTTGTGCCTCGTGAACTAGATTTTTATGCTTATTAAATAAAAGGTCTTCTATTTTCGAAAGCATGTGACCTCAAGTTATTTGTGGAATTTTTTAACTTTCTCTGTAAAGTTTTCTACTTATGTCATTAGCTACTGCTCACAGGCAATACTTCTCACAATATCAGTCAAATACACAATAAAATAAAATATCAAAGTTAAAGTGGTTTGATTATAAAACTGTTTGAGGCTTAGTATGTGCCACAATTTTGGCTTTTATTAGTTATTTTCTTTTTATATTTTTTTTCAGTAAATCAGTTTCCAGCCTTATATATAAATAAAAGCAKTCAAAAATGTACAAAACAATTTATTTCATACCAAATAACAAGGGGGTAAATACAGTAATATAAAAAGTTTACACACCTGTGTTATAGGTTTTTGATGTAAAAAAAATGGAGACCAAGATAAAATTTTTCACAACTTTTTTTCACCTTTTATGTGAGCTACAATTTGTAAAACTTAACTGAAAAATAATTTTTAAAAAATTGGGGGGTGGGGTGTAAATATATAAAAAAAATAAGATAAAGTGGTTGAATAACTGTGTACACCCTTAATCTAGTACTTGCTGAAGCAMCTTTTGACCATATTAAAGCACACTGTGCCCAAAAACAGTGTGCTGAGCAGTGAGTACAGTCTTTTTGGGCAGGAGGCTACCAGCATGGCACATCTTGATTTGTCAATATTTACCCACTCTTTTTTTTTGCAAAAATGCTCCAAAGCTGTCTGATTGTGAGGACATCGCTTGTGCACAACCCTTCTCAGATCATCACAGAGATTTTCCATGGGATTCAGGTCTGGACTCTGGCAGGACCATTCCAAAACCTTAAATCTTCTTGTGAAGCCATTGTTTTGTTGATTTGGATGTATGCTTTGGGTCATGGTCGTCCTGAAAGACAAAGTTTTTCTTCTTCTTCAGCCTTACAGTAGAAGCCTGAAGGTTTTGTGCCAAGACTGACTGGTATTTGAAACAGTTCACAATTCCTTCCACCATGACTAAGGCCCCAGTCCCAGCTGAAGAAAAGCAGCCCTAAAACATGTTGCTGCCACCACCATGATTTACTGTTGTATGGTGGTCTTCTGGTGATATGCAGTGTTGAGACATACAGACATCCAGACGTACCATATGGAATTATGGCCAATAAGTTCATCAGACCATGACATATTTTCCCACATCTTTCGGAGAATGTGTTAAATTTAGCAGGGCTTTGATGTTTTTCRTAAGATAAAGCTTCCATCATGCAACCCTACTCCATAGCGCAGACACATGAAGAATACAGGAGATTGTTGTGACATGCACTACACRGCTAGTACTTGCAAGAAATTCCTGTAGCTTTTTTGTTTTTTCAATTCAGTTGTACAGGTTACAGCTTACAGTAAAGATAAAAAGTTTTGAAATTATTTACTGTGGTCTCATTTTTTTTACATCACATCTTGAATTTAACACTGCATGTAAAAGTTTTATGACTACTGTATACTGGAAAAAAATACTATAATACTTATTGTCTAAAAATACAAAAAGCACCAGACAGTTTCACAACATGTAGAATGCATTACATACTTTTAGATCATAAAATGTCATGACAGTAAGTCTTAATTAGAGGTGGTTTATAATCAAAAACTTTTAGCAAAATTTCTCAGTAACATTTGTTTGCAATGATGATATTTATTATTATATTCTTAATTTTTTCATTAATTGTCCTATGACTGGAGCTTGCAGATGGCAGCATTTATTACTGTAAACAAAGAGAGTATTTAGCATATTTTAGTTTTACTGTGCATAATGATAAGTGTGACTCTGCTGCAAAAGCTCTTTAACAGCAACCAAGTACTACGATATTCTAGGACATGTTTTTACATGATTTGTTGAGTCATTTGGTTATCTTTGGAYGGCACATAACCAGGTTCTTGTGTTGTCTCCTCGTGTGCCTTTATTACCTGGGTGTACTCTGTGGAGCCGTTTCCGTGGTGTTTGTTTTTGTGAAATTGTGAAGTGAGTTGGCTGTTTTTTACCAGCTTTACCAATAACTGCTTTTTTAGGCATTTTAGTGTTGCACTTTGTTGAATGAAAGTCTATTATCTTGTAGAAAAATTGCTTTATTAAAAAGAACCACCTTTTGTTTTTAGGCACTAAATTGTCACAGAGGCTAACACGTTGCTATGTCCCTCACTCTAGTTGTGTTGCTGTGCAAGCCAGAGTGAAAGTTATATTGCTATTATATGATACAACACAGCCTTAGTTTCAAGTAAAACTAAAATACACARAAGATAATACAGAATAGGCCTCACCATCCCTCATACTGAGGGAGTTTCAAAACAAAACCAAGATATGAACAGAACACTAGATAAATATGAGTAATTATGATTTGTGAACTGTAATAGGTGTATATGTCTTGAGATAAAAGACATTTTCCACCCCTATCATTTCTGTGATCTCAGCTACAGCACAMCACCACCCTGTCTCTGTGGTTTCCCAAAAACTCACATTATGTTTTGTTTATTGCCTGACGTCTACACACATGACCACAACATGACGTCACTTGAATGAGTCTTAAGTTTGCCACAGCGGTACACAGATGACTGAGAGGTTCCATGCAATAGAAAAAGAAGAGAAAAGAACACAAACAAATACAAGATGGGAAAGTACAGTCTGAGTAAATTCCTCTGACTTTTGCCTGCTTTGGTTTAAGATGACCAGAAGCACARCAATCTTATTGTTAATCTCAAAATAAATTGTTGCAAATGAAGGCAATCATTCCTACAATTATAATTTTAAGTGATTTGTGCTTTAAAACTTCAAACTAARTTTAACCCATTTAATACAAAGTCATCACATTTACTGTGACAAAGGTCAAGCAGATTATCATTTAGCTAATCTTAGTTTGATTAACTTGGTATACGCTAGTTTCAACTCGTATTTTGTTGTTTCTTGAAATACTAGGYGGTATAAAATGGTCAGGATTTTTAGTTGTTGTTTTTGTAGCCTTACAAGTTGAGGAAGAACGCAACTAAATTGTTAACAAAAGCAAACAGTAAGGGATTTTCAGTGTTGTGACTACAGTTCATTTTCAACCACAAAGAGCTTTAATAAAATCCCAGCTAAAAGCTCAAATAATATTTTTGTTTTACTTGTGTGTTGTAAGTTTTAATAACCCGAAAGGTTACCAGACTTCTTGGGCAAGTTCTGAAACATTTTTAAAACTCAGGACTTATGACTGTGCTGTGTTTTTCTAACTTGGGCCATTGTGGCTGAGGTTATTACAAAAACTAAAACGAGAAAAATGGTGCAGCTTCTTTGGAAATAAGATTAAAATAATGACTGTATTAAGGATATAATCATCTATGGATACAATTCTGTACTCAAGACTCAGCACAAAGTGTGTAAAATGTCTCATAACTGGGCAAGGTGATGACTGAAGTCATGTAAAACTTACCACTCGATCCATATTGTCCGACTAGGATAGGCTAACAGTCAACAAAATAAATTACGTGTAATTAATAAAAACTAACTAATGGTGGGGGAGAGGGGTCCCCCCAAAAAAACATGAAAAAAGTAGCTGTCGTGGTAGCACTTGTGTTTTAATGTTCTCGTGACCATAAAAAAATCCCCATTAACGTCTTTGTCAACGCCGTTTGCTAGTAAAGAAAATTAATAATCCTCATGTAAACTGAAAAGCCAAACTGGTGACTGAGCTGGTCCCAAATGAAAACACAGTTCAGCCAGGCAAGCGCTCGCTAGCTAAGTTTATAGCTAAGTTATGACTCAGTAATACGTCACATTCAAAGTGTCGTTTCGTAGGTTTAGCTCAACAGAAACAACCATCGCCAGCCCTTAGTCTAACTCTTACCTTCACATAGAGTCGCTTTAAGTCAAATCCAAGGCTTCTCTGAGCATGTTATGGACTTATAAATCCATACCACACACAGTTCGCCTGCATTGCTGCCATCTTGTCCTAGACGACAGGAAGGGAGAGCTCGCTCTCGTTAACGCCACCATCTCCCACATTTCAAACATGAAATAACTCTTCCATACGAGCGTCCCGGAGCGACAACACCGAGCCCGCCTTGAGGTCACACACTTCAGACTCTCGTCCTTTCTCTTCTGGCGTCGTTGCCCATCTCTGAAAGGGTTGCCAGTCTCACCCCCTCGTCTAGACGCGCGGCTCCGCGGCCCTGCCAGCCTCTAACATGTCCCTTTTCTCTAGCAACTGTGGAAGCAATGTTTGTGTGAACTGACGACGGCATCGGTCAGACCTGACTAAACGATCCCAGAGCACAAGTCTTTGGATCATCATCATCTAATAAAAACGGATGGATGGATGGATGGATGGATGGATGGATGGATGGATGGATGGATGGATGGATGGATGGATGGATGGATGGATGGA
>NW_013952412.1:3878386-3886786 GCF_001266775.1 Austrofundulus limnaeus | reverse complement strand
GAACTAAGCTGGAAAACTAAATATGAAATTATTAAATTATAAAACTTGAGGTAAAGTTCTACTTTTTTATTTAGTTGGTGCATTTATTTATTTGTTATTTTTTTAGTTGTTTACTTATTTATTTATTTATCTATCAAGCCATTTATATACAGTATTTCTGCTTTTATTTTTAATTATGTCAGTTTTAGTCCTCCATAGAAAACATAAATGAGCAACAGAATGTGTGCTCTTAAACATGGATTGTGAACCATACATTTCTGCAAAAAACAACAGCTTCTCATTGGTAAAATGTTAATGCACTAAATGAGAAATGGAGTAACCAGTTTAGAATTATTAAATACTAATTTATGATATTATGTTGACTCCATTTTTACTGAATTTATTTATTATATTTGCTGTTGAAAATATATTTTTTTCCAATCATAAATGAGAAAGTTTCTAAATAAATTCTGATGCCAACAAGACTAACACAAGTTAGGGGTCTTTTGTCACTTTCAGTAAGAAAAAAGAAAAAAATCACTGTCCACATCTTCACACGGGTGTGAAGAATTTCCAACATGTGCAAAGCATCAAGGAGAGAAACACTGGAGCAAAGGCTGGAGTCGAATCAGGACATTTTTGCAAGTGACATAATTTATAAGACTTACTGTGCTTCACTGAAGGCTTTCAGAACCTCTCTGTCCAGGTAACTTGATGAATACGACAGGTCCGGATCACCGGCTGTGTCATGCAGGGCAGTTCGAGACGGGGCCTCTCCGTCCAACAAGTCCTCCAACAGGGGGAGCTCAATGAGCTGCAGCAGCCTGGACACAGTCTGCTGGTGCCAGACTTCACACAGACCTGATGACATCACAAAACAAAACGCCATACATTTACTGCACAACACCACCAATTCAAACCATGTCCCGCTTTAGCATCTGGACAACTTACACTCCTGAGAGAGGCCGAGCCGGATCATTTGAGGAGTGATGGTGGAGTTGAGGTCCAGGTTTTCCAACACGTCCTCCAGTAATTTGCCTCTTCTCACCGGGGAGTGGGTGGAATAAATCCGTATCTCTTCACTGAGGAGTCACAGGATGAGAGCAATCAGTGGAGACGATGGAAGAAAGATTTATTGCCGAAACTGTAAATAACTTTAATCATTCAGCCTCCGGTTGTTGCCAGATTATCTGTCACTGTCTTTTTGAAGGATTCTTGATGTTTCAGAGTTCCCTGCTGTGCACATTTCCCCTGTCAGAACAGCTCTGAGTCTGATTGTTTAGATGTTTTAGATGTTTCAATTAAAACTACCTAAAAAAAACAAATCATAAACAAGCATGGCATTTGTCTCCACGTCTGAAGCCGTTTTGTCACATTTGTAGCCTTTTTTAACTATTGTGATTCTTTTGTTTTTTATCTTTCATGTCATATGATAAGAAAAACGGGTGTACCTTTCATGTGACTGAGTATAATTGTTCTTGTTCTGGTTTTGTTTGGTTTGTTTTCCACGGCGTCTTCCGTTGGTAGCTGCCGTTGGGGAATTGTTGTCAGTCGCTGCCGATGAGGTGGTGATCTCTGGACTCAAGAATCTGTACAAACTGCCACTGCTGTCCTCAAACCTCCCTTTCTTCTTTTCCTTCCCGAACCCTTTGACGCCCACAGGCTCAAACACCCTGGAGTCCATGAGGACGCGACATAGATGGACCGCCTTGTAGCGAGGCACCGCCTCATCGCCGAAGAAGCGACTCTCGTTGATGTGGGTCAGCACCACGTCCACGGCCTCTGACCCCAGGAAGCAGTCGTGGTACGACTTCAGGGCATGGCGTCTGTGCTTCACCTCCACTTGAGTCTGCAGACTGGAAATGATGCTTTTCCAGATTAAGGTGTATGGGAACGATGTCCCAGCCATGCCTGGTTCTGATGGGGAAAAGAAAAAAGGAGAGATGGTCAGAGATGGAAAAGTGATGACTGTTCAAATTAGAGATAAAACGCAGAACAGGATGAAGATTCTGGGAAATGTTTTTTTATTTTATTATTATTATTATTATTATTATTATTATTATTGTTGTTGTTATTATTATTTTTTTTAAGTATTGGCCATTTTGCAAACTTATCAAATTAAATTGCATGGTCAAGATATCATGATTTGGGTTGTCTCTGCCCACAGGACAACATGTTCTGCAGAGACCCCCTTCTCAGATATTTTTAAAGGATTTTTTTTCTTATTTATTTTATTACAAAGCAGGGTGGTCTTTTGGTTCACCTGCAGATATGTCCACAGATTTTATGTGCCAAAAAACATGAGATTAAAAATGACTAAATCATTCAAAAGCACATGCTTTGTTACTTTAATTTAGTTTACATTTTGGTTACCCATAATTTATTAAACAGACTTATTTTTACTTCTTCTCCTTACATTTCAAGCAATTATCTGTACATTGTTATTTCTATTTCAGTCTAGCTTGTTGTAAAAAAAAATCACGCCTCCCTTATAATGTGAATTTAATTTTGTTTGGATAAGAAGTATAAATATATCATTAAAACACCCAGGTTTGTATGTGATGTATGGCACCTGGTTTTGACACAAATCACACTGAACTCCAGCAGGACACGTCAGATGTATGTAGCCATGAAGATGAGCATGACATATATATATGCAGCTGGAACAGAGAGAATAGTGTATCCCAAACTTTTTAACATGAACATTTTAATCAAATCTTACAGTAATTATGACCTTTAGATTTTATTTGATGTTTTGTGCACGTCAGCTCCCAAAGTAAGTCATTTTGGAAATTCTTACTGCCTTAATACTTAATACATTTTATATCAGAAATTTACTTTTGATGCTTTAAATGTCAAACACTTTGAGACTTTTACTCAAGTAATATTCTTAGGAAACTAACTTTTATCGAGGTAATTTTATGGTAAAATACTTGCACTTTTATTGAAGTATCACTTTGAAGTACTTCATACAACATTGTTCAAAACTCTGAGTGGCAGTGAAAGGGAGCATTTTAAAAAAAGACATTTTTCTCTTGATTTGAACTCCTAAGCTGATATTAGTGTAAAGTTTTATGTGTGCAGCACGAATCTGTGGGTCACTGTGAGGTACTGTATTTCAGACTAAAGCTGGAAATGGACATTACTGCGTCCCTTAAGGCCCCGTCACACTATGACATTTTAGATAACTTGTGCCAACTTATGAAAACAAAATTTCCACTAAATTACTAATAAAAGTTATATATTTTATCAGTTTATTTGCATTACAGTAAGCACACTCCTAGAAGAGGCTTCCAGTTAAAACGTATGAGTTGTCTGAAACATTATAATGTGACATGGCCTTTAGACTGACTCAATGCTTCTTAAACAAACACATAAACCCATTAATATTAGGCTTCACTCAAATTTTCATAAACTTTAATCTGTTCTGTGATCCTACAAATAAATTATGTAATTCATCACATGGTTTGAGTAGAGAGACAACTGCTCTTTGTTTTTTTTCTTCCCAAGCAGCACTCCCTGTCCTCAGTGGGAAGTCAAAACATCAAAATCAGTGTTGAAGTCGCTGCACATGGGTGTGAACACACAATTCTGCATATTTACACAAACATACATGATCAGCATCCAATTTGTCATCACGCCTCCTCGTGTGTTTGATGAGCCCACATGACAAGGAGGACTCATCCTCTGTCACAAGCCAAATCAGAGAAAGGAAAGCAGAGCTGCCCTCATAGTGAGGCTTCCCTCTCCCAACGGGAAGCAGTTTAAACCCGCTGAGCAAATGTTAGGAGAGGATCTGAGAGGCGCGCTCAGGACAGAGGCCATAAATCAGGCTCTGACAGCAGCGACCAGACTCTGTGTTATGATGACGCAAACATGACAAATGCAATTACTGACCCATCTGTAAAAAAAAAAAAAAAAACACCCAGAAGCATCCAGAGCAGAACAAGCAGATGTTCTCCTCATTTCAAAGACACAGCAGCTGATTGAACACAGGAAGGTGTGGTGATCTGTTGATTAATGAGATAAATCTGTTTCGAACCGTGCCTCTCTCCCTCTTGGGAAGGAGAAGACGAGGCCTTAAAATGAGGGTTTGCACACAAGGAAGAATTTGCGCTGCAGCAGCTGGTGAATGATGAGTTTACATGCAAAACAGGTTTTATGAAGATATCTGATGAGATTCAAGTTTTTGGACAAATGGTCTAAAATCAGTTTGAGAGATCTCCATGGCTTGCAGTCTTTTTATTAAAGGGGACATATCATGCAAAAATCCACTTTTTTTAGCCGTTAAATAGCTTACATTTTGTTGCGTGGGGTGGGGTCTCTAGGAGTGCAGAAAAGTTTAATTTAGTCTCTCCTGGTGCTGTGTAGATTTCTTTATATTCTGTTTGCAGAGCCGGCTTTTGGCATAGGCGAACTAGGCGGTCGCCTAGAGCGCCATCTGCTGGAGGTGGCACCAAACTGCAGAAGAAAAAAGTAATCATTTGTAATCCCTGGTTGTAACTCTACTCAGTGCCTCTTTCAATTAGCTTTGTCTTAAAAAACTATGATGAAGTATTGCAGGAAAAATAAACTACTCTACGCATAACACCCCCACCCCAATGCAGCAAACGCCCCACCGTCTCTTTCATTTGATTGACGTTGCACTGACTTGTCCTGATCTGACACTCTGACGGGGGAGGGGCTAGCAGTGCCTCTCAGGTAGCTGTTCGTGTTGACAAACTCAATAACAACAAGTCTGTATTTTGTTGTCCCATACATGTCAACCTCTTCTGACGTTTACCTGTAGAAAAAGCCTAAAAAATCCGCAAATTTTGCCAAAAATCCATACAACTCGCACGCGGGGGCAAATAAATCTAAGTTTACCATAGTACCTTACACTGTCAAACTTGCTTTTAGGGGTTCAAATTGGGGGTGGGTGGGACATATTTTTTTAAAGCCGTTCAATTTTCTTAATTTTCAAGGATGTTTTCCAAACTATTTGCGACAGAACTGACAACTAAGATCTGGATTTATAATTTACACCAACTACCGTTTCGGGCACTCCCACTTCAGCGTGTTTACAAACAATGCTTCAGGGGAGGGGTGCTCTGTTGGGCTGGAGAGCAACTGCAGACTGAACTCCTGGGAGGAGCTTTGTGTAAATAGGCGGTGCTTTGTACCAGCTAAGCGTTTAGGCAGCTCCACACGACTCCACAGGAGATTCAAGGATTTCTCAAACGTGCATGAATGAGTCAAAGGGCATGTTTTTGATGAGGGAATGACATTAAAACATGATATAAAGCTAAAAAAAGAGTTGATTTTGCATTACACCCCTTTACTCACAGGCAAAGCATTCAATATATTTTGTAGACAAGATAAGACATCTTTCATTTAGAATTAGACCATCTGGAGAATCTCATCAGGGGGTCTTTAATCCGGATCTGATCAATGCCCTTTAATTCTTATTAAAAATAAGTAGGAAAAAAGTTGGGGGAGGTCAAATGTGGATTCAGTTAATCCTGAGGCCTCTGAGCTCTGTCAACTCTTGTTTTTTGTACCAGACTGAACCCAGTTTCCTTCACTGTTGTGACTTTTGTGACTTAATTAAAGTTTTTATTAAAAGGAGGGGGAAAAAGAAGAGAATCCCAGCAGATAGAATGATACAGTGAGTGGAGGATTACAGCCAAGGACAACAGAGCACCATGTGTTTGCACACATCAGAGGGAGTAAATAATCACACAGGGAGCAGAGTGCTTCACACAGGGGGAGCCTATTCCCAACACACACTCCGGGCAACAAGAAGACAAACAAATCCAGGTGAGGACAGGTCACCGGCGGGTTGATCTTGGTGCCAGGCAGAGATTTTTATTCCTCCAACACAAAAAATGTAAGATTAACTGGTCTGGCTCCAGGACTCAACAAGAACCTGAGGGGTCCATGTGGTCCTTGACTAAATATCCTGCACAGAGATGATGGCGCACACATGTGGAAACACATTAACCCGGCTGGACACAAACACAACAAAAAAGAGTTGTGTAATAAATGTTTATGATCTATAATTTCTGCACTGCTTAAAAGCTTATAAAAAAACATATTAGTGTCAGAATAAAGTTTTCCTTTAGAATTTTTTGTAAACTTTATTTAGGTCATATTTGTCTTTCTTTAACACAAATTCAGCTGCTTTAATTTCCTGATTGAAAGGTAAACTGCGCCGGTTAGAAAATCTCTGCGCTTTGATTGTGCGTAAAATGGCAGACAGGGACGCGTGARAAGAGCCAAGTTAAACAAACAGCAAACAGATTAAAACTGACAAAATGTTAACCACGACGAGAGCAGCTCAAATGAAATAAATCCTGSTTTACCTGATTTTTGGTGGCTGCGGGGACAACCGTCCCTCACCATGTCCTCTTCCTTCGATTCCCAAGCGTGACGCACCGCAGCCGACTGCAGTCAAACCCGAAACTGGCTGTCCTCCCACCTGCATGCATTATTCATGTCCCAATCACAGAGCGCGCAGCGTGACTGCCAGCCTCCCACGGATTCCCTGGACTTTAACAAAAGGCGCATTTTTAACGCACTGGATTTTTGGCGCTTCTTCCTGCTGAAACTGCGCTGAAGGGGGATGGATGATCCAAATAGTTGGAGCGCAGATTTATTTATTTATTTTCATTTTATGAAAGGGATTATGGGATCTCCAAAACACCCTTAAATGTTTTAACTMATCTCTAGAAGAGGTAATATAGTTTCAGTTCAATTAAAAAGTCAAAAATAGATAAACACATAAAAATCCAGGGAGTTGCACACAATTTGTTACGTCATACCTGCTCTGATGAGAACAACACATCACTTCCCACACACTGGCATTTATTAAGATTTATTCCAGGTAAAGTGGAAGTGATTTAGGCCTATACCTGTTTTGGAAAGATAAAATAAATTTTCTTTCATCACATGACAGATTTAAAACAGGTAATGACCAACCTGAATGTAAACACATGAGCTGTTGTTGGGACATCTTTCACAAGCAGGTTTTAACTTGTTGACTTCAGAGTGACAAAAAAAAAAAATCAGACTAAAGGTTCTGAAGAAACACAAATCTTGACTAAAGGGTGAGGCATGCACCTGGGATGAACCGGTTTGATCAGTCCTTCTATTTTTGTCTTTTATAAAATGGTGAGTGTATAAAAAAAAGCTCTTGCGGGCTTAAATTTAGACATTAGAAATAATCTGAATTAAGAAGTGGAAGCATTTGCCCTTTAGTTTGAAATTCTTAAAGCATGAAAGAAAACGTTTTTCTTTGAAACCACTCTAAAACTATAGGGCTATTCAAYTGGTGGCTCRTGGGCCACAYCTGGCCCGCAGGTGACTTCCATCTGGCCCACCAATGAGGTCCCCCTTCCACACACACAAATAAAATGAATTAAAAAAATTTTTTACTTAATACAAAAATAGATTTCAAGTCATTTGTAAATGTAAATTTTATGTTTCAGCTCAACAAAATAACTGTAAAAAAGTAAAAGATGATACTTTCTCTGTTACWTGCTGCAGGATTTCACCTACCATTAATGAGCTTCATCGTGTATCATGCACTGCATGGTAAAATATACTGTGTTGACTATATATTGGGTCTTGACATAAAACTGGAACTTAAAGTCACCACCTCTACTACATTTAACCAATCTTGTCAATCTAGTCAGTCCACTGACTTTGTTGTGCACAAGTGCTAAAACTGCTTTACATTGTTGCCCTTAAGGCAAGAACCCAGTGCATTGTAGGAAATAAGCTGCTGGCCTCAAACAGCACAAAACAGGTCATTAAGAAAGTTTACAAAAGCAGGATTTCTCTAGAATGTTGATTAAATGTAGACCAAGTTTTATAACTGTGTTTATCCCTTATGCACAAATTATTTTGAGTGAAAAATCAAATTGATATTTTCGTACGTCGGTGATGGAAAACCAAAATGTTGGTCCTACCTTAATAAAACTGTTAGTGGGTAATTGTAAACAGGGAAACTCTTGACATTTTGACCAATTGTAAGAATTGAAAAAGTGACAAGGAGTCAGATTTACTGACAGGGGCAGAAAACTGGTTTTACGGCAACAGCACGATGTGTTGGTATTTTGTAAACTTGCGACCTTCCGTGCTTAGGAAGGAAACGAGGAAAGCAAAGGAGAGGGTGCTCTCGCCATCAGAAAACCTAGTCAACAAGGTCAGAGAGGTGTTTCAGTCTCCTGACACTGTTGGTGTTCCTGGAAAGCTTTGCATGTTTCTTTTTGCTTCCCCTTCATGCCAGCTGGTCCTGAACTGTTGATTGAAGTTTTGTTTTGAAGTCAAGTGTGTGTGTAGCGGTGCCGTCACTAGGCCTATTTTAGGGGGGCTGGAGCCCCCCCCCTCCCACACACACACAAAATGTTTTAAAGCCCCTCTAAACTATTTTAGTGT
>NW_013952412.1:3871948-3876413 GCF_001266775.1 Austrofundulus limnaeus | reverse complement strand
TACAAATATATAATATACAAAAATGCTGTGCGTCTCCTGGGGGCTAAGCCCCCCTTGTCCTTAAAACACCCCTGGTGACACCCCTGGTTTGTAGGTTACTGGTTGGGAATGCGAAGTTGCTAAATTACATGACTGATGAAATATAAATCCATGTTATCATCATAGCATATAAATGTTTCACTTAAAGCCAGAAAACAACCCTCTGATTTGCAGTTTTATGCAACACACTTATCCTGTTTCTATACACATCACCACACAGCCACAAGCATCCCCCCCCAACACACACATACACACACATACACACACACACACACACACACACACACGGAACAATGCCGTGCATTAAAATTCATGTGCTTTTCATCTGGAGAGCAGATGCTCAGACTCTACCAGTTGTGCCTCTGCTGGAATCCCAACCGCATGCCTAACTAGCCTGTCCTCCACCCTCAAGACGTCTTCAGCTCTAAAGGACAGTAGCCTTTCCTCACAGTCCCGATGCTCCATCACAGAGACGCTTTTGTTTTCGAAAGAATTGCCACATTTCCAGTCAGTTTTTTTCCCATTCTCTCTAAGTCATATTTTATTCAACAGCCCCTCTAAAACCCTTTCAGACAACCCAAAGTCAGCAGATGAACAGTTGGGTCGTGAGAGTGTGGTGGGCGAGCAGCGCTGAGTTTTTCCTCCTTGCTGTGTCCTTCTGAAGGAGCCGAGTCAATATGGACTGCACACACCTCTCTCGGTGTGCCAGAGGAGTTAAACTTTAACTGACCTATCTGAGTTGTGGATCTTACAAGAGTTTTGTTTTCTTTTTTTCAAACCAGGATTGAACCTTTTCAGTGAAAATTAATGGTTGACCTGTAGGTTTCCAGCTAAAATAGTTCTCAGACTGTACTTAATCCCCAATTCTAGGAGATCTCATTTCTGGAAGAAAAACATGGATGTGTTGGTTTATTTACTGTTTTAACACAATGACAGTTTTGTTAATGAAAGAAAGCTCAACTGAGCCTCCAAATTTGGGAATTTGGCAACAAAAAGCCCACTTCCACAACCCAAACATAACCAGAACACATCAAATGCATGTGCCATTTTATTTACAAACTGCATGTTTAATGATTATTTTTGATATCACAAAACCTGACCGACCATCAGCTGTGTGAAGAAACACGAAAACACAATGAAAAACGCGTCTTTAAAAAGTTGCAGTGGACAGAGGACGATAGTTACGTCTGCAAAAAAATATAAATTTGTAATAAAATGTTGGCTTTGTTAAAAGCAATATAAAGACTTTTGTTTCATCCTACCCTAAAATAATTCAAGGTATTGATCTCTCACAAGAGTAACGTGCAGAAATTCTGATGCACAAACCTTAAACTACAACTGCTGTAGTTCCCACATTTTTCTACAAACTGTACATTATTATGCATATGTTGATACTCTATTACAAAATGAATGTTTGCAAACAGTACATAACTACAGTTATATATAATATATAGACTTTTTTGTACAATATATCACCTTTGTATGGAAGCCAACTTGACTGAGGAAGGCTTGTTAAAACAGTAGGCAATCAGGATCCTTTTTATTAGCTGTGCTCTAGTTCCTATGCTGATTGCTTTCTATCTAGTGCATAATTAAAGTTTAGAGTTATAATGTGACATTTAATGGGGAAAGAGAGGGTTGATAAAAAAAAAACAATATAAATCTAGAAAAAAGGCCCATAAAAAGTGGGCTTTTAAAACTACAAATAGGAGTCTCATTTTATGGAGGTCTTCCAAAACAAAGTCTGCATCCTCTGCTGATCAAGTTTCTGCTTGTAACAGCCTCCTCTTTGTGGCTTGAAGAAAATATCCATTTCATTCCATTGTGTGGCCTTTTATGATTTTCAAGCATTCTGTCTGTTGTTTTTGTTCTTCTGTGTTTTAAAGTGAATTTCCCATGGCTAAAATCATCTGCAGACCTGCTGCACTTGACTGATTAGCTCCCCAAAGCGATCAAAGAGCCCCTCTACCCAAGCTCCGTCCTGCAGACACTTCTGCACGGTTTCCTGCTGGCCCAGGTCTCCCGCCCGACCCTGGAGAGAGGCAATCTGGAGGAAACGAAGCACAAAGAAAGGATTATTTAAAAGATGTTCCAGCAGGATAATTTGTCACCAAAATTAAACGCCGACTTAGCACTAGCAGATTAACACAAACTATCCGTAACGTCCTACCTCGTCCTTACACATGAGGTATGTGTGGTATTTGTAATGATGCAAAGAGTGGTACAGAGAGAACCACTGAGTTTTCTGCTGGTCCACTGTGTACTCCTAGAGGAAGAAAATGCACAAGTTATTAAAATGTTTTCAGGATATTTGAATTGTGTTTTTTCCTCTTCAGAATAATGAACATGAAAACAGAAGGGGAATGCAGGGGATTTTGTATAAAGCAGTGAGTCTCAACGGATGTAGTCCCTGCCTGGAGGAGTTGTGATTACAATCCAATCTAAGTAATCTAACTTGAGGAAAAAAAAGGTTAAAAGAAAATGCAGAAAAAGCAAAAATGGGTACACTGCACCCTCTGCTGGACAAATAATCAAAGCACAATAAATCTCTGCTCTCGTCCTACCTGAGGCACTTTGTTCTGCATCTTGTAGGGCTTCATAGTTTTCTTGTTGTACGCTTTTCCGCTGAGGCGTACTTTAAAGGCCGGAGTTTCCTTGTCTTTCTTCAGCTCAGTCACCACTGAGATCTCTGGAAAACCGTCCAAGGCCGACTGAACAACACAAAAACAGCTTCACAATACAGTCTTTTCTCTTTTGTAAACCAAAATTGAGCGTACCTTCTGTACGCTTCTTAATGATTTGATTACATTATTCAAGTTGCCAACAGGGCACAAAACTCACCTTCAGGACCTGGCCTATGTGCAGTTTGTTAAGCAAGCGTTTCTTGTTGTCGATGATCATCCCATCTACTCTTTTCATATGTGGCAGCAGCAACTCGTCTGAAAGAAAACAAGTGAACATGTCCCAAGCTCAGCACAACCTAACCAAGAACACCTGCRCATCTAACGTGTGGATCACCAACCATTTGCTTTCTCCAGTGCCGTCAGTGCACCTTCATCTAAGGCGACGCGGACGAGCAGCTCCACGAAGCTCCTGAACGTCTCCTTCATGGTTCGTGTGTTCGGGGGCCTTGAAGCAAACGAAGGGTTTAACTCTGAGCGTGTGTGACGGAGAGATAAAAACAAAAATAAAATCAAGGATGAGGATTTAAAAGTTTTCAAGCTACAATTAAAAAAAAGTTGTTTAAAGGCTTTGCCGTCATTATTGTCAGCACCTTCTTCTGGTGATGACCTCGAGGCTGCGGGTGAAAACTCCTCCTTCCACTTCCTCCTCTTCTTGGGCGGTGGCTCCGCTCTGGGCTTTACTTGTTTGAGTCGGGCCTTTTGGTTCTGGAAGACTGAGGAAGGTAGAGCTGTCAASCCGAGCAGAGTTTTCACCTGAGCACCACTGGGAGGTAGAGTGAGAGCAGTTAAAACACGAAAACAGCCATTAGATCAAAAATGGMTTTACCTGCATCGCTCCACGCGTACCTCAGCGAGTTCATCGGCTTGCAGCGTGGCTTCCGACTACAGACTCGCACRTACTCCCTTTTGTTAACAGTGTCCAAAAATTTCACATATACTCTCTGGTACATGTTCTGTGCATTCCCAAAGTATCCTAGGTACTGCAAACACAAAGACAAAGTTAGTACCATAGCAAAAACTCTGAACCGAAATGATGTTATCTAACTTACACTGTTAGTGGCAAAAAAGACCCTCCTTCCGTCTCTCAGTTCTGGCACAAATTTCTGCAGCAGAGCCTTCTGGACTTTCCAAATAGCAGGAGGCTCAACGCCTGCCCTCATCGTCTCCTACACAGGCAGGTAACACGGGACACAGTGGGAGTCAAGATGTGGTGGCAGATCACTTACAGAAAAAAGCAGATCTGAACAAAGTATATTTTAAATTTTTATATTTCTTTTGCTGGGCCCAGCTGACATCAAGACTGGAAGCTTTTATGCGACATGTAACAAAAGAAATGAGACAAATATTTGCAGTTTCATTCAGACATGACTTATTAGTGCGCTCTTTTCTATTTAAACCAGTTATTCTTGTCACCCTGTTTGAAGAGAACAATGTACCTAATGCAGAGGTATTTTTTCCTGATACAGCATGGGTGCTGTCAGTTGTAAACTGGGAACTAAAAAAAAACATAAAAGTTGTCAGGTTATTCAGCATTTGCATTTATAAACTGATTAACTAATTATATCATATTGTAGGGATCACCCCGAGGGGGAATATACATTTCCACCTGTCTTTGACCCTGGTCTCAGAAGACCTCCCTCAAAAGAGACATTTTATTTTCTTTAATAAACAAAATAATAATCTATATGGATATATGGATAGTTTGTGTTTAAGTATGCATTTAATTTTGGTGACTATATATA
>NW_013952412.1:3863981-3871831 GCF_001266775.1 Austrofundulus limnaeus | reverse complement strand
TATATATATATATACAGTATATTATAGGTATTTGTGCTTGAATCATAGACAAATATCTTAAGATTTATTTTAGTTTAAATAATTCACTTCTATTACATTAAAACCTAGTTCATTGTCATTCAGTATTAATCCTGTTAAGGTTCGAATGTGTTTTTCTGTGAGGGTGTATACACACACAGTATATATGGGTATTTGTGCTTGAATCAAAGACAAATATCTTAAGATTTATTTTAGTTTAAATAATTCACTTCTATTTCATTAAAACCTAGTTCATTGTCATTCAGTATTAATCCTGTTAAGGTTCGAATGTGTTTTTCTGTGAGGGTGTAGATGTTATTAGGCTTATGGCAGCAGTGCCCAGACTAAACTTCCAATTCTCCCTGTTAACTAACCCAACAGTCGAGGCCACATCCCTAGTGTTCTTTTTTCTTTTAGAAACTAACCCAGGGACAAAGCTCTTGACAGACAGACGGAAAAGAGACACCATCTTCGTTTAACGAAGAGGAGCCGTTTCTCCTCCTCAGGAAAAATCAGCATTTGGCAACCAGATTTGACTCTTGTGTTAATGAGCAAATCTTTTGCCTCGGCTCACGATACCTTCAATCCTGACCAAACAACCAGCTTTGAAGCTCCATTAATTTTTATTTTAAAACTTTTGATGAGAAGTCTTTTATTTTGAAGAGAAGGCTGAATAGGATCTGACTCTCTCTTTCAGACTAAAGCAGATCTTCGGAGACGCTGAAAATCCAAACTTTGCAAGTTTTTACCGGCAGTAACGGACCTGACCAGAGTTAATTACTAACCTGGGTGAATTCTTCCTAAAGCTTAACCTGACGGTCAAGACACCTCCAGGTAAAAGCTGAATGTTTTGACTAGTGGACCAAAGTTCGGGCTGACGCGTTGGCTGAGACCCAAGTGTTTGTTCTGGTTTTCTCACATATTGATAAGTTAAAACGTTAGGGCTAACATTCCTCCTTTCCTTCGATCTCTTAAACTTAAACMTTGCCATCTAAGTTTAATGTACCTGCAAACATCTGGTTTATTAAATCTTAAACCTGAAATTCTGCTGATTCTGTTAGYTGTCATTATCGACATTAATTAGTGCGGACGCGTACCTGTTTTTGTTGATTTTTTAAACTCACAACAAAATTTGATTGTCCACAGTAAGCTGTACATTAGTAATTTGATTCTGTAAATAAAAATCATTTATTTTAGATCAACTTAAATTCCTGAGTATGTTCACTTATTGTGTGGTTTCTCTCATATTTACACAGAGGTGTTTTTCCTTAAACAGAAGAACTTGTGATTTTCCTTATACAGTGGTTATAAGAAGAGTAGGTTAACCCCTACATTACACAACACACTGTTTAAATGGTGGAGCATGATCTCGTACGGATTTTGCTTGGTCTTTAAATAAATCTGTGCTTATGTGAAAAAAGTAACATTAAATATGCATATAGTTTGGGGGGGTGACAGCRGGATGTTCTGCAGCAATCAGATTGAACAAATTACGCTTTAAACAAATACCTTCAAGTCTTCAATGTCCTCCTTTCTGACGACAAACTCGTCTCTCTCTCGGTACATTCCTTCTCCTCCGCTGTCAGACAGCTCCTCGTCAGTCAGGCCCTCCATGGCCACGCTCATCAACTGCACGGCCACCTTGCCTGATGGGGCCACTTTAACCTCCTCTTTGGTCACAAACGTTGTCACGCCTGAGACTGGGGTTACTGTCGGTGCAGGCGTCGATACCTGCGGCAAGCAGACCAGCACGACAGTGGGAGCCGAGGTGGGAGGTCGGTCCGGCTTAATCATCAAACTGTGRATTTGGTTTTCTGAGGAAATTTGGGAACATAGTTATTTTATCGTCCAAAACTGTAATTTTTAAGAGTATTTTTTGCTTCTTGTCGACATTTCAATTAGGGGTGCACCGATAAATTGACYGGCCGATTTATCGGCRCCGATTTCCTCACTTTTGGGAGATCGGCCGATCCTTAGAAAAGATMGGTGGGGAAGATTGGCAGAAARGATCGGCTTTTCTACCTCCCTCCACAAAGGTCTGAAAATCAGCCACTATCCCTTCTTTTGCTCTGCTGTGAGTACTACCTAATATCCAGTTGAAACAAGTATGTATTGTTTCAAGGGTATTGTTCAAAGTATTTCAGTAAAATATCATTGGAACATTGAAGTTTTATTGTGACTTTATAACATCTGTCAGTGTCAATTTTTTCAAAAATCAGTATCAGCCAAAAAACGGAATCGGCAGGGGGGTCAAATCAAAGATTAGAGATCGGCAAGAAAACTGCTATCGGTGCACCCCTAATTTCAATTATTAGTTTGTTTAAATTCTAGTTGATTTATTTTAAAGTTACATATCCTAACATACCACCTTACGCCATTACCTGTCCTTGTTCTCCGATCAGAGTTTTCATCCAGAGCTGAGAGAGCTGAGCTGATGCTGTTCCTCAGAGCCTGGTTCTTCCCCGTGTTCTCCTCTTCGTCTGAGCTGAATGAYGGCAGAGTCTCCAGGTTCTTCTGCAGCTCTTCATCCAGACGTTTCTGCTGAGAGCTCGCTCCTAGACTCTCCTGTGGAAGCAAAGGTGCGGGCAGAGTCTGCACTTTGGGAGGCAAAGCGGGCAAAGCAGGCAAAGGGCACTGCTTTGACGAGGTGGAGGGTTTTCTTGGGCGATTCACCGCTCTTGCAGGACTTTGAGAGTTTTGCTGTTTGGGGCCAGATTTGATAAAATCTAGGAAGGAACCAATGAAGCCAGTTTTGACCTCTGGTTGTTTCTCTTCCACTTCACGGATCTTCTGCCTGATTCTCTCTTGTTGTGGACAACTGTCAGAAGTGCTCTGTGGAGCAGATGGTGAGCTGACGTCACTGCCCCTGGAGTTTTGACGCTTTGGTTGCGCGCTGCGCTTGGCTGATCTCGCCACTCCTACATCATCCTCGGAAGCTCCTGGTTTTGTCGAGGATTTAGAACGTACCTTCTTTTTTGGAGAGCCCTCAGCAACAGGACATTTCATTGGGACGTCTTGTGTTTCAGTACATTTCGTACTCCCTTCGATTCGGTTTTGGACACCCGAAGGGTCAAAGGCCTGTCTTACTGAGTGGTAGTCATTCTCAGGGTTCCTTCCATTTCCATTTGTGCCAAAATTAGTGGTACTGTTATGGTGAACAGGTGGACCCTGACAGTCTGTAGCCATCTGGACCTGGTTTAGTGTCATGCTGATGGTGTGACTGTTAGTGTTATTTATTATTGGATGTTGTCCTGAGGAGAAACTAGGTGACACTTGTCTGATATCAATAGTCTGGAGGTGCCCTTTGGAATCAACAGAAGTTGTGATCCCTGCCATTTCAGCCTCAGAGGAGGATGCCGCTTTAACAAAATCTTGTGGTGCAACACCACAGGCTGCCACAGTTGCAGCCAGGATGTCGTCGACATTTGACAGAATATTTCTGTCATCTGCCAGCAGCATGGAGTCGGGAAAGCAAATGGAGTTAAGAGTAAACTGATTCTTGGTGTCGATTGGCTGCTGACCCGCTGCCTGGGTGTAGTGATGTTTAGAGGAACATTCTGAGTTCGGCTCAGACATGATTGTGGCCTGTTGAGTTTGGGTTTCATTGACACTGGAACCCAGCAGGTCTCGATCTATCTGAAGGTACTGCCCATGAACTGAACCCAAACAGGCTGGTTGAATACCTTGCAAAGATAYCAACTTTGTTGTGTTCTCACTGGAGTGGACAAGAGGCTGCTGGACCAAAATCATCTGGTTGGGCTCAAGCAGAACTTGAGAATTGGGAAGTGAGATAAACTGAGAGTGGGCTGCTGGAATTTGGCTCGGGGACTGGCTGATGGTTTGTTGGTTTTGTTGATKTGACTCAGGAGATCTAAGTTGAACAGCGGGCTGCTTGAGCTGCTCTGAGCAAAGGGGTCCATGTGAGGAAACAATAGAAGAGTTTGCGCTTTTTGTGTTATCAACTTCATGACCACTGCCACTGTTCAAACAAATCTGCTGCTGGCTCACAGGACCCATCTGTTCATTCTTTACCTGTGCTGAACCTATATGACTRTGACCCATGAACTGTTCATCAGAACGAGAATTACTTCGAATAACACTTTGTGGTTTGTGATCGTCCATTTTTGAAACAACATAGATGATGTTGTTTTGAGAAGCAACGCTATTATCAGCAACAGTAATCATTGACACTTGTCTAAGMGCCTCAATGTCCTGCAAATGGAGCTCTTCAAGTTTCTGTTTGGCRTATATTGGCTTTGTGTCCTGTACGGAGGACCTAATGGCATTTTGTAAAGACTGAGCAGGTGAGGAGAAGGTAGGTAATGATACAGACAAAACATTCTGGATCTGTGTCTGCTGATGGGACAGACTGTGGTGTGTTTTACCAGCCAATGAGTCCTGCATGTGGCTATAGTCTACAGTAGAGTTTGATGGAAGGCTCTGTACACAATCAGATGAATACAGAGAATTGAGGGACTGTTGTCCTGTGTTGTAGCTTTGAGATAATGTTACAGAATCTTGCTCTTGTGACTGAGATGTAAAAGTTAAATTTGAAGCACCTTGAGAGTGGGAAGTAGTGTAGCTCTCGGAGAAAGTCTCTTGACACAAGCTGTGGACCTCGGCTCCATACTGGACTCCCTGCTCCTGGCTCAGCCCCGGAGTGGATGAGTAAACAAAGGCTTGGCTAACGGGAGCCACATTGTCAGAGTGGCTTGAGAGAGAAGGCAGTGTAGAGTAAAGGGGAGGAAGTTTTTCTGCAGGGGAATGGCAGGTCTGGGACTGTGTGTGTGGTGTGATATAGGTTTGAGACAAAGTGTTGGACATCAGGTTAGACAGCTGAACTGACTGCTGACTGGCAATTACAGAGTTGTGCTTCTGAGCTGAGGAAGAATAATGCTCAGGAGACCTTGTTCTTAGGTTCTGAGTGTGACTCTCTTCATTCTCAGCAGGGTGTGAAGCTAGACTAGAAGAACAGTCTTTGCCTTTTAGCAACATAGCAGAAGAATCAGACTGTGTTGCACAATCAGTTTTAGATTGCAAAGAACCATTGACTACTTGGGTGGAGTCTGCTCTAGAGGGGGAACTGCAARGTACTGGGGTGCTTTGGGATGGTTCCTCCTGGTAGGACACATCTGTGTCACTGCCAGTGCCATAGTACCCCTGCAAGGAGTGCTCCGAACTGGGCAACTCCTCTGAGGCTATTTGGCTACTTGAAGGCCTCTGGTGGTGCTTTATCACACTACATTCACGCTGCAGAGCTCTTTCAATAGAGTTCGAAAAAATGGTAGTCCCATAGGGCTGTGGGGCACCATGAGAGGCAGGTAGAGTAGAGGGAAGAAGGTTATATTGAGGTTGTAGGAGGTGGGGGGCAGACTCCTGGGCTGAGCGGTAAGTGGAAGACTGGACAGGGAGAGCTGAGCCCACAGACGGCCCAGAGAGATGACTGAAGGCCAGGGCAACGGGAAGCACAGCCTGGCTTGGTTTGAGATGTAGCAGCGAGTCATGGTGAGAGAACAGGCCRTTGGTGGACGTGGTGAAGGTGGGGTCTGAGAAAGTCAGGGAAGAGTTAGAAGAGGCRTAACTCCTGGAAGGGTAGGCACCAGTGTGCTGAAAGGATGACAGAGAAGCAGGAGAGGGGAAAGTGGCTGTGGAAGGCAGGGCACCAGTCAAATACAGCTCTGTGGTGGAGGAGTTGGTTCCTGCATGGACAGACCAAATGGTATTAACAAAGATTGTTGAACTAAACTAAAATATAATGAATGTCATATTTTTTTCTGTTTTACCAGTAGGCCATGACTGAGGTCTAAAAGGAGGAAGCAATGAGGCACTGACAGGACCAGCCTGAAGATTTCTCGACTCCATGGCTGACAGGAAGCTCATGATTGAGGTTACAGGAGTACTGCTGCTTGACTCAAGTGTTCCTGATGATAACAGAAACAAAAAAGACAACGGCCAAGAACATCATCAGTAAAAATGCGACTATGGTCAGCTTGTCAGCTAAACTGCCCTCTTAAAAACAAATTTCTAAATTTGGTAACTCACGTGCAGCTGCTGAGATGTGTGTTGTCGTGTAGGTGGAAGGCTGGTGAGTGGACGTGTAGCTTTGCTGCTGGAGGAGCTCTCCATCAAGGTGTGCTGCACCATAACTGGGACTGTAAGTGAAAAACAACAATATGGTTTTCATAYATCCTCTCATTCCCACAAACAATGAGCCATCCCCCAAAACAGTAAAAAAAAACTAGTCATCTAGCTAGGCATGAAAAATATGAACTAAGAAAATCAATTAAATGACGCTCAATACTTAAGTGTTTAAAAGGTTTGCAAACTAAAACACGCAGTAGATGAAGTTCTAYAGAAGGGCAAATTTTTCCATTGATTCTTTTATTTTAAAAATAAATTTGAAGATTAGAAAAGGTTACCCACCTTCCAAAAAATGTCAATACTCAGGTATCCCCCATAGAAAGTTTTTAAAAACAAAACATGTTTAGGATTTCTTTTTATTTACAAGGAGCTTATTTTAGGTGTTCAGTCAGTGGATTCTTTGCTGTTTTACAAACTGTAGTCCCACACCCTGTTTGCAGATAAAACTAACAATGGCTCCATGAATATACTGCATAAATATTTTATCAGTGCATAATGTTAGCTCATGCCAGTGCTATAAATAGGTTTTTTTTTTATCTGTTGAATGCTTTCATTATTGTTGCACAAGTTGATACCATTATTCATCTGTTAAAGCCAAACAAAAACCTTTACTAACTACGCAACAAACATGATTTGATTTCTCTGAGAAAAGAACTTGCAGAAAAATTTAATGTCAGAGMAGCTGAGAATGGTTTATTTTTGAGTATCCTAAAAACAGCTATCAAGACAAACAGGTTTTCATAATTAACAAGTTCAGATTTCTAACTTGCACACTGGGATGTRTGTATATAACCATTTAGAAACACATTTTGGGGGGAAAAAAAAGGACTTTACACTCTGATGTAATCAGATCCAGTAAATTTGATTCAAAGTGTTGTCCTTTAGTCAGGAGGTAAACATCTGCATCACATTTTGGTCCTGTTCACAATGAAACACACCAGAAATCTTGAAGCTATTGTCTTGGGATAGATTTTGAATAACAACAACAATAAAATTAATAATAATAAATTAGTTATAATTGCATAAATAAAATATCAAATGACTATTTTCTTGGATATTATAAGGAAACACCAGTGCTAGTTATTGTCTTCATTCAAAGAAAATCAAATACAAGATTCGCATATAAGACGTGAATCGCTAATTTTGACCTTTGCGACTTTTACAAGTTTTGTTGTTACCTTGCCTTTGAACTAAGCAAATTAAAACACAGCTATGGAGCTTTCAAACATGAAATGACGCCAGAAACACACACCGACACGTCGCCTAAAGGAACAACATTTAACCTAAAATGATAAAACTCACACGAACATTAGCTGAGGACTTGTTTTGACTTTAGTGATCAACTTGTGGGTCAAGAAGAAAAGCGTTTTAAAGCTATCAATGTGGGTAGTTTTAGCTAACTCATAATACAGATACAAAATAACTCTTATTTTCTAGTTGGCAACAATCCATGGCCATGCTTAGAAGACGGTTTGCTAGCGAAAATTGGGGGAGGCAACAACAACAACAACAACAACAACACAGTAAAACCCACTGACAAGTCGGTGCCTACGACTCAGTTTCAATTAGGAAAAATTCCTCCAAAGTAATTGTTCCTGACAACAAAAACAACGTCTGCTGTTCGCCCCAAGACCAAAGCTAGGCCCTCTATCACCGAGGTTTCCTTAGGAAGGTGTCCCGCCCTCTCCTTC
>NW_013952412.1:3860674-3863235 GCF_001266775.1 Austrofundulus limnaeus | reverse complement strand
CCCAAAATATGTTCAAAAGAAAACTACAACAAAAATCAAAACAAGTGAAAACACAAAAAACTAAAAACAAAATTTAAAACACCAACTCAAACAACAATTTGCATGAATTCATTTACACTTACACTTATACAGTTGAGTAATTACAATGAAAAGTAACAGTCTAAAACTTTGACTGTAAATTATGTTGCAGCAACAGGTGTTTAAGCACTTATTGTGATTTTTGTTAACACTTAATGTGATTTTTGGGCATGGTGCATTATAAATTGCAGATAAATCTGGTACTGAATTGTGCATTTCTACAATAAAATAATTCAAGCTACATTTGTAGGATACAATTCCATACCACTTTTATTTATAAAGCACTTAAAACAGCACAAGGCCAACCAAAGTGCTGTACAATAGATAAACAACAGCTAAAATTTCACTGGATTACAAATATGAGGCATTTATAATTACAGCACAAATTGAACAGAGTTATGATACACAGTGAGGTTTTGCAACATCTCACTCAGGCAAGAGAGTAGTAGTGTGTTTTTAAGCGAGACTTGAAGACAGTGAGGGAAGGACACTGTCTGRCATGTAGTGGTAGATCTTTCCACAGTTTTGGACCTGCTGCAGAAAAGGACCTGTCACCACTCAGTTTAAGACGAGAGTTAGGGACCTTAAAGCAGCCGAGTGCTGTGGGACAAGTGGATGCACTAGATCTGAGAGGTAAGAGTGGGCAGAGTTGTTTAGGCATACGAGAGGCTTTTAGTGAATTCTGAAATGAACTGGAAGCCAGTGAAGAGAAGCTAGAACTGGAGTAATATGTTCTTTTACTTGTGCCAGTTAGAAATTGGGCTGCTGCATTCTGAACCATTTGTAAACGAGCAATGGAGGACTGGCTGATTCCACACAGCAGAGCATTGCAGTTATCCAGCCTGGATGTAATGAACGCATGAATTACTGTCTCCAGATTTCTTTTTGACAGGATGAGGTTTAACTTGGAGAGTCTCCTCAGCTGAAAAAAGCAGGATTTAACAATAGAGTTTACACAATTGATTAATTGTAAGTATGGATACATTTTTACGTCTAGATTGGTGACAAGTTGTTTTTCAAACGGGGCCAGAGAGGAAAGGTGGATGCATGTGTTTCTGTTTGTGTCGTCAGTTGTAAACAGAATGACTTCTGTTTTCTCTTCATTAAAGTTTAAAGTCATCCAATCTCTGATGTCGGCCAGGCAGTCAAGAAGCGGTTCGATGTAGTATGGACCAGCCTGTTTCAGGGGAAAGTAAATTTGACAGTTGTCTGCATAAAGGTGAAACGGACAGCCACGTTTACGGAAAACTGTACCAACTTAGGTAGTGAAAAGAGAAGGGGTCCCAAAATAGATCCCTGTGGTACTCCCCATTGAAATGGTGCMGATGAGGACATGAAGTCCTTGATGTTAACACAGAACTGTCTGTCCGAAAGGTATGACTTGAACCAACTGAGGGCTGAGCCTGTGATACCCACCTCTTTCTACAGCCTGGAAATGAGGATGTTATGATCAACAGTGTSAAATGCCGGAGTGAGGTCTAATAGCACAAGGATAGATTCACCAGAGTCTAGAGCTAAGAAGATGTCATTAAACACCTTCAACAGAGCAGACTCAAGGCTGTGATGAGATCTGAAACCGGACTGAAATGTCTCCAAAATTTCATGATCCTCGTGAYGTCGTGAAACTGAATAAAACCGGCATGTGGTCTGAGAAAAWGGCATCACCAATAACAAGATTAGAAACAGAAATGCCGTTTGATATGACAAGGTCCAGTGTATGTCCAGGTTCCTGAGTTRGAGCAGTTACAAATTCAAAATTTTCAACATAAATTAAAACACAAAACAGCTTAAAAAAGCTTTTATCATAGTTTATTTAATATTTCATCACAGCATAGATAACGAAATAGATAAATAAATGACTTTGCATACAAGTACACATAACACCAAATACTGTAGCAGCAAGAAAATTTGCACATTTCAGAGATGAATGGTAGATATGACTATGAAAATAAACAAATCAATCCCAATAAAACTAACAACGGTCAGTGCATCAAAAACAGATTTAGCACTTTGTTTAGATTTACCTTTAATAAAAGCAGCTTTTCGCTGTTACAACTTCTTTTTGTGTACAAGTCAGTCTGCCTCCATCACAGTAATTAACACCAGCTGTGCTGTGGCATTAAATCTTCACATCTTTGGTCTAAATATACATGATTATTTAAAAACACCTGTTCTACTGAAGACCAACAGGGGTTCCAGCAACTTGAAGTTCCTATAGGTTTTATTAATTTTCAAAACAATCTGCATCAAATGTATTGTGAAGCTTATTCAGCAGAAGACACAGTCAAGAAAACAAAAAGAGAAAGAAGCATTGGCAAAGGCACAAAATAAGGTAAGCCAAAACCTCATAAAATCACATTTGAAAGATAAAACCTACTGCCACAGATCTTAAAAAAGAAAAAAGTTTCCATAAAAATATATCAATGGGAAATTTTGTTTTCTAAATAAATAGTAAATATGCTGGTGTACATAGTCAGTCGTAG
>NW_013952412.1:3858129-3860204 GCF_001266775.1 Austrofundulus limnaeus | reverse complement strand
TTTATATTCTAAGGCAAACGTAAAAAAGTTGCAGGGTTTTAATTTGGCAAAAGGAAAAAAAATCAGGAGCACAATCAGATAAAAAGCTAAAATCATAATGGAAAATCTGCCGAAAAATGGGGATTTTGAGACTCAACAGTCAAGAAAATCCACGACCAAACACATTCAAAGTCAGAAACTGTGGAGGAAAGTAATGACTAGGAAAATAAAAGTCCAAAACCCTAGAATTAAAATGATCATCTAAAATAGTTTAACACCTTTTTGTCAGTTTTAAAAAAGTCTATATTTAAAATCTTCAAACTGGCTGTATTCAATTAATGATGTWAAAAAAATGCATCCTTCAAAAAACAAAACATTAAATTACAACATAAATGTGATCCATAAACAGTTTAATTTTGACTCATGTGGTCTGAAGATCCTACCGCCGAACACTCCCAGGTCTTGAGCTAAAACCAAAAGATAAAATAAATGCTTTACATCAGGAATTGTGCTTCATCTCCTGTAATTTGGACTAGGAAACACGACAGATGAAGTCATTAAAAATACAGGTGCACATGCAAATTACCCAGGATACGGGGGAGGTGGGGCATCATGAGGTCCATTTCTTGAGATTGCCTCATCATATGTGGGGAGACCACCAGGGGGGTCATCTACATCCGGAGGGGGAAGCACAGGCTGTCTGGAGACCTCCTCTAATCTATGCATTATTAGAGAAGCGTTGCTCCTTCTGGGACGGCCCTGAATGGAACTGTGGGGTGGGGGTGGGGGGACATGTTACCATTTTGTTATTCACAATAGGACCAACATGAYGCATTTAAACACAGAGCAGAGGAAAAATGTCCCATTTGATTCTTCTAGAACCAACATAAGGCAAACAAATTCTTCACTATTGCATGTGCTATAAATAGAGTGACAAAAGGCTGTTACAGGTCTGGAAAAAAGCTTGGTACTATTTAAATAATAAACTAGTGAAGTTTTTTTTTTATCTTCACAAACAAAAACAGAGAATCCACTTCTAGCTTCTAATGTGTGATCCATCCTGGATAAACAAAAGAAGTTGAAGAAACTGGATCAACGGTTTTATTTTATATTGCTAGGGAGTGGCAGTGCAAATGAGCCAAGACTGTAAATGTTTATAAAGTGTTGTTAATGCTTGACACAYGTCGCTCTATAAACAATACGTGAAATGAAATGAAAGATTTGGTCCAAGTTTGAGAATCTGAAACATGCCATTGTATTTTTCTGAGGAAGGCCTCCTTTAATTAAGACTGTTTAAAAAAAAATTATTAGCTTTAGTCAKTCAGGTCATTTACAAGAATGTGTTGAGTCTGACAGAGATAAAAGTTATATATATACATACATACAGAAAATGTGCAGGTCCTAAGTTTTACTATGGTGTATCCCTGTAGGCRTTAAACTGTCATGTTTCTTGTAGACATATTTGTAAATTATCTAGATACAGAAATCTAATTCACTAATTTTTGTATTCAGCTGAGTCCATTCAGCTTCAGGGACAGAAAGTGAAGATAGTAGTATTTTTTTCATGCAGATACATTATGAAAAATCGTAGTATTTTTTTATGCAGATACATTATGAAAATACTCCATGATGTTTTCACAACAAAGTCAGGAAAAAGAACTAAGACAAGTCATTTTTTTCCTCCTCTACTACTCAACCTTTGACTCACCTTGCGCGACTAACGTTGCTCTTTTTATCTTTACAGAAATACCAGATCAAGATGGCGATTAYAAAAACGACCACTGCAGAAGAAATGAGTCCCACCAAAAGAGCCGTCACATCGACCCGAGTGGAGCCCGATGTGTGATCTGTTGATTATCAGAAATCAGAAAACAACATTCAGAGGGTTTCATATAAAGCTGCAGGCTAGACGCTACATCAGTGGTTCCCAAACTTTTTATCTTCTGACCCACAAAATATCCATGATAAAAACTTGTGACCCCAAATATTACTGGTCTGAGTACAAAAACTTTGTTAATAACCCAAAAAAAAAACACAGGCTTTGTGACAAACTAAACAGCTTGTACACAAATATAAATACTTATTCATATTTATTT
>NW_013952412.1:3856240-3857322 GCF_001266775.1 Austrofundulus limnaeus | reverse complement strand
GTATTATATTACTGCATTTGGCCCACACCCCTCAGATTGATTTTAATTTTGGCCCTTTCAGAGAAAATGTTTGGGCACCCCTGGTCTAGTGTGACAGGGCCTTAAACAGGTGGATATTCTGGCTTGTGAAACATCCCCTCCAAAAATTACTGAAATTGTTTCAATTTTTTTTCCAGATAAATTAAGATAAATAATTACAGAATCAACCATGAGTAAACAATGTTGGAATCAATTTTTAATTTGCGTTTCTGAGGCAGATATCCACAATAAATATGCAAATGGGTGAAGTAATGAGCTGTTACACCTGGCTGATTGAGAGGAAACGTGCCAGAACAAGAGAGCTGTCGGTTTAGATGACGTAAAGCTTTAATAAACCATTAAACAGGTAAATCTACAAAATGTTAAATGAAGGGATGTTGGCTGCCTAAAGATAAAGTGGAAAGACTGAAGAAAAAGAAGCATACGACTGTATAATATTTTCAGTCTAATAATATAGGGATGTTGACATTTCGTCAGCAGCTGCTGCCATTTTCTTCCCAAACTGCTGTGACCAGATTTTGCGAGGCTGCTCGGTGCGTTTGTTTGTAATTTCCTCMTGCTTCGTTATTTCTACGAATTTCAACAAATCTGGCTGCTGTCAGGTAGTTAGCTACAGCCTCGTCTTCGAGTTTTTAATTTTTGTTGATGCGTTTTGAAGAGACAATTTTTTGAAAAGAGGATCAAATTAAATCACCCGAGTTTTTCTAGTGACCCCTTAAAGAGATAAACTGCCATGAAGAACATTATTTTATCTGCCCTTGTTCCAMATTTGATAATGATTTGAAACGTCGAAGTATGTTTTATTTTTTTTAATCCAGAACAGTGCTTGTTGCAAAGTGTTTTGATGCTCGTCTTCGTCACTTGACACATTTAACACGCTGTCATTGGCTGAGGAGCTTTGTTTACAAAACAGATGTCCACATGTCCCAATGCATCTCAGTAATCCAGGTAAAAAATTAAAAAGAAAAAAATTGTATAGGTCTTCTGGACGGGTTCTTCTCTAATGAAACGTTTCGTCTCTCCTCCAAAAGACTTCTTCAGTC
>NW_013952412.1:3853176-3854681 GCF_001266775.1 Austrofundulus limnaeus | reverse complement strand
GTATTCCTGCCTGCCATGTCAAAATTTCATGGTGATATCCTGAACACCGAGGAAGTTATGAGCAAAATTAGAAAACAGCAAGGTGAAATGGTCACAAAGGCCACATTGGTTCTGCTGTGAACTGCAGCAAGAAAACATGAGCTGATTTCACCTGAACAAACATCAATAACTTCCCTCATACTTCAGATAATCACATGATTTTTGGTGTTATTTTGTATGGTTTGAAATGCTCTTTTGGAATCTGCTGTCAGATTTAATATTGGTGTAGGATTAAAAATTTATCCACATCCCTAAATAATATCAAGTTAAAAATGAGAGACGACAGTCGACACTCAAATGATCTCATTTTATTAATTGAAAGGGATCACAAAGTAATTTTTATAAATGGTAATGTAATCCTTCTGGATACAAATCAAGGTGCTTTTTTTAGCTGTTATGTATTTTTTCAAACATAACTATAGTCATGTATCTATATATCTATATTTAAAATGACTATGATATACTTATCTTCATTAATATTTATATACAAATAATATTTCTCTTACCTTTTGTGTATTTATTCCAGAAATTATCCTATACAATAAAAAAGAACAGGTCATGACTGTGCTGCGGTCTGCTGTGAGGTGTTTTGATATTTATAAAACACTTAAAGCATTACGTACTGTGGCAGGGATGTTTTCAAACACCTCCCTTGCTTCCTCATAGTTGCAGACTTCTTCCATACATTCCCTCTCCAGGTTGCCTTGCACGAACATCTCGAAGTCAAACCGATTGAACAGCAGGTGGCGCCCCAGGAACGAGTTGGCGTCGCCTTGGTCCACAAACACTGCCGCACAAACAGGTGTTAAAAAAAGCGGAAATTTATTATCTGGACATGTTAGGGACAGTTTAGTGAGTAAAAAAAAAAAAAAAAAAAAAAACACACACACAAACGTCTCACCTTCTTGGGTGTCTGCTCCCTCATGTTCAGAGAGTAGTTTCCGCAAACAGGCCAGGTGTCCGCCGCTCAGCAGTTGAAGGAAGCCGAACAGAAACAACAACATGACGGTCCCCTTCGCACGTAAAACCCACCTGTACGTGAACGAGACACACACACGCGACTCAGCACCACTTCATTTTCTCTCTTTACTGTTAAAGAAACATAACCGAGTCCCTTCGTTTCACTTTACCTAGGAAAAGTGACGCATACTTGTCCGCTGGGCAGAGTTCAGCGACAGGGAAATGTTRGCTGAAGGGAGGAGCGGCAGAACAGGTGAGCTGTGATGGCCCGTCAGACTCGACCAATCGAAAGCCTATCTATATCTGTTTTCTACTTTTGTTTGTTTTCAGCGTATAAGTGTGTTTGTACTGTTTAACCCGTTCAAATACACGTGATATTAAATAAAACGCATAAAAACGATGACGTATACTGGTTAAGTTTGTCAAAATAAAAGTAGATATCAGCTGCGTGTCAGATCAAACAGCATTAATAGTTTTCATAAAGTTTTGAAAATTTACTTTAATAT
>NW_013952412.1:3846058-3849593 GCF_001266775.1 Austrofundulus limnaeus | reverse complement strand
CTCATAAATACTCGCAGGGGAAGTTTAATTTTACATATTTGAGCTGCTTACTAGTTTTGAGAACTATTACAGCATCTGTGATGGACTTGCGACCTGTCCAGGGTGTACCCCGCCCCTCGCACTGTGACTGCTGGATATGGGCACCAGTGACCCACGCGACCCTGAAAAGGAAGAAGCGTGTACAGAAAATGGATGGATGGATGGATATAATTTTTACACTTCTCTGCCTGATCTTGAAATTTGAGACTTACTTGGTTTTAACAGGTCTTCTTTTTGTGACTTTTTAAAATGACAAACAAGCATTAACTTGGCCCAAACATTTTAACTGCTTCACGTCTTTTTCATGTTTTATGATGTAACATGATGCTATCTTTTGACATCTCTGCGTCAAGTCTCGTAAAAGCTTTTAAGTCTCATCTACATTTCTCTCAGTATAGCTCAGGAGCTGTGTGGGGAAAGGTCATTCAGTGGGTCTGGAGTTACATTACAGATGGTTGGAAACAGGCACCGTGTTTTCTGGCAGCCTTTAAAGCTGCACAACATGCAGTAATACATTTTGTAGGGATAAAAAGGAACGAGTGACATATTTTATATTAGTGTTATTGTTTTAACCTCGATCAGTTCGAGAACTTTTTACTTTTTGTTTATGTAAGGAAGCTTGAGATGTTACTGCCCTAAAATTCAAAGTTACCTTTTTATGTTTACTGTGTTACATTGTACATAAAATATGGGTTTATAATATTTGCAAATGATTGCTTTCTGTTTTTAATTACATTTTCACAGCATCCCAATTTATTTGGAACTGGGGTTGTACACAAAACATACTGAAAATATTTCTTTGGCAACATTTCTAACAATATATGTGTTGCTACATTTTAATATAACATTATAACAATAATATAACATCAGTAGTTTTATACTAGGATCTTTTCACCAATCATGGTTAAATTCCAATATGCATGTTTCAATGATCTAAACCAGCAGCATAAATTTAGCAAAACTACATTTCCATCTAAGCAGAAATGAACCAGAATACGTGTACAGAGAAAATATTCAATGAACAAGAATAATTTAAACTATACTCAGTTACTCTTGGAATCTGAGTGAATGATTAAATGGCACCACAAACTGACAATGTTTGCATCTGAAGTATCAGAAAATCTACAAAAAAATGTTCTTCAAGTTGGACAAATTAAAGAGAAGCTGATAAGAGTGTAGTAACTAAAAGGCTACTGTAAGCAAAAAAATGCTGAGATTTGGACTTTCAGCTTTAGTCCCATCAGTTTGTATCTGCTCCATGCTCCACCTTACAGGTGGCTGTGATGAGGCTGTGCTCCTGAGAATGTGTTGTGTGATTTACACCCTCCGATAAGAGTTAGAGATGCTGCTCTCTTAGGGGGACCGGGTAGAAGTGAGCAATGAGGCTTAGCAGACCTTTAAAAAAAAAAAAGACTGACACAGTGAATGCCACACTTTATGGAAAACACTTTTCAGGCAGAACTAAAGGTTTCAACCAACTACTAAGCTTAGAGGCAGAAGATCAACTTGTAACTTTTATAGGACAAAGATTAAATAATATAGGCCCAACAGATAAGGCCCGTGGATCCCCTTAGTGGAATAATCAGAATTTTGTCAGTTTGTGCTGATTTCATCAGAGAAAACGCCAACAGAATCTCTATTAAACACAATTCCCATATCATAAATGGATACCACTTTTAAGGCTCCCCATACAGATGGCTTGCAAATAGTTTACTATTTTTAATGACTAATAAACATGTATAAATGCCATAAGGAAGCTTATTGTAAAGTGTAAAACAGTACACTATTTATAAGACTCCTTTACATTTATTAGTCATTAATAAATAGTTTACCTACTGTCTTAAGGTTCCCTTAAATAGTTGTGGAAATGTATAATGCAGTAATATAGTACAGTAAAAAATGTTTCCAAATTGTGCTTACAAGGTGGAAACCTAGACTGAAATGTTTAACATAGCACTTTAGATTCAATATGTAAATGAATAGATTTGACTATTTTGCGAGAAAATGGACAATTTTGTCTCTTTCTTGTCCTAAAGTGTTTACAGATGAATTAATAACCTATCTACAAGCAATCTAAGTGGTACCCATAAATGATCCAATATGAATGCTTAGTGCTGCCTGTAATCAGTTCTTTAAGAAACAACTTCTTTGTTTGGATCTGCATGAAGAGGCACTTTAGTTTCAACAGATTTTTTGATGTACTGGTCATGTACAGTTAATAGTGAGCTTTAATGCTGAAAATCTGTAATGCTACACTTTACTTTATTCTGTTACAAACAGCTGAATAACTTATAGTATTTATGGTATGCATTCATGTGACTTTTGATTTGACATTTTTAAAGTTCTGGTAAACTACAACCTGAAATTGTAGAAGTCCTTGTTTTCCTACATTTCAGGAACATTAAGGGGTTGGGAGTAATGCCGGCTGAGGTACGTTCACCCATCAGATGGCTTTAAACCGACAGCGAACGAGCCGACGTCACACGTGTTGGAACTACAGTAAAACAGCTCTGAGTGCAGCGAGGAGGGTCACCTCAAGTTCACGTGAAAGTTGTCAGATGTGTGTTCCTGACAAAGTGACCTTCCTGCTGAAGACGATTTCTCACCCCCACCCCCAGTCACAGTTCATCTACCATTATTGGCACACTGCTCTAACTAAAAACAGATGTTAAGAGCTGCTGGAAAATAAAAAGAGCTATTATACGGTGTGTTCATGATCTATTTTTAGTGTAATACTGATCATGTAAAACTAAGAAATGCATTTTGTTTTTAATATTACTTTTAAAATATATTTCAACACACACAAACATCCAATCTCAGCCTTTACTGTTCTTTTATTTGAATATAAAAACTGATTTTTTAAATTTATTTTTTTTCAGTCTGAGAATCTGGAAAGCAATGAAGTAACGAGAGTCGTGCAGCTTTGACAGGTGGTATTTTAGAGGATCTATGCAGAAGGTGACAGAGTTTGCAGGCTGGTCTTGACTGTAGCGAGGTTTGTCTTCCAGGAGCTGAGGCTGTCGTACAGCTGCTGCCACTGCTGCTTGCCAAAGGTGCGGTGTGTGCTGTGGCTGAGGGAACGGAGACAGAAAACAAGGTCAAGGTCACGTCTTACGGCAAAAACAGGTGCAAATGTGTTGAAATAATTGGAAATGAGGAGAATCCATCAATACAACCTAAATAAGACATCAAAATAATCAAGGCTAAGAAGAGGGAAATGTAAAACTTCCACATAAAACAGTTGTGTAAAATGGCGACACAGTCCACTCCGTCTTTAAGCTCCTTCTACCTGTTCATAAATCACTGATGGAACCGTCCATCCTGAGCGTACAGAAATGAATCGTGCGTTAAAGAAACAAGGTGTGGAGCAATATGGAAGTAAATTTGTGTTTTTATTATTCAATCAAACAAAAAGCATCTTCAATCAAAAAAAATAATTTCAAACAAAAAAATTTTTTTCAACCAAACAAAAAATAAATTCAATCAAAATTAATAT
>NW_013952412.1:3843652-3844841 GCF_001266775.1 Austrofundulus limnaeus | reverse complement strand
TTTTTGTTTGGTTGAAAAATTTTTTTTTGATTGAAATTATTTTTTTTGACTGAAGATGCTTTTTGTTTGAATAATAAAAACACAAATTTACCTCCATAGAGCAAAACCCAGGAGGGATGTTGAGCGTGACACATTAAATGTGTACCGTGTTATTTACAAAACACAATGAATGAATGAATAGCTGTTCTCTTCATAGTTAATTGTATATTTTTATTAACTGCGAAGTTGCTGTGCGACTTCTGCCTGTTTGCGTTTCAGTAGCAGAAATGTTTTTTTTTTTTCATATCTGTGCAGGTGTCCACTGTTCTGATCTTGTGAATTTTCCTGAAGGTCTTTTGCAAACAGGTTCTGCTTATCTAACCTATGAACAGATCTGCCTGACCTCGACTGGTTCTGCTAATAACTTTTTCTTTTGTTGCTTTGTAGGTTTTTTTTTTTTTAAATCTTACTTGAGTTTAGAATTTTTTTTGAATGAGAGTAGACGAGTCAGTATATTTAAAGTTAATAAAATTTGGCCAAACAATGACTAAACAACCTGTAGATATACAGTACCCACTTAAAGTGTCAAGCCTTTATACAATGTGTTAATTCAATGTAGAAATCTTGTGTACTTACCTCACAACAACTTTCCTCTGTGTCTGGTCAATTTTGCAGTACACCATTTTAGTCCGGACAGCTAAAATAAATAGAGAAAATGAATGGTTAGGGTTTGAAGCAAAGCTTTCCTTACTATGAGAATCCATCATCAAGAATACCTGTTTGTCTAATAATAAAAAAGTATTGTTTTGTATTTAATTTGTAAGATGAAAAATCCCATTTCCCATATCTATTTCAGAGCCTGAATATATTTAACTTGTACAAACTCCATTTCTACAGTAGCTGGAAGGTTTGCTAAAATACAACAAAACTTGTGTTAGCCTAATTTTAAATGTATTCAATTTAATATCTGATCATAGTTTGATTATTATTTGGATTTATTATTCCGTGATAGCACTCAAAGTTCTCATTATGGGTTTGTCTTGCTCATAATTCTAAGGTTGAGCTACGGAAAGAGTTGTTTTCATAAAAACACAAGAATCACAGAGCAAAACCAAAACTCAACCTGAGCCCATATCTCAGCTGCTGCAGCAAAAGCAGAAAACTTGTTCTCCAGCTATTTTATCTTCATTTGCACCTCATTCCCTGTCTT
>NW_013952412.1:3837146-3843407 GCF_001266775.1 Austrofundulus limnaeus | reverse complement strand
TATTAGGACTACAGATGTATATTAGCTACATTTGTTTTAATTGCACGCTGTCCTGATTAAATAAAAATGACTGACTGATAATGGCTTTAAGTTTAAACCTGTATGAGATGCAGCAACAGTAGGGGGAGCTTGTAGTCTGTACAGAATAGGAGAACTGATGTGCCAAGAATCATCTCCAGGGCAGAAGCAAATCTGTACTTTTGTTCCTGTGTGCTGCTCCTCAGCTTTTATTGGCTAAAATATATTGCCTAATGTTCAGTGTAGAAATGTGGTYAGGAGGACCTCTCACTATAATTTGCAGGATTCTGGTACACTGGTATCAGCACCTTTTGCAATAAATCAAATGTAGCAGTTTTATTCTGTCCACCTGAGATGGGTATAAGCAGAGAAAACTTTGCTCTGTACAGAGCTAATAAAAATGTTTTCTACTTGCAACATGTAGTTACAAGTTACATTTGTAGATACAGCTCAATCATTATTCTCTTTGCTGGTTCTCTTGTGACCGTCTTTGTTGTGCGTTTGAAGAGTTAAAAAATTTGGATGTATTTTTACCTACCATCAATAACAAAAGCCTCAACGTCATCAGCTCCGATCTGCAGTTCCTGCTGGATGGTGTCAAAGGAGATCTCCTTGAATTCCACTGCCATGCCCATGAACGTCAGCAGACGCATCTTAGCCATGTTTTGCTCATGAGAAAGGCCTGCAAAGCGATGCGACGGGATCAGTGAGCACAGAACAGTCACAGTCAATTACCCTGCGCTCAGGGAGTTTCCCACTGTAATAATGACTTCTACATTTAGGAGCAGTCAGGGATTCTACCCGTTAACACAAACAGCTCTTTGTATCGTCTATTTTGAGAGTCCACACTGCATGTTTTAATTTAATCTCATTTTTAGGTGGTGAGAAAAATACTGCTGACATAAACATTCTTGTACAGTGTCAACACAGCACAAGTAAACACCAACTCCTCAGACAAGGAGACTCTCAGTTACACAGGGAAGCAATGCATCCATCATGTAACAGCTGCACCCAACGATGGTCTTATTCATTCACTTGTATCCAAGTTTCTGTACTTGTGTTTGTAGAGATAAAAGTAACAACTCAAAGCTACTTACCAAGGGAATCAATAAAGTCTTTGTTGTTCTGGTAGAACTTAACATAGGCTGCTAGTTTTGCACTCACAAAGATGGTTAACAGCTGAAAAGGTAGAATGAAGAAGAAAGAAAAGTTATTAAAAACAGGCAAACTGAAAGTCATCAAGTAGAACTTAAAATTAGGGATGCATGACACATCAGCATTAACATCGGTATCGGCCTATGTTGCTCATTTTCTTTAAGCATATCGGTATCGGTCCGATAAATAAAACCGGACCAATATTAACATCCAATATCGATTCCTTGCATGTTGCTGTTTGTGCTTCTATTTCAGGAGAGGAAATGGTTGGTCGAGTGGTATCTGTTTAAACACGATAATGATATTGAGGCTGTGCAGCTAAGAATAACTACAGTAAAGAGCCAAGTCAGCGGTCTGGTCATGTTTTATGGTATCAAATAAAGACGTGTGTTTGTGCGTATACGTACTGTATATCAAGAATGATCTATTTTTCATTATGCTGAGTTAGGGCATTTTAACAAAAAATAAAAATAAATAAAATTAAAAACTGACAAAACCCAATTAATTCTTGCTTATATTTTTTATAGAAGAGCTTCTTCCAACACTCACATCATGGATAAGTTCTCCTTCCAAAAAGCGGACCGGTTTCAGAGTGAGCAGGTGGTCAAACAGGAAGGTGTTGGGATCTTTGAGGGCACGAACAATGCATCTACATGAGAGGAAACACCCATAAGTCTTTGGGAAAATATGGAGCACTGATTCAAAAAGCAATAACAAATGAACCAATCTGTCAAATTCACCTGTGGGCATCAACACGAGCTTGTGAAGCATTGTCTTCTGTGTAACTTCCCAGCAGCTCAACCATCACTTTTGCTGCAGGCTCGCTGTAAAAGAAACAGTTACGGGGAAAGGTTAAAAACATGCCTATGTGTATGCATAAGAAACTCTGTATTTGTCACCACACCAGTATTCCAGAGAGAAATAAAACCATACAGCATCAATGAGTGCATTAATAGACAATAAGATATTCATGCAGAAATTACATTTGCATGTGTTCATATTGAAGTATGAACTTCAGATCTTCAGTGCAGTCACCTTTTTTTGCAGTCAACCAATGCTTCATACACCAGCCTCAGAAGTGTGTGCTTCTTCTCTGTGTTCARGTTCCAGTCAACGATCCATTTACGCACCTGCTTAGAAGCATAAAAATATATGAAATATGCCTAATTTGAAAACCGGGTTGGCTTTGGTTGGAAACGTCTCTGCAGATCAATCCAATAATATAAATTATATAGGCATATTTAATCTTAAATAAAGTTGATGATAACCTGATCAAGGTCGGTGGGGATGAAGGAAATGGCATTACAGGCAGCTGCCACCTTGATGAGGCTGCAGAAGACAGTGTACCTTACTGGAGTGTTCTCATCCATGCCATGGAACAGATTACTCAGCCTGAAACCACAATATTAAAATAATCAATCAAATATAAACAGATTTATTTTGTCAAATTGTTAGCTTTGAAAGACTTAAAGAGAAAACTTACAGCTGCAATCTGAGCGACGGTCTCTCTCCTTCACGAGACTTGACCAGTTTCTCACAGAGACTCTCGATGAGAGCCTCCTGTTTCTCTGTCTCCAGGATCAACAGCAAAGACACAATGCTGTTCATTACACTCTCAACATCTGCAGAGACATGGACAGGTGAGTGCAAAGGATGACAAACTGCATTCAACTAGGGGTGGTTTCAGTACGCCGCRTAGAAATTTGTTTCGTGATCCTTTYAACAAAAACAGGTGACATTGCAATACTTTTGTTTTCAAATAATTTAATTTAGATGCCACCTTAAGAATTTTTATATAGTTCTAACTAGATGAACTTGAATTGACTCGTACTAAATGTTATCATTTACACCAGTTTGTTTTGATTACTAATGAAACACTGTTAACAAACAATAGCTTTATTATCTRTGACTGTCCTAATTTTAGGTTTTGTGAACAATGCAGGTGCATCCTTTATCACCTACCTTTATCGTCATCTTTGAGGCAGACATCGCATGCCTCAATGATCTGAGCTAGATCAACATGAAGTCCACCTTCAGAGTTCTCCTCAGAGATTTCAGCCCCCTTGGACTTGATGTAGGCTCTCAGCTCTGAAGCCTGCAATGTGAAATTATTCATATTAGGGTTAAATTTAACCCAAACAGCTCACCAAATGTACACGGACAAGGACAGCAAGTTCGATATGTGATATATTATGAATAAATCTAGAAACCAAATAGTAGAGATAAAAGTTTACATGTCATCAAAACAAGTAATTCACTGCAGTTTACTACCAAAACTGTAAACTTTGTATAAACTTAGCTTAAAGYGAGCCTCAGTTGTATAAAAATGTTGCAAAGATTATGTTCACCATGCTTATTCTAATGTCTTTTGGAAGACTTTAATTGTTACTGATTTATCCATTTGTTTRTGTAGTTAGCTAGAAGGTTAGCATTCACTGCTACTCTCTAGCGCTGTATGTTTAATTAACACAGCGGACCACCAACATTTTTCACTATAAACTGACAACAGATATTTTAACTATACTTATATAAATCAACTAAYACACATCTTTAAAGGTATATTTGTTTCCAGAATCTAATCGCACGGATTCAGCAAATCGTTGACTGACAGTAGAGTCAGCAGCTAGTAAGGGGTTAGCATTAGCGAGCTAATACGCTAAATTATCTGGATTAATAACCTTTTTTTCCTAGACAAATTTCGCAGAATGTGAAAATGTTTTTTTAACGTATGACAAACCTGGTCTTCTTCTGTTATATCGATAAATGCTGGAACGCTCATTTTTGATGATTTAGTGAGCCCAGATGGTAAAATCCACGCTCCCACCAAAGATGAGATCTGAGCGGAAGAGATGGCACAGCGACGCCGGTTAACCCACGTTCACTTCCGGGCCACGTTCTTAAAGCGACAGTACGCTTATTAGTGTTCTCTTTATTCAACTTCTGTTCCTTCTGAGAAATGTTTATGTTTCAAACTGAACATTACCACTAACTTTTGTAGTGTAGCTCCACATTTGATTAGGGTTGACCATTGGCCCCTCGGTGGCGCCTCTGTTCCACAATCAAAGAATTTCAAAATAAAAAGGCAATCAAAAACTGAATTTTTGACAAATATCTTGCAAAGTATGTATTTTATACTTATAGGCGAATTAATTTTTTAATCTTCCTTTTATTTTATTACATTTAACCATAGCATTTACTTTATTACATTTAACCATATCAATAACATGTTTTAATCACAAGTTTTACTTGGCAATTATTTTTTTACTAAAGTGAATTTAAAATATGTAGTGATGAGAAATTGACTTTTTCAGGAACCAGATCAATTAGTTCAGCTCACAAAAACACAAGATATTATTTTCCCTCCAGTCCTAAATAGCACTTCATTCAGTAGTGTGTCCATACCACTGGTTCCCAAACTTTTTGTCTTCTGACCCACAAAATATCCATGGCAAAAACTTGTGACCCCAAATATTACTGGTCTGAGTACACAAACTTCATTAATAACCCTAAAAACACAGGCTTTTTGACAATCCAAACAGCTTATACACAAATATAAATACTTATTTATACTTATTTTGTGTTTTTGTAATAGTGATAGGGAAAATATTACATCAGCAATTATTTTATTACCCTTTAAATTGATTTCTGGAGATTATCCAAGGTGCTTCATGACCCATTATTGGGTCCCAAGCAACTTTGGGAACCAAAGTGCAATGGTTCCCAAACTTTTCAGCTTTTGACCCACAAAATAACAGTAGCAGAGACCTGTGCCCCCAGCTATTTTTGGATGATAAACATTTGTATCAGGTCAACTAAACATGGGCATAGTAACAATATTTTTATACTACATTTGTCCATTTTAAATACACTAACCTCACTCCTTTGTAACAACTAAGGCAAAAATGTAATTAATTTAGAAAATCTAAACAGGACCCCACCTTGATGTTTCGGGACCCCACTTTGGATCCCAACCCCAACTTTGGGAAACACTGGTCCATACCATGTACCCAGTGGCCGCTGAAGATGAGCATAGATCCCTGCAACCCTGAACACAAACAAAAGGGTAAAGGAGATAGTGGTCTCACACACTTTCTTCTACTTTAACACTTTTCTTTTCTTGTCTCTCTATGTCAGTCAGTTTTCTAGAAGAATAACAGTGGCTGTCTTGAGTTACTGAGGTGATTCCCCTGAAGAGGCTATCTGATTAAACTGTGTTCCATCTTTGCGGACCACCTCAGAAGTACTGACCCAAAGCTAACTTATAGATACTGTCAGTGTCAGAGGGCAACTCTCCTCCATCACATGCCCACTGACCTATGAGTGCACGTGTTGGGCCTCTGTGCCAGAGAGGATCCTGTGTATTGTTACGATGTCAGATCAGTCGGAGATTGAGGTGAGCAGGGCAAATGGAGCAAGAGGTCATCTTTAAAACTTTGGAGTCAGGTTACTAATGTTTGGACGGCGAGTGGAGTTMGTCCTGGAGTGAGGATTCTGTGGGGTGTTTTTAATTCCCCACTGCTCACAGTTTAWGTGTCAAGAAAATGTGTTTATTTGGGGGATTCACAGACTATGGAGACACATCATGTTGTGTCATAATTCTCAGAAAGTTATGCTTTTATGTATCTTTTCTAGCAATTACAAAAAGGGAACTTAAACTCGATTTCATTCATCAGGCTTTACACTACCTCAAAATAATCTTCTGAGGGGAAATGGCTGATGGAGTGTTTCACCACAGACATTGCTTGGATGTGTAATTCTGTTTGGGAAGGCAAGCGCCTGGTACCAAATCCCACCTCTCCTCTCTCCCCGCCCTTGTATGCTGTCATTGAAAAGAATTTATTGCTGTTTCTCCACAAGAGTGCTTGTGTAAATCTGAGACTTTCATTATCTGATTAACAACRGTTGTCAAGTGCCTGGTGTATTTCAAGCCCTGAATACGAGTTTTGTTGCCTTTGAAGCTCCAGGTGCCTGAGAGACATTTTTTTATCATCTAGCAAAGCTCTTTAAAATGTCACAATTGGTTATTAAATTTCAGTCTATAAAACTGAAACACACACACACACAATCTATATACCGTATATATATATA
>NW_013952412.1:3832207-3836361 GCF_001266775.1 Austrofundulus limnaeus | reverse complement strand
GTACACACATATGCAATTAACAGATAAACAAATTGGGTTGATCAACAGAGGTCCAAAGCATGCAAACTCCCATGGGGCCTATTCTGATGGACTTTTTTTTATTGTTGACAGCTGCAGAATGATTAATTCCTAATGCTTTTTGGTTTTAATTTTGATTTTGTTAACTTAATAATAATTTAAAAGGTCAAACTGTCAAAAYGTGTTTTTGGAGTTTCAGGGAGTTGCCCTGCGTTATATTAGGTTTTTGGAACTTGTTATGACTGTTTTTCTCTAATTGCCAATTATAGATCACTGGGTACACAAATGAGCTTTTTTTCTGGGCCTCTACTGGCCAAAATGTCTTGTATGCAGTTTAATTAACAGAAAAGCTTCATATGGGCAGATAAAATTATTCCAACCACTGTGGTGACTGTGAGTGTGTACTTGGGAAAGGGAGAAGGGAGACAGAGTAGGGTGAGAACAAGGGGAGGGGTCAGAAATGGTTCAGGGTGTGGTCAGGTAGGTGTATATAGGATGTTTACAGTAGGGTTAATCTAATCAAAATAAAWGAGATTATTTAGAAAAGTTACTTCTAATTTACTGTACTGATAGCAGGTTGGTCTCTGTGGTCACTTCTTCTAACCCATCATCAATCACACAGCAAAGCCTCAGTTGAACTGCTCAAGTGGTGAAATTAATACAAAATACAAACACTTTTTTACACGTTTGCTGGATTTATCCAACTTATTAAATAACACATTTAAAACTCTTGAACAAATTCATGTTTCCCACCATCATGCCAGAGTTTTAGACTCATATCATCCTGAAGAGCAAAAAACGAAAAATTTATCTGGTGGTTCACGAGATGTTTTGCTAACAGACAGACTGTGTTGGCTTTAATTTTTAAAGGGATCCCCGATTAGTTGTAACATTAGACTTTATTTAAAACATGTATTTTAACTGTAAAATAAAGACTGTAAAAATACTACTGTAGGCTGTTTAGTTTTTATCATTTTTAAAAATATATTTTAATACGGACGGAGCCATTTTATTTACACGCAAAGCATTCTGGGTAAATGATGACGTGGATAGGTCATTGGTGTGAGTGAGCTATATCTAACCTGAAGGTTAATCTTGGACAATATCTGACGATTGGCTAATTTAAATGAAACCAGAGAGCAATGACAGAGAGGAGAAGGTAGAAACAACTCAGCCTGTAACTGAAAATATGGATAGAGGACAACAGAGCTGCTTCATGGAAGAAGAACCTCAGCTTAGCCTGTTAGCCTTYGCGCTAGCACCGACGCTATGGCCCTTTCCCAATCAGTGGCTACACACTCGCCCTACTCCCTACTCACTCAGTTTGCGCGTTCCCGTGGAGGGTTGGCCATATTAAGTCCCATCTGAAACCAATTAGGTACGAGGACGAGTGGCTTATTAAGCCCTCCACACTGTGTCTGCATCCGGTGCAGACTTGAGCAGCAGGTGCAGCACCAAATAATGGTCGGCTTGGAGCATGGGACATATAAATAAGAATTCCGCATATGTTTTTTACACATATTTACTAAGTAAACACATCACCAACAAATATGATTTCACATAAATCATGTTTAATTCAATTAAAACTGTATTAAAGACACAGAACCATGGTCCACATTTAAAAAAGAAGAAAGGAAACATTTAAAAAATAAAGAAAAAATAAATTATTTTAAAAAATGTTAAAAGTGTAATTATTTTGACAAGTTATCACACTGTGTTTGTTACAAATACAGTCATATCTGAAAACTCTCTAACATGTGGGCCTAATTAAATATTTTCTTTGGTCCTATTAAAAAAGTGTTTGTTCTCCAGCATTCAGTCGCTGCCAGAGGTTGGACTGTTACCACGGTGATGACAGCTTCCTGTTCCGGTGGTGTGAGGAGAGCCTGTCTCAAAAGCAGAGGGTGTATACAGCGCCATCAAGGGGACTCAGTTCAGCTGCAAGGGTGCTTCACAGCAAGTGTAGTGTGTAGGGAGTAGGGCGAGTGTGTAGCCACTGATTGGGAAAGGGCCTATATTGCCTTATATGTATTAGCTCAGTGCTAGCGTGACAAAAAAGCTAAACTGAGGTCCTCCATCCATATTTTCAGTTACAGGCTGAGTCATTTTTGCATTCCCCTCTCTGTTAACGCTCTCTGGTTTCATTTAAAAGAGCCAATCGTCAGACATTGTCCACTATTAACCTTCAGGGTGGATATAGCTTGCTAGCAGCCTTGCACCGATGACCTATCCACGTCATCATTTACCCAGAATGCTTTGCGTGTAAATAAAATGGCCCCATCCGTGTAGTATATTTTTAAACTTTTAGTTAAAAAATTTACTAAACTGAACATCCTAAAGTATTTTTACAGTCATTACTTTACAGTTAAAATATATGTTTATCAAATAAAGTCTAATGTTACAACTAATCGGGGAACCCTTTAATGGCAACGGTTTAGGTGAAGATGTTGCGTAAAGTGTAGCCAAGGAGTATGACTCATGAGTCTCGGTTCCTATCACACTAAATTTTAGCTTCAAATCTGTAAAAGTAATTGAGACGTGACCATATTGTATTGCCGAATGTCAGTTAGCTGTGGTCATCATTCCAAAAGTTAATCATCTGACATTCAATAATTACTTTGTTAGAGTTTCATCAAAGTCAGTACAGTAATACAGTAAGAAATTTCGTTAAAGATGCAGACACTTGTGCACACACTCAGACACAGACTAAAACATTTTGGTTCACCTTTGCCTTAAGCACCTTTTTTTTCTGACCGTATCAATACATAAACCGGTTCTTCTTGCACCAATTCTACAGCAATCAATCAGAGCAAATTTGTGCTGATAGTTTTAAGCTGTTTGAGTTCTAAACCATCCATATGTCATGGGATTCTGACATTCTCGCTGGAAATGGCAATGAAAAGCAGAGAGGTCTTTTGTTTCATCACACAGTGTTTACATTAAGAACACTCACGGGCTAGGAGAGGTACTGGAAGTTTAAAAGACACAGTCAAACAAAAAAAATCTAATTAGCCTCAAATGTCTTTAGGGAGTGTTTACATTATTCATGTTAAAAAGTGACTTAGTGACACTTTAACATGTTTATTTTAGTGCTGATAAATGTGGCGGTGAAGGCAAAGAATGGGCAAAAAATGCTGACTTTCATTGTGCAGAAAATGTTTATTTCTTTAATGAGTCATTCTATGTTATGTTTTTCATTCTACAAAATGCTAAGTAGTTATAAGTAATGTTTTGGACATAATTTGCAAATCCAGCCAGTTATTGTTATGATTTTAAGGGTTTCAATTTGACTTAGTGAGATTGAGAAAGTGAACTTAAATCATCATTTCCCTCAAATCAGATGGTAAGGTCACAAAGTGCTGATTGTGGTAATTTGATGTTTTCCCATTACTGCACAAACCTCAGTCAAACTGTTAACCTTTGCTGTTCTGGCTTCAGAATGAGGCTTGTTGGTGTGGCAACAGACAGCAGAGATATCTGAAATATTTTCTGATGACTAGCTTACGCCCCGGCCACAGCTGTCAGGGTGTGACAGGGAAGAAGAGGCTGTGGTTTACTGTAAAACACTGATAAAGGCCGGCCTTGATCCTGACACAAAGGCACCTGCTGGGATGAGACAGAGGTTATTCAGCAACGTCCAACACAACACACAGAATGTGTTTCAGTCATCAGTGACACACACTAAAATCCAGAAGTTCTTCAGAATTTATGTGTTTTCAAGATGACCTTCAGTCAATGCACACAGTTTTCATTTTCCAGCTTGTGCTTTATTTTGAAGGCAAAATGTGTTTGATGTTGGACACTAACAAATAACTCAAACATTCCCACACAGCGATCCAACTCAGAATATGATCATCTGAGTCATAACTTCTTTAGACTGTGTTATAAGTCTAGGAGGTAGAAGGAGACATGGGCTTAATCATAAAAATAAATAAATAGAAGGTCTTTACTTAAAATGCATTTGTATTTCATGTATTAATGATTAGAGCATGGGTGCCCAAGCTTTTTACCTAAAAGGGACAAAATTAAAATCTATCTGAGGGCTGCAGGCCAAATGCAATAATATAATACAATAATCACTTTAATTGATAATATTGAAATGGGCCTCATCATGCCACTTTATGTTTAACAAGTTG
>NW_013952412.1:3828903-3830722 GCF_001266775.1 Austrofundulus limnaeus | reverse complement strand
AGTTTTTAAAGTTTGTACCAGAGAGGCATTTTGGAGTAAATATGATCACCAGAGTTCAAAACAATATCATCTTAACATCACCAATACATTGCCACTAGGAGCTTGGAAGTTATTGCAACATCTTCATCGCTTCACCAYGTGAATCACCTTCAGAAGCTTTTCCTAGCTTCAGCCACTTCTTTACCCTCCTGCTGCCCTTGGGCCAAAATGACCCCCGAGGCCCCAGCTTCCCTCAGGAGTCATTTAAACACAAAAGCAGCAGGAGGGTTCAACGTTTTTAGACATTTTACCTCCTGATATGATGTCACTGGGGATGTAGCACGTACACGCATATTGCAACAACTTACGGCCTGACAGGAAGAGATGTGTCATTTTTTTCTCACAAAAGCCTGAATTCTTGGTTATTAATACGCTGATATTGCGAAGAATTTTTTTTATTGTTCCTTATTTATGACAAAACCGATTTATAAATGAAAAACACTCGACTGGATATTGTATTTGAAATTTCAGTAGTAATAATTTGAGGCTGAGTTAAGAAAAGGCTGGAGTAGACCTTTTTCATTCTTGTTTTTCTTTCTTTTTATCACAGCTCATCCTCCATCTAAGAGCATAGACTGTTGTAGGACAACGAGTGGCATCTCCCACAGATCTGTTTTCTCTCCCTTATCTCCAGCCTGATTAGCTTCACTTTGAAGAGTGCTCACAACTGATATGAGATAATTGAAAAGTCCCATTTCTATTGAAGTGTTTAAAAACAATTACTATTTTCTTCATGGTTTTTTTGCTCAACATCTTTCTCAGTAAAAATACATTCTACCTTTTTTAAACATTTTTCCAAGTGTGACTTTCCATGTTCAGATTGATGACGTGTTCAGTATTTCGTCGTCTCACTGAGAAGCTTAGTTTTTAAACAAATTAATCATTTTTCTGCCAGATTCATTTGACCATGAGGCTGCGACACGTGTAAGAAAATGATAAAACATTACAACACCATGTGGTTGTTTTTGTAATGTTTCCATACCAACAAAGAGAAGTGAAGTGTTTTTTATGTCTTGGTCAGCACATCTAAATGCTTTGGTGGTTTAGTTGCACTGTAACCACTTTAATGCTGATAACCAATCTTTTAGAAGTGCAAGAATAAACGGTCATTTCAAAGTGGCAACTATCATCCCCTTAAATAAAATAGTTAACATCCCATCTAGCATGAATGCAGAGGTGTTATTGAAATGGAAAATAAGTCATTCCTGTCACGCAGCTCCTTCAGGCCCCATATTTGTWGTTTATCCTGCACCGTCCTGGCTGAACCGTACCCTTTCCACATTCCTTCTTAGTCATCATGCTGCAGAAAGTTCACACTTGTGTATTTCTTGTTAAGGGTCACAGGCTGTATTGACCATTTCCCTCTTTTTTTTGTCTTCACCGAGATGTTGTTTTAAACCCAGAGTTAACCAGAGATTGATCTGGAGAATGGGTGTATTTGGGGACTGCCATTCGTCATAGGGCCTGAAAGGCTTGTTTTCTTCTGGCCCTGTCACCTTTGATGAATCCCTGCTTAAAGGCTCCTCTGTGGAAGGCACGGCCAGCGTTTGCCTTGGCTCAGAGGCACTGCGTTTCCTCTCCCATCTCCCCTTCTGGTTTTCTGGCTAGACCTTTTTAAGTGCACCACAACCTTTTGTCCATTACTTTAGTTTGTGTTTGTTTGTGATGAGTGGACCACATTTTATAATTGTTTTGGGAGAAATTAATTTTCTTATTTTTAAGTCAGCTACGTGAGCATCCTTTCCTCAGGGATGTGGGTTTGCCTTTGCACTTGTTTATT
>NW_013952412.1:3826024-3827293 GCF_001266775.1 Austrofundulus limnaeus | reverse complement strand
GGCTCCGTCCGTGTAATATATTTTTTAACTTTTAGTTTAAAAATGATAAAAACTGAACATCCTTCAGTATTTTTACAGTCTTTATTTACAGTTAAAATATATGTTTATTAAATAAAGTCTAATGTTACAACTAATCGTGGTTAGGCACTATTTTGCTGGCATTTTCTCATTCGCAAAAGTACCATTAAATAATCAAGTCAAAAACATCCCTGCCACCTTTCCTGGATATCTCCACTTCTCCACTGTATGTCATCAGGTCCTGCACAACTGCAGCAAAATAGGAAACAAGAAGAGCCTGAAAACTGTGATCATTTTCAGTCAGTATCACTTTGCAACAGCGACAGTCATCTCTGTAAAGCCACCTCAGCAGTTCGCCAGCTGATTTCATCAGTGACTTCTCTAACRTCCTTMTTTTCTCTTCTTTTTGTCTTCTTCCAGTGTCCCCCCACCCCCACCCATGACTGTTTTTCTCTTAAGTTGATACAGGGGTCAGTGATGTTCACTGGAATCCTAAACCATATTCCAGATGGTGATGACAGATCTGGTTAATACTCCTCACCTCTTCAACACCATTCCTGCTCTTCCATGTTTCACCAGCAGTGCGTTTTAGCAGTTATAAATAACAGGAGATTAAGTGACTGTCTAAATAAATTTAAAAAAAAAAAAACTTAAAAAAAGGACTTTGGCTTAGGAACATGACACTTTGTTCCTGCTATTCTAATTATTTCTGATGTCCTCTGGATTAAAGGATCAAACCTTAAACATGAGCTAATTGCAGAGATTTCCCGTCGGCTAATTTCAACACCCTGGAATTGTGAGAAAGGAMTTTAGAAGATTCTACTGTACATAAAATCAGAAAGTAAGTGTGAAAATATATGAATATTTTATCAAAGCATCCAGTATTACTCAAGTAGAAAACACACAATAGGTAAAAATACACAATATGCGCAGAATTGACAACTGCCACAAAGATGAAAATGTTAGCAGCAAATAGCCATAGCTATTTGATAATTATATTTAAAATGTCTTGGACATCTTCTGATTATAGAAAGTCCCAAAACCTGATCTGACCTGATATGTTATTTTTTTCACTTATGTTGTGTATAAGATCTGAGGTAGACATCAATTTTTCACACTCAACTCAGTTTTTTTAAACAGCTAAATTGTATTTTGTAAAACCCATGCTTTTGACATTTTGAAATCTACAGGTTGTGCCTATAGTTACAGATAGTTTTCAACATTTTATTTTTTGATTACACAGCTTATTAT
>NW_013952412.1:3821704-3825090 GCF_001266775.1 Austrofundulus limnaeus | reverse complement strand
CACACACACACACACACACACACACACACACACACACACACACACACACACTGTCCTCTACTAATAGTTCTCTTTTTGTGTGATGTGGCTTCAATCCAAGGTTGTGCATTTAGAGAGCTCCTTTTGACAAAATTATCGAAAAATGAAAAAATTAGGAGCACGTCGTCATGTTTCACAGCTTCACAGGTTGAGTTTTAATACTTATTTTCATTTCAAGAACCTTTGCTTGTTGTTTCCAGCGAAATTTAAGAATTGCACGTAAAAATTTCACATGTAAAACTACACACACCCACATTTTCAAAACTGAAACACAAAGCTAACCTTATCAGAACAGATGTTTTTTTTGTATCGTCTGACTAATTTTTCACATTTTTTTCTTGTGTGTTAGTTTTTGGGGTTTTCCAGAATAAACTTTAAATTTTCTCTTGAGTTTGAATGTGTTTCATTCAAACATAAGCATTCACAAAAAAATTACATTTTTCACATCAGAGTATTTATTTTGAAAATTCTATACAAATTCATTGAAACACRCTGAACAATGTGTGCAAACGTAAAGAGATAATAACAGACGCTGTCCTTAATACACTCACAGGGGTGACATAAACTACAAACAATGAGCTGAACAGCAACGGCCTCCAAAGTAAAATGTGACGCTGTCGTCAGAATGTGCTCAGATGCGCTGTCTTTGGGCCAAAGCGAAGATGAGACATCCTCTTCTGTCTCGCTCCTCCCCCTCTTCAGAGTTCTGCAGTATTTCAGTCTTCAGGAGAACAAGGAAAACCAGATAATGTAGGGACTGAGCAACCACAACCTTTCAGACCCACACKTCTACCCTCTGCAGGTACACAGCGAGCTTGAAATTTGGCATCCAGACTGCAGTTATTGGTCGGTTCGTTTCATTCTTCACTCCGTCCTGATGAGGAGCGAAGATGACTTCTGTGGCGTTTTCTGAGAAMGTTTYRAAGCCTTCTTGCCTCCACGCTTTTTATTTCTTCTCTTATTGTTAGGACTTTGTTATCCTGTATTTATTTATTGATTGATTTTGACCGGACTCCAGTGAGGACTTTCCTAGCCTGTGTTCACTCATGTTGACTGAACAGTGTGGAGCCATGTCACTGGGGTCAGATGTTTGTGACCTGACCTTCCTGCCGCCAGCGCCCTCTGTGCCGTCCCTGCCAGGAGCTGTTGGTGGCTGTGGGATGTCTGTTGGCAGTGGTCCGTGGACCCAGCTGCTGGACCTCCACCCCAGCTCTCCCTACAGCTCCCTGAACTCCCACCACTCCCTCATAAAGCAGGAGCCGAGCTGGGGGACCACAGACCCAACGGAGGACCCTCACTGCGGGGCCTTTACCGTGCACTTCTCCAGCCAGCTAACGGGCTCAGGCCCCTGTCGGGTCGGTCCCTTTGGGGAACCGGCTGCGGGTCAAACAAGGATGTTTGCCAGCGGAGCCTACCTGCCCGGCTGTGTGGACAGCRCCCCTGCACCCAGGAACCAAGGTGAGCCTCTCGATGACCACTTCCACTTCAGTTTGCTGTCAAATTAGAAMAACAACAAAAAGAACTATCATATTTGCAAGCCAGAAACACTTTACACTTTTTGTACCTTTATCTTTCAACATGTCAGTCATTTTGAGTTGGAGCAGGAGGACTCTGAACCAGAACCAGAATCCAACAGTCTTGGATTTAGTGAACTCTGTATCAGGAAAACTGAGGATAATAACAAAAACAGTGCAAGTGTAATTAAAAAGGGAACCTCCTGACCTTTTCTGCTGTGAACAACAAAATGTGTTTGAAAAAGAAAGGTCAAAGGGTCAAACATCTACTGGTTCACAAAATCTTTTCATTATTCATAACTTTTAAATTAATTTGTGAAACTCAAAGTCAGATTAAAAACTTTGGACTACATCTGTAAACCACAACAGTCCAGAGAAAGTTAATGTGTTATTTGGAATTAAGTCTTAAGTAAAACACGTGACCTGTGTACATTTAGTTTCATTAGTTTATAGATTTAAACCTTCTTACATCTGATGTGTGTGCACAGCAGTATTCTGTTTGCACTTTGGAAAGTTGTGTTCGTTGAAGTAATAAGATWGAAAAATAGATTTGAGATTAAGCAAGAGTTTCAGATTTTATGAGTCATTTCTCTGCAAAGCATTTTAACTTCCAGCTTAGGCCTGACTCAGAACGTCAAGCACAGTTTGTGTGAATTGACAAGCTCRTGTTAGTTTTTTTTTTTAAATCACTCTTCTGCTTTATAAGCTGTGCTGCAGTAGAATGCTCTAAAAAAATACCATTTATTAAGGTTACCAGCTGCGTTTAAATTTAAATTCATACAAGTCCTGATCATTTCTCTTCAAAGATTTTTTTTTAATGGAGCTTCTTTAACAGTAGTTCATTCTTGGTCTGTCTCTTGTGTGTCCGCCAATTTTCTTTTTCCAGCCGCCATAAATATTACAACCACAAGGCCGATGATAGAAGAGAGGAAAAAGGACTATGTTATAAGGAAAGACGATTTTTTTTGTCACGTGATAAATGTCTCTCCGTGGTAACGCTGCCAGGAAGTATAAGAGTTACTACGAGGGGCAACATGCAGAACTGACCAAATACTGCAGATTTTGCAAGCTTCTAAATGTTAACATCATTTGTGAGCTCTGTAATGACTCAGCCAGGAAGGAGGACGCATTTGTTTCCATTACTTGTCTTGTTGTTTTTCCTCTCAGGTTATGGAGCTGTGGGTTTCGACAGCAACCCCAGTTATGGTCACACGCCATCCCACCACACCCCCCAGCTCTCCAGCTTGTCCTTCAAGCATGAGGACACGCTGTCGCCGACGAACAACATAGGTAGAACCGATGCCTGGTGTCCAACCGGACTGGGACGTTGTTGTGTCTCAGCAAWTAGGAACCTGTCGATTTTCACATCATACCACCCATCGCTGATTTCCCCCCGCCTCAGATTTTTTTTTATTTCTGTCCGCAGACACATTTATATGTACGGCCATACACAAACACACMATCCCTTAATGGAAATGAGTAAATTATAACTTTAGGAAATGGCTGTATGTGGCTCTGTTGAAATGTCAAATAGTGTCTGGGGACCAGTATACTATATGAGCGTGAAAAGCACCAGTGTTTCCTACTGACCGCCTTAGAATGTGTGGCATTAAAATTAACTATTATTTGCTTTTGCTATATGTTTTAGTGGGTGACTGTGTCCCCCCAAAAACATAAAATTTACATTAACATAAAAGAAACACAATGAAGATATTTTAACACTAATAGAAACTCAGGTATTTTCTAGGGCTGTTAAATGATTAAAATCTTTAATCTATTAATTCCAAGGTAGCTGTGAATAATCACGATTAATCACGATTAATCTAACTTTTT
>NW_013952412.1:3808900-3821605 GCF_001266775.1 Austrofundulus limnaeus | reverse complement strand
AACATGACCTGGCATTTACACTGAGTGCATTGCAATATACAAACCTACATATTCAGCCATAGTAAATTGATTGTAAATTTTAATTGCGATTAAAATCTTTAATTTATGTCCGGGCAGCACTAAAATTAATCAGAGTTAACTCGATGAATTTCACAGCCCTAGTATTTTTCTTGAAAGCTTGGTCTATTTTTTAAAAAAAAAGCAATATAATTCGTAGACTAACTGGTGATAAGTAACATTATTTTAATTTTTCTCCATCTGTCCAGTTGATCCACAGTACTCCACACCTAATCCCATGTTTGGTTGCCACAATCCTGCAGAACCTTGTCCAAGCAACCAAGCTCTGCTGTTAAGAAACTACAACAGGTAAAATAATCTCCCTTTTTAYATATATTTTTGGAATCCCCCACCTCGAACCCAACTCTACTCTCCCTTAAAGCTTTCTGGGCTCATCAGTCAGTGTCAGATTCTTTCCACTGACATTATTTGCTCACTTGTCAGGACCTTTTAGAAGCGTGAACTCTCCCTGATCCCTCACCGAGCTCTGTGTTCGCTTCCACACCGTCTGGGTCGTGAATCCTCATTTGTTCTGAGGTTAAGTGCTGCCCACTGGTGCTCAGCGGGCCCAAAACAAACAACCGTGATCTACGGCTGATGTGTTGAAGGCAACCCCGAGGGGGAAAACGTGGGGGGGAAGAAAGTGAAAAGAGACAAGTTCAGTGAAAGCGAGAGCTGCGCGGCTCTGTGAACGTCTTCGGCTTATTTCCTTCGTGATGGAAAACATCTCGGCCAGTAAATTGGGACGGCATTCTTTAAATGCCGCCTCGAGATGTTGTTGGGAGAGAAGGAACATGTGCAACCCAAATACTGGAACAGCAGCTGATAAGCAGAGGGAATACTGTGCTGCTGTTCCAGCTTATGGCAGGAACTGGAAACCCTCAAACAAACACAGAGAGAGAGAAAAAAAATCGTGCACAATCATGCACATGCTCATACACCCGCCGAGTATGTGTCGGATATCAGTGAGCCTTTCCACAGTTCAACATAGCTGAGTGCTGATTAGGGAGCCATCACAACCCTTTCCTCAAGGACGTCTCAAGGAATGCTGTCCAGAATTCCCCCGAAACTCTTTCTCGCCACTAATGATCCGGAGGACAGGGTGATGTCATGCACCGGTCCAGGGTGTACTAGGCACGAAGGCACCCACTCCCACAGAGAGCACAATCGCATCTTTAAGTGTGTGCATTTGACCGTGTGTGTGTGTGTGTGTGTGTGTGTGTGTGTGTGTGTGTGTGTGTGTGTGTGATCTGCTGAGGCAAAGAGAAACTCAGAGCTTAGGTTTTTAATGAAACTATGGAGGAGTTCAGTGAGTAAACAAGATGGGTTAAAAATCAAATTATGACAAAGCTCGCCATTGGTCCTACAAGATAAAAACAAGTTTTATAAGATTTAAAAAAAATGTTTAGGACAAATCTGTTCTTAGCATTTTAACCAACCTGTTTGTGTTTCGTTTGTTGCAATCTGCCAATTTTCCCAATAGATTTCACCAAATATTCAACACCACTTCTTTAAAATTATTTTTTTCACACTCAAATTTTGAGCTAATATTGTTTTACTTATTATTGTAGTGATAATTTGTACCAAATGGCGTCTCAGCTGGAGTGTGTCACGTGGAACCAGATGAACACCTTGACATCCTCCATGAAGAGGTGAGCTCTTTTAAAATGTTTGATATTTAAAATAAAAGCTATATTTTTAACATGTGTTTGTGGATTTGGACTAAAAGAAGTCAGAGGAGAATTGGACCAGATGGCTGTTGGATTATTGCCAGCAAGGAAAAAAAACAGGCCAAGAAGAAGACGAGCCTAATGATGTTTATGTGTATATTTCTGAACTTCTGCTGCATGTTTTAAAGACTGATTCAAATTCTATTTTTCAGCCTTTAAAGAAGTATTACCTCTTTAGGATTTCTCATTAGATGTTATCTTAATGTGTACGGCATGATGCTTCTCTGACCAACTAAAGCACAAACTGTCCTTTTCTGACGCAGGTCTGGCTGACTCAACTGAAAAAAAAAACCCTCTCCCACACAGCCACAAAATAAAAGCTGTGCTAATTTTGGCAGAATAAAAAACATTGTGAAAGATTCAAGGATTTCAGCTCTGCTGATTCAATATTTTGATTTTGTTGAGTTTGTCTAACATAAAGGTGCCCAAACATTTTCCCTGAGGGCCAAAATAAAAACCAACTTGAGGGCCGCGGGCCAAATGCAATAATATAAGAAATGCAAACACATCTTTAGTAAAGTTGTTTATTTTTCATGGTTAAGCTAGCAGCCAGTGTGCCAGTTTGCTTGTTTGCTTTTTCAGCCCATGGACATGAAGAAAATTCAATGTATGCTCGGGCAGCAAAGGCTCATGGGACTTTTCGTRATTAAAAGTTTGAGTATATGTGGACTTATGAGGTGTGCAAATCTAGAAATGGGCTTAAATCTAATCTAAATGTCTCTTGTAGTTACTTGTATTTTACACAGTGGGTAAAATAAGTATTGAACACGTCAACATTTTTCTCAGTAAATTTATTACTAGAGGTGCTAATGACATGAAATTTTCACCAGATGTCGGTAACAACCCAAGTAATCCATACACAAAGAAATCAAACCATAAATGTCCAGAAATGAAGTTATTTGTAATCATGTGGAATGGCACAGGGAAAAAGTATTGAACACACTTACTGAAATTTATCTAATACTTTGTACAAAAGCCTTTGTTGTCAATGACAGCTTCAAGATGCCTCCTGTATGGAGAAACTAGTGGCATGCATTGCTCAGGTGTGATTTTGGCCCATTCTTCCACACAAACAGTCTTCAAATCTTGAAGGTTTCGTGGACCTCTTCTATGAACTCTGATCTTTAGTTCTTTCCATAGATTTTCTGTTGGATTCAGGTCAGGTGATTGGCTGGGCCATTCCAGCAGCTTTAGTTTCTTTCTCTAAAACCAACTGAGAGTTTCCTTGGCTTTGTGTTTGGGGTCATTGTCTTGCTGAAATGTCCAGCCACGTTGCATCTTCATCATCCTGGTGGATGGAAGCAGATTTTTATCAAGAATGTCTCTGCACATTTTTCCACTCATCCTTCCTTCAATTATTTGAAGTTTGCCAGTACCATATGCTGAAAAACAGCCCCACACCATGATGTTCCCACCTCCAAACTTCACTGTTGGTATGGTGTTTTTGGGCTGATGTGCAGTGCCATTTGACCTCCAAACATGATGTGAATTCTGGCATCCAAACAGTTCAGTGTTGGTCTCATCTGACCAGACTATATTCTCCCAGTATTACACAGGCTTGTTTAAATGTTGTGCAGCAAACTTYAAAGGAGCTTCAACATGCTGTTTCTTCAGCAGTGGAGTCTTGCGTGGTGAGCGTGCATACAGGCCATGGTGGTTCAGTGCATTACTTATTGTTTTCTTTGAAACAATCGTACCTGTTAATTCCAGGTCTTTCTGATGCTCTCCACAAGTGGTCCTTGGCTCTTGGACAACTCTTCTGATAATTCTTTTCACTCCTCTGTCAGAAATCTTGTGAGGAGCACCTGGTCGTGGTCGGTTTATGGTGAAATAATGTTCTTTCCACTTCTGAATTATGGCCCCAACAGTGCTCACTGGAACCTTCAGAAGTTTAGACATTCTTCTGTAACCGATGCCATCATTATGCTTTGCAACAATAAGGTTGTGAAGGTCTTGAGAGAGCTCTTTATTTTTACCCATCATCAGAAGGTTCTTGTGTGATACCTGGCCATCATTTGGGACTGAACCAGCTGATATTAATTTGCACTGACAAGGGGCAGGCTTGCTTTCTAATTACTGAGAGAGTTCAGCTGGTGTCTTGGCTTTCCATGCCTTTTTACACCTCCCTTTCTTCATGTGTTCAATACTTTTTCTCTGTGCCATTCCACATTATTAAAAATAACTTCATTTCTGGACATTTATGGTTTGATTTCTTTGTATGTATGGATCACTTGGGTTGTTACCGACATCTGGTGAAAATTTCATGTCATTAGCACCTCTAGTAATATATTTACTGAGAAAAATGTTGACGTGTTCAATACTTATTTTACGTACTGTGTTTAATCTTAACATAATTCAAAGGAAAAGTGAGTGCCATGGGTTAAGACTATCTGACAACAGCTCCTTGTATAGTTGGACCAAATGATTGAAAAGTCTAAGTGGAAATATAGTGTTTCTACATAAGACAAAAGATTATAATCCAGTAACTCCTGGTGGGCCAAATCAAATGGCTTGGAGGGCCAGTTTTGGCCCACGGGCCCCACTTTGGGCACCTCTGGTCTAACAGTTGTGTTTTAGTTTTCTCTAAAGAATCGACTTTGCAAATATTACATTATCCTWGTTTTTACTTTGAAATGTTACATTATTTACTTTACTTTGATTTTGAAATGATATCTCTCTCTGCCAGCAGCAATTCAACCAGCTTTGACAGCGACCCCACAACCCCAACTCCACCCATGCTCGTCAGCGCCCAGTACCACATACACACACACGGGGTTTTCAGAGGACTTCCGGTATACTATATAAAAACCCTCATGCAAGCAGAAACCGCAGAAATAAGAGATCAACAAATTTATATTTATGCTCTCTTTTTTCTCTCTCTTTAATAAAAGGATGTTCGACGAGTACCAAACATGGCTCCTCCTTCAATCGTGAAGTCTTCAGCTGCCAGTGAGAAACGTCCTTTTGTGTGCATTCACCCCGGCTGCAACAAGAAATACTTCAAGCTGTCACATCTGCAGATGCACGGCCGTAAACACACAGGTCAGACTGACAGAGTTTGAGTTTGTGTTTCTGCTCCGAACAAAACGCAGCAACGATGCAAAACGATGAACAGTTTTTTTTGTTTTTTTTTTTTTTTTGCAGGAGAAAGGCCGTACCAGTGTGACGTGACAGAGTGTGGTCGTAAATTTTCTCGCTCAGACCAGTTGAAGAGGCACCAGCGCAGACACACAGGTACCAGCTGTTAACAGGCTTCACTGAGACTCAGGACTTTTTTTTTTTTTTTACTTTGCTTTGGGCCACAAGACCTGACTTTTCAGCTTTTCATTTTTCTCCAGCTGTCATTCTTTTASTGAAGCAGCCATGTTCAGTTTGTTGCAGTCTGGGACTTTGACAATAGATGTTGCCAAATCCTTAAAAAAATCTTCTTTAAAATGAACCAAAACGTTCAAACTCAGTATACATGCATTTTACCACATTTTGGTTAACAGACTTTTAAAAATGTTTAAAAATGATAAAACAGACTTTGGAAAGCTATTAAAAAATTAAAAGTGAGGCACGTTAGGACAATATTTTGGGGCATTAAGGTGGTTCTATTTCAACCCGTAATTTTATTTCTAACATATGTTAATCTGGATTCCTTTTTTTACAAAAACAAATGGTTGACTTTCAGAGTGTAAATGTTTTGAATGATTTCTCAGGATTCTATGGTTGGTCAAGTTAAATCTCTTTTTTTAAATTTTGTAATATATTTTTATCCTAATTGATTCCTTGCATTAAGAAAAAAAACACAAATACAGGCTTTCAGAACATGCATGAACTCGAGTAATATCAAGAAATTATACATTTATTTGGATACATTAAGAAAATTTAAACATTTGATGAAACCAAGTTAATATTTGAAGCTGTGATGTACAACTTTCAAACCTAAATACAGCAGACAAAGTGGAGATTTAAGTGCACACATTATTTCTCTCTTTTTATGCCTCWTGCTTTATGCTTCTCACATCTGTATTTTCACTGTTCAGACTATCTGCTCTTATGTTAGTGTCCTTCATGGCCGGCTGTTTGATCGTTTTCTTCTTGTGATGAATGCACCTCCTTCAGTAACAAAGACTCMGACATAAAGAGCAAACAAGAGTCTGTATGAGTAGCTTTTACCCAAATCTAAATATTTATGACCTGTAATGTTTGCTCAACATCTCTAGATGAATTACAGTCTGCTGCACTAGGTACAAAACTGTTCAGGCATCGAATGGTTTATAAACAAACTTCTTTCCAAAAATTGCATCATAAATCTGAGATGCGATAATCGAAGTGAAGTAATTTGGCTCAAAATCRTGAAAACAACATAAAAGTGACAAAATGTCTGTCAAAGATTTGTATGGATGAATAATAAAGAACATTATTAGGCATTTTTAATGATAAATACAAAACTTGAGTCACTTACAAGTTTTTTTTTCCCTTTTAAGTTTTCTAAAAAGCTATTTTCCAATTATGCAAGTGAGGCATTTTCTAAATGAATATAATTATCTAATTGAGACAATGTAATTGAATAAACATCCTTGTTTTCCACTAGACTGAATGAAAACATTTCATGAGAGCAAAATAGCGCAAAACACTGAATATCACTTTAATGATCAATTTAAGGACATTAAAAAATACATCTGATTGGAAAACTCTAATAGTAGTGCAGTTTTTGAAGCTGTCAGCCTCCATCTAATTGCATATTTAAACTTTTACCCTTCAATCCTCCTTCCTCTTTATTTTCAAATGGTCTGAAACAACCACTGTCATCTKTAGGAGTGAAGCCCTTTGAGTGTGAGACGTGTCAGAGAAAGTTCTCACGGTCAGATCATCTTAAGACGCACACTCGGACTCATACAGGTAAAACAAGTGCGTATACTTTTTATTTTCTCCTTCCTAATCCTTTCCCCTCAACTCATACAATCTGAGCGTCACGCTCTGCAAACATCATCCTTTTTTCTAAAGCAATGCTCTCTCCTGTTCCCCCACCCCCACCCTCCCATTTTATCCCCTTTTTGTCAGGTGAGAAGCCCTTTACTTGCCGCTGGCCCAACTGTCAGAAGAAGTTTGCCCGCTCAGACGAGCTGGTGCGGCACCACAACATGCACCAGAGGAACCTGACCAAGCTGCAGCCTGCCATCTGAGCAGTCAGAGGACGGGGAGGAAGATGAAGAGGAAGGTGACAATGTGTTGTGCCAGCTAGTAGAGAGAGAAAGAGAAAAAAAAACATACACCTGGAGCCTGGTCAGCAGTTTGTGTGCCTGGACAGATTTGCTGAAGCTGCTTCAGTCAGACACACGATGCGATGAACACAGACTCTCTGAAGACTCGGAGGATCTGGCTCCTGTCACGATTATGTGACATTAAAACTTGGACTTAGAGAAGGTTGAACACCACAGTTATTATGAGCCAAGGAGACCTTTTTGTAATGAAGATGAGGAAAGCATTGATACACTTGTTTTTTTTTTTTCTATGCACTTGCACTGCCTTACTTTTTGCTGTTTAAATCGTCTGACCTTGAAAACATGCTGGACATTRCAAACTGGATTTAGCGTTAGGAGAAAGAGGAAATCATCACTTTTTGTCCACTTAGCTTGAAAATTCTTTGCTTTTAAAATTATAACTTTTTTTTAAGATAGAGAATACTCACCCGACTAACTGCATCTAAAGCATGGGATGTGTTTCTTGTAAAAAAAAAATTCGCTTTTGGTGTTATCTTTTTTTTGTAAGTTTATAAAAACTGGATTCACATCTGCTCAAAGTAAAGACGTGTGTATGCGTGGGTGAAAGACAAACAAGCTGTGTGTTTTGTCAGGTTTAAGAGGCCACCTATGAAAGGTTGTGGTGTATGGGTGGTGGTGGGGTTAAAAGATGGTAAAACACCACTCTTTTGTGCCTCTGACAAGGTGCAGGTCTCACCCCCGCCCCTAAATCTCAGACTTAAATCTTTATAACCTGGAACATCTGCAGCCCAGTAAATCTCATTAGAAAACACACATACCTTCATGTCAGGAGGCAGAACCCCACAGACTGATCCACTTCTGAACATGAACACACACATAGGCATTCATATAGCAAAGATTTCAGGTTAGTTTTGGTTTTCTTTGAGCCACACGGTGGCAGCATCAGCCTGTTGGAAGCAGGTTTCCAAACAGTGTGGACTCAAACCCTGCTTCTGTMCCACCTCAGACTTCAGATCATCCAAGTCCACTTTGCTCGTGCCTTTATTGGTTTACAGAATCAACAATACATTCAGCGATGTAAGTGAAAGTGAGAAGCAACAGGGCATGTTCAGAGGCTGCTGCAGCTTGTTAAATATTCGTGTGTCAGCTTGTGTGCAGGCCTATAAGAGATGAAGTGATTCAGCTGCTGCCAGTGTGTTAATAAAATATAACTGAGTGTGGGCAGAAGAAGCTGTTGCTCAGTTCCCTGGGCTAATTTTTGTCATGTTACCAGAAACACCATGTAAACACGCACATGCTCAGTATATTTACAGCGGTGCCTAAAAGTTTGGGAACTTTTAAAAAAAAACTTTTAAACAAAACCTAACATGATTGAATTTTCATCTCACGTTCTCACACTAGATAAACAAGAACCCAAAGGTAAAATAAAACATTGTTAACGAAGAGTTTATAAAATCTAAATAGCCCCGCATTTTATGACAGTGACAGGAAACCTCTTGAATTGTTAGGCAATTTACAGGAAATGTATGAAGGACCACAACTGACATAATTAAAAACCAAAAGCAGAAGAATATAAATGGCTCAATAAGTAAATACAGTCGAAATGCTCCAATTAATTAAAAATAAACTTTTTCCTCATGTTTTATAATTTAACTCATCAATAAAGGCACACATTTTCCACCTTGCCTTGTTTTAAACTAAACTTTAAGCTAAACTGAGGCAGCACAAAAGTGTACAATGTATCAGCACATGGATCTTACTCCTTCCTCTACTGATCAATAGTAGAGGAGCGAACCAAAAAGGGCAGCTCACCTTATTTGCATAATGAGAAAGAAATGCATAATGTAAAGAAAAAACAGAGAAATGTAAAATCAAAATGGAAATAAAAAAGACTTGTGGGAAAAAAACTATTAAAAAATGTAAGAGACACAAATGCATCTACAAGTAAAAGGAAAAACAAACAAATAAATATGTATATTTAGTAAAAACAGTAAAACTTGAATTATGAGCTAAAATATACTATTTGTTAGAACTAAGTTGTAAAAATAAAGAAGTTCAATTAAATTAAAACACATGAGGTAACGTTCTCTGTTTTTCCAATTAATTTGTGCATTTTAAGTGTATTTATTTATTGGGCCATTTATTTATTTCTGCTTTTATTTTTAATTATGTCGGCTTCAGTCCTCCACAGAAATACATAAACAGAAGGAAAATGTCTGAGCTGTAAAACAAGTTTGTGCATCATGCAACAAAAGAAAACTCAGGGGCTCTTATTAAAAGGACTATTTCTACACACAGGTTAAAAAAAGTTACAAAACAATTCCTGAATAGTTGTTATCTCTACATTCAAATCATTCTGAAATGGAAATAAAATAATCAAAATAAAAGTTGCCCCCTCCAGATAACAGACATTCTGTACAACATATGCTGGCTGCAAAATGCCTCCACTGAAAAAAAAAGAACATTGCTACTTGCAAAAATTGGACTCAACAAATGAGTTTGCAGAAAATCTATTTCTAAATGYTCCTTTGAACTACAAAAAATCGAGTTAAAATCAGAAATATGTTTGGATAGTAATCACTGCATTGTAGCATAGTTCTGCAAAACTCAATGATGTGAGTTTTGGTTCTGCATCTGGATTGGAACTGTTTACCTTCAAAGGACAGTACTCTGAATTACAGTATATTGGACTACAGAAATTCAGATTCAGTCTTTTTGTCTATTTAAAAGCATTGTAAACAAATCATAATTTCTGACAAAATAAAAAAATAAAATGCATTTTTTTGTATACTTTCAAGCCTTGAAAGGTAAACTTAAGTTCTGCAGGAATTTCAAAATTTCAAGCCCTGCTGTCACTGTGTGATGGTTAACAGGAGCACACTTCCAGTGTCCGCTCAAATTTGCACCTGCACTTCTTAGATCCTGCAGCAGAACTTTACTCTTGCCAAGCTAACGGAGATTAAAATGCCTTTCTCCTATTTCAGGTTCACAGACGGCTCATTTGAAGCTGCCGTTCAGGTTGTTTTCCAATTCGCGTAATGGMTGTGACGCACCATCTCTGTGATGTTCCGTTTTCTTTTCCCGCTTCTTAATCCTGYGCACTTTGATTAGGAGGGCCTTCTCTTTGTTCTGTCTCTGCAGGGGCGTTGTGAAGCAGGGGAAGATCAGACGGACAGAGGAGTTGAACATTTTAACTCACTTCACTTCCCTCTTAATAAGAAACTTTAAATGCAGTGAGGAGCTCGAGGATCTGATGCTTTTAACATCCTCAGACATAATCAGACACGTTCAGAGACCTCAACCCTGCGCTGACCTACCAGATCTACTATACATTCTTTATAAGTTAAAGCCTTTTTTTATTCAACAGTTGTAGATTCCTACGATCCACTAACACAACAAATGTTTCACACTCTATTCCACCCTGTRAAATATTACCTTCTATCTGAATGCATGAACACACTCCGACTCATACGCACACACGCCACCAGATGCCCCCTCAGCTGTACTGCTGGCTGTTTGCCTTGAAGGGGTGTCAGCATGGGTAATCTCAGGTGACGTACACCTGGTAACGCTCAATTCAAGACATCTGTAGGACAGCAGGACCGCGATAGCTTCCCACTTTTTACATTAAAAAGCACTTTAAAGTATTTTTTTGTGAAATAAATCTGCTTCTCCTGATAAAAACCCAAAGTATTATCTTTATATGCAAGTCTGAACCAATAAGTTTTTGTCTTGCATTTAAAAACGAGTTTTCCATCATTTAGTCTAAAAAATGGTGATATTGTTTTTCTTTATGCCATTTTGTTAACCCCCATGTGCATTGTGCATCAGTATCTGACTCCTATTGTGATTCTTCGGGTCGAGACCTGTGGGAGCTGGAAAGGTCATTGCACATGTAGCACAGGCAGGCCTCCATGGGCCTCAGGGGACTGTTAACAAGGTCAAGGCCCCAGACAGGAAACTTCACAGAAATTCTGTACAAGAAGGCCCACATGCAGAAACAATGTGTCACCAATAGGCGGCGCTGTCAGGGACTGTTCTCGTGCTAAGTGAAGCATGTTGTTAGTAGTATTCCCAGATATCACCCTCCCCTCGGGCTAGCTCTCTGCTGCAGAGCTGCTGCTCTGCAGTCTGAGAGGCCTTGGGATTCTTGGGGGGGTATTCCCTGTGGTACAGCAGGGAGCCTAAGGGCCTCTTCTGTGTTGGGGCTTTGGGAATGCTAAGGCCTTGGGGGCCTGGAGCTCAGATGGGGCCTGGAGGGTAAACTTCCTCACTCAGGGAGCAGACATGGGGCAGATAGAGAAAGACAACAAGGGTAAAACACCTTAAGAGGAGGCTGTCAGACATGCAGGCAGCAGCCGGGAAGATCCCATGAGGGTACCCAGTGACAGGAACACAAACACGTGCACATAACTCTACCCCAAAGATGTCTGCGAGCCAGAATTTAAAGAAAGACATTCCTCTTCCACATCAACCATTGTGGCTTTCATCTTTCCCCTCGTTTTGCTGTCTCCTCTTTTACCACAGGAAGATATTAATTCCTAACAGGATTAGATGTGTCTCTATCATGTGAGATACAAGATCACAAACCAACTCGAGCCCCCCTGGGGAGCAGTGGGATGGGAAAGGCCTCATCTACCCCCCCCCATCCCAAAGGGGTTCAGATGCTAAAACACGAGGAGATAGAACCCGAGATGATGACAAATGGAGCGAGAGAGCCGTTTTGTCCAAAGATATGAAGTCTCTGCGGGACAGGATTGTCTCCACCTTCTGTGTTGTAAAGCCCAAACCAACTCAACTGATGGCAATGAGGCCTGTCTTTTAATTAAAACTTTAGAAGATCCTCGCAGTGTAGATTATATAAAATATGCAGCAGGCAGTCAGATGGAGTGGATGACTGAAGCGGCTGTGTAAAAAGCTGTTTGAAACTGATTTTGAGTCGTTCCTGACCTCAGCTCAAAGGGCTCCCGTTTCTCAAGAGGCACTTACAATCAGTTCCCAACCCACTAGGTTTATGGTTCCTAAATYGAAATCTAACGCTCTTTAAAGGCTTCTCTCTAATTGTGTAACCATTAATGGACGATTCCTTATCTATACTGTGCTGATGGYGCATAAAAACTCATGATGACAGATGAGCACAAGGTACAGCTCTTCAAGAAGAAACAAGGTTGTGCTCTGTTCCTTCTGACCACCACTAGGTGGAGTGAAGTCCTGTGACGGGAAAGATGAGGRAAAACYTCTTCCTCTGCGAAAACATGAAAGATTGATGCCTTTCTTCAAGCTTCGATGTACAAGAGTAGAAACATGCAAGGCACTGAATCAGCCTGCATTAATGATGTGAWCTTACAATTACACACCTTGCATGAACACAGAAAGTGGTCTGTGTTTCATAGGGGCTGCAATTTGGAAAAAAAATAGTTCTACCAAATGTGACCACTTATAACTTCATGTTGTTTTCATTTTTACCTACTAAACTAGAAAATTATATTTTCATATAATTCTAGACCTCAGCTTAAAGCAAAAGGGTTCTTTGGAAGATAACGATTTATATCTTAGCTTGATTGAATTCAKTCTGAAGGAACAGTTAGTCTGAGCCAAGCTACAGTAAGACCAAGGTGCTTTGTTGTAATCCTTAAAGGGATCCACGATTAGTTGTAACATTAGACTTTATTTGATAAACATTTTTAACTGTAAAATAAAGACTGTAA
>NW_013952412.1:3803988-3806224 GCF_001266775.1 Austrofundulus limnaeus | reverse complement strand
GAGAGAGAGAGAGAGAGAGAGAGAGAGAGAGAGAGAGAGAGAGAGAGAGAGAGATCACAGTTGGTTTGTAGCTTTAATTAAAAGAGAATATCCAACAGCTAAGCTGGCCAACAATCACTGAGCTATACTTCACAGTGACCTTGGATAACCCCTGTAATCTGTTTTCATTGGACAGAATCACATTTTTGCTCCCTATAAAATCATTTTCTCATTTCTCCTTCATTATTAACAAATGCAGTGTTTTCTTATGCATTTCTTTTCCCTTTGTGTTTTATTTAGCATTTTTTTATTTTTATTTTTCTGTCAGACAGTTTTGCCTGAAAGTGGGGAGAAAGAAGATGTTTTCACTGAATAATGGCACACAGTCATCTGTGGCCGCTCATCGCTGAATTACTCCACAGAATGTTCCTCTCGCCTGTGAATTTTCATGGTTCTAATATCCCACCGCCCACCACTATTCTGGAGAGATTAATAAACTTCTCATTGCTGCCACACAAGAGAAAAGAAACCTTTGCTCTGTTTAATGACAACTGTAAAGTGGAGGCAATCATGGGATGCCTGCCATGACATTTCCCCATTTCTGTCCGCTCCACTTATCTCAGACAAATGGCCGTGCCAGGCCACTATCGAGATGAAGCGTTTTCCCCGAGTCATTACGTCTGTCACCGGGGCCATTTCCATATTGAAAAATCTGAAACAATAAACGACGCCCGAGCTTTTAATAACTGTGAAGGAATCATATTTGGGAAATTGCATCGAAGCAATAACCTTTTCTCCCTGTAATTAGATGACAGAGAGGTCCTGGTTTTAATTAAGTCAGCAATTTATAGTTGCCCAGCCATACCTCTGCGTGCTGATTAGTATAGGAGGGATCACAGAACAACGTTGCTTCAGTTCGAACAGATTTGATCTAGTAATTACTGTGTTATATGGCAAAGGCCGAAGCAAGCCTCAGCCGCCAACACTCAGCTGCTGAGGTGTTCTGTGRAGCATGGCCCTTCCTCGCCATCTTTACTTGAGCTGAAAATGTGCTGCGACTCGAGCAAGTGTCTGAGTGTCTCTGCAGAGGTGGTCATCAACAGAGGACATTACGTTTGAGGAGGGGATATTAAGGTGAAAATGTGAATGCCTGAGCCTGTGTGTGTGTGCGCGCACATTTGCATTCAGCATAATTTTGTGCAGCATTGTAAGTGATCCTCTTGGTCACTGTTAAATGTTAACATTTGCACAAAGGCGGCAGGGTGGGAGGGAGGTTAAAAGATGCTGTTTTCACTCTGTGTTAATAAACATGGCAATTTACTCTCAATTTATGTCCTGACAGGTCGTAATGGAGACCATGAAAAGAAGATTAGCCGGAGCTGTTTATGGTGGACTGTCTGGGGATCGTCATCATGAGACTGTGGGGACCGGCGCTTGTTGTGCGAGCTGGCAGCCCCCTGGCTTGCTGCAGCCATCGACATGATTGACATTAATAGTCCAGTTTTAGAAAAAGAGCGTCAAATCTGTGTTCTCATTTATCACATTACACAGACATGCATCCATAGGCGATCAGAACAACAGCACATGACAGCCCCCCCCGACCCGATATATCGTTAGTGACATCAAACAGATGCTTGTGATTTGTGTCATTAAGTTCCCAGGCTAAATATAACACTGTCTCAACATGTTGAAGTCTTTGTATATAACAAAGAAATAGTATACATGTATAAATAGATGTAAAAAGTCAATCAAATGATCAGTCGGCTGAATAATTAGGTTGGTTTTTYGTATTTTTCGTCCCTGAGCATTTAAAGCTGATTTAAAGGCAGGCTCAAGCATGGACAGAAAGATGTTACTGTGAACACTGTGCCTTTATGACAATACTTCAACAAGGATTTCTGTCAGAACAGGGGTGCCAATGGCAGACCTCATAGAAATCTTATATTTACCAAAGAAAATAAGAAAGTCCTACTTCTCATCTACATTTAATTGGTGGGAAAATAAACATAGCTTAAATATAAAAGGCAGCACATTGGTTTAATGGTTAACACTGATGCCTCACAGCAAGAAGGTCCTGGGTTCGATCCCGGGTTTAGATGGGGTCTTTCAGTGCGGAGTTTGCATGTTCTCCTTATGGGTTTTCTCTGGGTAATCCAGTTTCTTCCCACAGACCAAAAACATGTAGATTGCCATCTGGCCCAGGCCTCTCTGACAAAAGAGATTTGTAATCTCAATGGGTTAAATAAATGTCAATAAT
>NW_013952412.1:3798088-3803864 GCF_001266775.1 Austrofundulus limnaeus | reverse complement strand
TCATCATACATCATTCACAAGTCTTCAATCAACTTAATTTCTTAAAACTTTTATTTCCAAAACAGACTGTAATTTGTCCAAAAATCTACCGGTAATATTAACATAACATGGCCAAATAAATTTATTACTGGCTGCTGTGATTTCTAAAATCTGTCTTTTTGTTAAATGACACATTTTTTATTGCACTCAAAAAAGTGTGAATTGATTTGAATTGAGTCACATGGGCCAAGGTTTAATGTGCCGAGTGATCACAAACCACAACAGTGTTTCCCCTGACTGAGACCTTTTCTTTCACACCTGGAAGAGATCTGTGGACCATTAGAGATTCCTGCATGACTTTTCCCAGTCTGATGACCGGTCCCAGAGGCCTGATGGAAGAATGAGGTTAATTAATCCCAGGGGACATCTCAGACTGAGGAGAGGGGCTCCTCGCGCTTCCCTCCATGAAAGGTCAGACATCCCAATAAGAAGACAATACATGTGTTGCTCCTCTGAGGACTTCTCATCTGCTCCCTGAGAGCATCTAATTTGATCTCTTTTCTTTAATCAGCATAAATGTATTTAGCCTGAAAACCAACCCTGGAACACACTGGGACATTAAGTGTCAATACTAAACGCTGTCCCCGGGCTCTGAATCATCCACAGATTTGTGACAAAGTGCCCTCAGAGACTGTGGAGTCTGGTGCTAAATGTTTGCCACTGGCTAAACATCATTTGTGTGCTGATGCTAGATGCTAAAGACTGTCTGTAGGCCATAACTGCATGGCTGCTGCCTATGATTTATGGGTCATATTTGGGGTGACATTTTCCTCTGGTCCAACATTCCAGGAGCTTGGATTTCTAATKCTTTTTTTTTCTTTTTCTTTCTTTTGCACCTTGTCTGTGCAAAGGACTGTTTTGGGAAAATGATGCTCAAGTGTGCGCAACAACAGCCRTTTCCAGCCTTTGTGCTATGAAGAGGTTTGTGTCCATACAACTGGCTCTGATTCTTCTCAGTGCAATGCATGAAGAGAAGAAGTCAGCGTCAGTTCGGAAATAAAGCAAGGGAATTATAACAAAACCACTGCAAATTAAGAGGAAACCAACACCTGCAAACTCTCCAACTTGCTTCACCACTTCCCCATCCAGCAGATAGTGGAGGGTTTTTGGCTGCAGAAGGAGAGTCTCCCCTGGGCTGCAGTGCAGCTCCTGTCCCCTTCTCTTCCTGCAGCTGGAGCCACCAAAGCCAGATGCTTCATAGCTCCACCACCCTCTGTCCCTCCTCTCTCTCTTCCAGGAAGATGGTGCCCAGAGAGGAGGATGACAAACGCTTCTGCCTCCGCTTACTGACGGATTTGGACGACCTGACTCCAGCCCCACACTGTTCCAACCGCCAGCACAAGATGTTGACTTAATGGAAGGGGGTTGGCTGAGGATGGGCCCATATGTGTTTGTATTGAGAAAATATGGCAGAGCGGCGTGTCCGTGTAACTGTGTGTGCAGTGGGATGGCGTGTGTGTTTGTGGGTCTCTGTGTTTGTGTGTGTGTCTTTTTCACCTAGCCCAGACTGCCTACATCCATCATGCCACGGCGCTCTGGCAGAGAGTGGGACTCAGACAGCTTCACTAACACACGGTCAGTTAAATTGCCTGTTAAATTGTCCTAGTCCGCAGCTATCTTAGGTGTAGATAAAAACACGGCACTTAAAGTCTGCACTTAAAGGCAGAAATTGTCAAGTAAATGCTGCTCTCCCTCCATGCATAGAGAGCGAGAGGGAAGAGAAGGAGGTACAAAAAATGTTGAGGACAACACAAAATAAATTTCTGCAGCATATACTTTGTGTGTCCATTGAAGATACATCCTGAGCTGAAATATCAGTAATCTTAGGTAAACTTTCATAAAAATRTAGCAATATGCTCTATCCTATAATGCTTTACATGATCTTATAAAGCAGAAAAACACACAAAATCAATAATGAAACATTCTGCTATAAACTGGCAGTGTGAACTTGAAGCACACCTGATCAATAGAAGAAATCATGCAGCAAAACCTTAATCCCTCTTTATCAACCTTAACCGCAATCAYCTAATGAATCAAACTGCGGTCTCAATCCAATACATTTGACATTTCTCTCCATGCAACCAGATGGAAAATTAAGTCTCATTCTTTTTGCATTACTGAGATATTAAAGATAATTGCGTGTTTCCCCTCTCATATTCCTGGAGCAAAGAGCTGCACAGAGCTGCTCTGCTGTAACAACGGATTGTAATGGAAAAAAATAATGAGTTGGTTATGGACAGTGGTCAGTGTTTGTAAAGCAAAATGCACCAGATAGCTCTAGCAATTAAAACATAGGTTCTAGAGTGCACTTTGGTAGGATTGTTAATGAGAACGGTTTGTTTTATTGCCTTTAGTATCACAAATAAAAACTCTCTGTGTGTAATAAACTAATATGAAAGATATCAGGATATGTTTAGTGCTGTTCTTGTCCTAAAACTCAAATCAGCAACTTTTCTGTGTTCAAATAAATTATTAAAGAGCATAGCTAATTATTTATTTACAGAACTTATATATTATGCTTTCTTTTCTATTTTTTTCTAACTTAAGATAATGTTTCTTTTTGATATTTTGACTGATGCTGCATATTGCAGCAGTTATAGAATTATTATAAGTGATGTGTAGATGGATGTGGGCTGTCTGCAGGWTAAAACATGAAGAGTCTTCACTATTGACACAACAGGAGACTTCATACATACATTAGCTGCATCAATAGGCAATGTGTGAGTGACTGCAGACACATCAATATGTGTCAGCACCTATTGAGATTTAGCTGTTGGCAGAAATCCATGAAAATCTTTTAACAGCTTCAAGGTGTAACAGAGAGGAAACTGCATTAGCTTTTATTGTTACATAAGTTTTTACTCTTTATATATCGTGACTGAGGATAAAAACACTAAAACAAACAAAAAAAAAACAAGTGTGTTCAGTGAGCTTTCATTTGTAAGATCGATCTGGTTTTGAAGAACTGGTTTGATTAGACTGAGATTACCTGAGCCCTGAACCACAAAAGGAAAAAAAAAGTCCTTTCCAGTTTGATTCAGAATTTTGTCAGTTCACCTGTTGACAAGTATTCGTTTTTGTCAGGACAGAATAAACGGAACTCTTCCTCACGCAAAGATCTGTGGGTGTCTCGGTCGCCGCTAGGGGGCAGAAGAGCTCCACAAGTGAAGCCTGAGACCTGCAGCCGCACACAGGGCAACTTCATCCCGTTTCCTGTCAACTGAAGATGGATTTTGTTAAATATAGACTAAAGCTCGGATTGAGGACTTCAAACAAAGTCTGTTGGAAGTTGTTTATATTCAATTTTGGTTATTTTAGCCAAAATAACACAACTTTATGTGTTTTAACCAGTAGCCACAAATAATTTTGCGCCTGTGCCTGATGGTTTAAGTGAAATAATCAACCACGTTAACAACAGCAGCTAAAAGACTATCCACCAGAAAACATTTGATTTTGAAAGAAATTGAGTTGTGAACTCTTATTGTGTTTCTGTCTCGGATGCAAGTATGGGAAAGGTGAAGTGATGATGGACCTTAGTGTTTAACTTTTGCTCCAAGATGGGTTGCCATTGGAACAAGAAGATGTGACGAGTTCGAGAATCCAAGAAACAAATCTCTGTGTGCCTTTCCCCAGTGATATTCAACGCATTTTTAAATTTTTTAAATTGTTTTTGCGGGAGATTTTGTCCAAATGTCTTTCTATTTAATTTGCACTTCTGAAAATAGCACTTTAACACTGCAACTTACAGAAGAGATGTTAGCTAGCATAAATAAAAATGTAAAAAAAAAAAACGGACAGTGGAATATGGATATATTCAGATGAGCACTTTACGCACAGCCTCTGCGTAAAACGCACGAAGAAACAACACTTTGACCCAAATTGTTCAGGTGAAATGACATCAACCCATGATGAAAACATATTTTTTAAACTCTCGTTTTAAAAAAGGAAGAAATTAACGCATCTCTTTTTACAACAAAGCTTGACGTGGACTTTTAATCACGACAGAACTCAGATTCTGTTCGGATCACGAGAGACGTCACTCTAATCCAAGTTGACTCTCTTCTGCGACAAAACCCCACAGCTGTCCTCAAACCATCACATGTCAAAGAAACATGAAAACAAACAGACACTGCAGAGCAAATAGGAACGTCCCACTGTTGTCATATTAAGTGTTTTGAAGCCGGATTGTGGTCCATAGTGGGAGGTAAAAACAAAACCAACTTGCCTAATTGGCGAAAGAAACAAGTTTATTGTCTGACACTGGAACCCAAATCTGATTTAAGCCTGGCGCAAGTTAGAAAATTACCTTTGGATTAGTTCCATTTCATCTTGTGATGGRTTAAGATGAGCAGCCCACCTTAAATCACAGTTCAACCTTCATTATTTGCCGAATGTTACATCTTAGGAGAAATGACTGTGCGCGCGTATATGTGTGTGCTTTTCTTCCCCCCGGTCGACGCAGGAGGAGGGTTGCATCTGTTAGGGTCCAATGTTAGTCTTAATTACTGGCCTTCATGTTCTCCGTGGCCCTCAACCGTCTTTAATTAAAACCTTGATTAGGGGGGAGGAGGTCTCGGGCAAGGCTATTACCAGATGGGTTTCCAGCAGTAATAATAAAGACTTTATGCTGCGCCGCGGCTGCCGCCTGCGAGCCAGAGAGCGCAGAGCGCGCTGGGCCCACCATATCAAAGCCCAGCGAGCAGAGAGAGGCTGTTAATTACGCCGGTAATTACTTGTCTAATTACGGTTCGTTTGTGATTACATTTAGAAACGTTTCACGGACTATACGGAGGCTCGCAGTGGCCAGAATGTGGGCTTAACRCTGCATAGCTTGAAATGTAGTGTGTATCCACAGCGGGGTGCTGCTGAATAACGGGCCCGCAAAGGATGGAGTGAATCAGATCAATAGTGACGCACTGACCCGAAACTTATCTTTATTTTTTCTCTCTCTCCCTCCGAGAAGTCCTCAATAATCTATACGTTCAAGGAACAACAAAGTGTATCCAGAGCGAGTCAAAAACATGTTGTCAAACACCAAACTGCGCTTCTTTTATTTATCACTCCTGGATCGGATTCCCTGKTTTTGTTTCCTCTCTCTCTCTCTCTCGCTCTCTCTAGAATTTGGGAGGCTTTCAGTGCGCTCTGAGCTTCCCTAAACGCAGCAAAGACGCCCTGCGCCTCGGTGAAATCACATTTTTAGTGTAAAAGATTTGCAATTTAAAAAAGAAGAAGAAGAAGAAGAAGAAGAAGAAAAAGGCAGAAAAGCAAAATCAGTAATCCACTCTGACATGTTGCGCAGAACTACATATTAGCAATTCAAGACTCGCCACATTATGAATATATCTTGCCAATGGTCTGAAAGTCATTATGAGCGCGCGCAGGCATGCCGCCGCCTTTTTACATTCGGGACAGGGAAACTTGCAAATAACAATCAGTTCAATTATCCTCAAAATATTTACTCCGGGACAGGATTTGTCACGCAGACACGCGGAGAAGGAARGGAGGGAGGGAGGGAKGGAGCGAGGAAGGAGTGATTTCTTGCCGCACTATGTGCGTCCATTTTCCAGACGGTTTGTCGTCGTTATTGCCTGATTTACTGTGTGTTGTTTTACATCCAGGCCAGTTATCTGTGTGAGTTCACGTGCGCCGTGCGGCTGCACCCATTTATCAGCAAGATCTGCGAGGACTTTGTCACATTTCTGTTACCTCTGCTGCCTCACTTCTATCTATCTATCTA
>NW_013952412.1:3796049-3798048 GCF_001266775.1 Austrofundulus limnaeus | reverse complement strand
ATCTATCTATCTATCTATCTATCTATCTATCTATCTATCTATCTATCTATCCATCCATCCAATTACTTCTCCTCTGCAGCAGGTGTTTTGGCCTCTCTGACCCAGCACACAAAGTGCCACAGGCCAGGTGATGACATCACCGAACTAATGTCTATTTTTTACTTCCCGCCTCCTCCATCAGCGGAGAAACAAGCGGGACCGGATATCATCCTCACAAATGTCATTCSGTCACATGTCACCAATCATGTTCTCGGATGCCGCTGAGCTGCGTTCTCCTCGTGCGCACTGTAAATATCCACTCTCTAATTTGGATATTATAATGTTTATCCCCCCCCCCCCCTTTTTTTTTTTTTGGAGGAAAGAATCATGCTCTGCTCCATCAAAAAATAAAATAATAATGAGAATAAAATAAAAATAAATACATTTACGCATCTCTAAAACACACAAAGTACAACACATGCAGGCCACGGTTTATTATGTTCGAGCCCATGTCGGTGCCCAGCAGCCCTGCGCGCGGGATTATCCATATCATGAGCACATCTACCAAACCGTGTGTTGGCTAAAGCGCACACCGCGAATTACACAGAAGAATGCACAACCTCAGCGCTCGATGTTATTCACAAAAACAACACAAAAAAATCCTTTTCAGAGCAGAGCAGGGTTATGACCTGTGACAAGAGGAACGTTTCATCACGGCACAGCTGGATCTGATCTTTGGGGCTTTGATACAGAGAGTGGATATAGAAAACAGAATCACTTGATGATTTTTCTTTGAAAAATCTTATTATTTTATCTTTGAGTCCTGCTTAGATGTTAAACACTCATCTGATTTATGTGGCTAATTAACAGCTACTAATTTAAAATGTTATATGCCACACAGAAGCCCCCCTCCCTTTGTTTTACACATTTTACTGACCAGAACTCTGTTTTAGTTGTTTGTTTGTTCGTCAAACGTTCCCACCACAAAGTCCAAGGTCGACCCAGTCTGCTAAATCATAGCTGTTAGACAGGAAGTGCTCCGTGGTGGTTCTGAATCCAGGCCAACACCCTTTAGCTGATGCGTAATTTAGCGCGCCGTGCGTAATTAAGTGAGTCGCCATCAGAGCCGCGGTGCTCAGGATGGAACACTTTATTTTGAACGGAGCAATACGTTTACATTAAACGTTGTTAAAGCGCAGGCGGTGACGAGCTCTCATTTGTCTTGTCAGGACATCTGACAACCTCGTTAGCTCCCATTTTCCCCCTGTCAGCTCACAGCGCGACACGGACACTGACTTTAGCCACTCCTGGCAAGTGAGTGATAAATGCGCCCGCTCAGCTCTGCGCAGAAAGAAAAAACAAAAAAAAAAAAAAAAAAGAAAAAAAAAACATGGAGCATTATTGTTGCCAGCACAAAGCATCAGAATCAATCACCATGAAGCTACATGGCAGGTGTCAGTCTTGGGTATTTTTTTTTTCAAATCCAGATCACTGTCAATCTTTAATTTAATTTAAAGGGTCACAGATTTGGGGGCGTATGTGCAGTCCACATTTAGGCCTCTCCAAGAGGATAAGAGGTTTGGCAAATTGAACTGTTAGGAATATCTTTGTCAGTCTTGTTATTTTTAAAAGGGGAGAGGGGAAATAATAAAGGAGAAGAACACTTAATGGCACTGAGGTCTTTCCGCTCCGCGCGCTTTCATGCGATTGTGGATCGAAGTTCGACTTGTCACGTTGAGCCAAAGTGATCTCCTAACATCCAGGACGTGGCTGTCTACCCGGGACAAATTGCATCCAATCACCCCTGGGGGTGGGTGGGGGGATTCGGCTGTGATGTCTCGAGCCGAGGCCCTGAGAGCGTGGGGAGGGAAACGCGCCAAACCCCTGAACGCAAGAGGATAATTTTTTTGTGGAGTTCTGTGGAGTAATTAGGCTGCCCCGAGATGAAGCTGCAAACTTTCAGGTGACCGATCTGAATCATGTGGGAGGCAGAGGCTGCAGGGGGCGGTGGGATGGGGGC
>NW_013952412.1:3794333-3795830 GCF_001266775.1 Austrofundulus limnaeus | reverse complement strand
ACACACACACACACACACACACACACACACACACACACACACACACTTGACAAACTTTGACCTCCAGTGGTCAATCAAAGACAAATAACTGTTTTAAAAAAAGACATGACTCCAAAGTTTAACCAAAACCCAAGAAAAAAAAACTCCAATACATCGTGAAAAAAACAACCCTAAATAAACAAACAAAACTAAAAAGGTTAAAAAGGTCTAACTAAAACTGGAGTATAGGTTGGCCAAATCTGTCCTGCGCTTCATTTCTTTTCTCTAAGCAAAGCTGTTTGTTTCATTTCAGATATCCTCGCTTTTTTTTTACTTCATTCTTTTTTTTATTTTCTTTGTTTTGTATTCAAAAGTTTGCAGAGGGGCTCAAACACTGCGCTGCCTGAGGGCAAAACAGCGACCAGATTAAGGTTTTCTGTGACATTAGTTGCTGCTAATCCGAATTGGGCTAATTGCTTTCCCAACATCACCCCCAACCTTCTCTGGCTGATTTATTTATTTATTTATTTGTTTGTTTAATTTTATTTTCTCAAAATCACTATATAATAATCAAAACTGTAAAAATATCTAAGTCTGACAAAAACTCGATTCAAACTGATATTTTAAATCTGTCCTTGGTTGTGACACAAACAAACAAAGCATGAGAAAACAGAAACTTTTTTCTTGAGAATGAAGACAACGCATTGGTTGAAGTGGGTTTGGAGCTTAACCAGAGGAACYAGTAACCTACTGGAGGTATTGTTTCTAAAGAAAACTACTTGACACTCTCTCATCGGGRAATCTGTGTTTCAGCCAGGGCAGGTTTGGTGCTGCTGTGCGTTTCTGACAGCTGCAGTCTGTGACAAGTGAGGGCCAATAACATTTGCACAACAAAAAAACCACACAGAGCTGTTTGAGGCGCACGGAGCTCTGCCACAGGTTCTAATATTTTATCTGAACAACCATCGACCATCTCTCCTGCAACAGTTTTCCTGCAGGATGAGGAAGCATTTAAACTCTGTTTTACGCCGATTCCCACTCGAAACACATTCGGCACGAGGAAAACCAAAACAAAAAACGGAGTTATTGCTTCACAATAATGATTGAAAGTKAAGCTCCGCCCACTGTGTAACTCCATACTTCAGACTCCTGTCGGGTGGCTGAGTTTGTGGGTGGAGGGAGCGCAGAAGAGGGGGGGTGTTTGTGGTCTAATGCATGTCTAATAGGAGGGGTCCTTGACGCGAAAATGTTAGGGGAACCCCCCCCTCCCCACCCCACCCCACTTAGATGATATAAGCTGCGAGCTTTCATAGGCTGAGCCACCAGTCTGAGGAAAGTAGAAACAAAGCAGGAAGGAGAAACAGATGAATGTGCTCGTTTAGTTTACGGCTTGTTTGATGAGGGGAGTGTTGTTCCTCACCGCGGGACCCTGGGCGACAGTTTGAGCCGGTCCTCTCAGCTCATTATCTCGCCGGCCCACCGAGGGCCCCATTCAAGACCGGGCAGTCCCTCCTCACC
>NW_013952412.1:3792895-3794323 GCF_001266775.1 Austrofundulus limnaeus | reverse complement strand
CCTCTGCTCTGGCAGCATAGTTGGTCTGCTCACTGAAGCCACAGTCAGGAATGCGATGGTTGTTAGGGAGTCCTCTTTCACCTCCGAAGTGTTTTATTGATGAGCTCTGACTTCTCCTACTTTTTCACATGCCAGAGAAAGTCAAGTGCAGGGCCTCTATGACTTCATTTCGTGGCCTGCACTCATCCCTCTTCAAAAAAAAAAAAAAAAAAAAAAAAAAAAATTAAATAAAATAGGCATTTTCATTCTCCGCCCCTCCCCCTTCTCCTACTTGTTTCCCTCTGGTTTCCCACTCTTGGCCCTGTCGTGCACCCCTTCCTCCTTTCCACCCCCCGCCCCCTCAGCAGCTACACAAACTCCTCTCTCTGTGCTCAGACTGGTGCTCCAAAATAATAATAATAGGAAAACAGCAGAAGAAGCTCCGGGTTGACGCTCAGACACGAGCGCAGAGGGGCTGCTTTTTGGGTGCGTTGAGGTGTGCGTAATGGTCATTAGACCGGTGCAGTTCAGAGGGGCCGCGGGTGGGGGGGTGGCCATGACTGCACAGTCATTTGCCTTACTTTATTTACGCGTGCTATTTGCTGTCAGGTCGCGGGGAGTGACGTCGTCGCGCCTGGAAAATGTGCCCATAAAGAGCAGTGGAGCTTGGCTAAAACAGGGGGGCCGCGCTCTTTTACGCACGGCGCTCCTGTTGACAGGAGGGGTGGACGGKGGAGCTGGAAAGAATAAACAGAAGCACGTGGTGGCTGTTTTTCCATTTCTTCTTCTTTCTGTTTTAAGTTAAGTCCATTTTGAAATCTATCACTTAAAAAATAAAACATAAAAAATAAAAAAAAGTTTAGGCATTCTACCCGCAACAGCCTCATTTTGTTTTCTCTTTGAAACCGCCTTTTTTTCATGAGAACACGAACCGTGGCGCAGGTGGATGACTGCGCGCATGCAGATGGACACAGCTCCATCTCTAAACTCGAACAAAAAAAAAAATCTATCACGGATCTGCTGCGACTAAAAACTCCCCAAACGCAACCACCACGCGTTTGTCTGCGCTACATTCATCGCATCTGTAGAGCATGGGCTTCTTCATAAAAAGACACGCTGGAGCTCTTTGTGAGTTTCATTTGCTGTTACGAGCTCCGGCGCTCACGTGCGCGCGCGCGGCTCCGGTGATGTGGAGTTTCCGTCCAACACTTTGTGCGTATTTTTTTTTTTTTTTTACAGCTGTAGCTTAAGGTCGGTGCCGCCTAGATTCCACTGCTCGTTTCAGCCCCGGAGAGAAGATGTTTCCGAACAATGCAAGCTGCAGCAGGGGGATGTTTCAGCGAGTGAGCGCGGGGGCGTTTGCATGCGTGGGCTGATTAGTGGGCTGGGGGAAAGGAGATCTCTCTCTCTCTCTCTCTCTCTCTCTCTCTCTCTCTCTCTCTCTCTCTC
>NW_013952412.1:3790348-3791500 GCF_001266775.1 Austrofundulus limnaeus | reverse complement strand
AGTCGTGATTTATGCAACGAAAAACATTTAAAACAAACACCCAAAAAAAGGCTGAAATTGTACAAGACTGCTACAATTAAAATAAAAATAAAAATTAATACAATAGCTGCAACAATTGTATGAGTCTGCAAAATTGAACTTTGTGGTTTTAAAGTTAAATGAACGCATTTAAAATGATAATAGAGGAGCTTCTTGGACGAGTGAAGTTAAACCTGTTGTTTTTTTTTTTGACAAATTGTATTTTTAGGTTCACTAGAATAACAACATATATTGGTTTTGTTAAAAAGAGAAAAGAAAWAAAAGGATGTGAGAGCAGATATAATTAGTTGGAGGCCTTCATGAGAACGTTGTGAGCACAAGAAGCACACTGAATGAAGACGCTGTTGTTCCGGATCACTGCAGGAAAAAGAAATGCAGATTAGATCGTAGTTAACCTCAGGAACAACATTTCAGCTCTGGACCATAAAATAAATGATTAACTGCAGGCGCGGCTCCTGACAGCTGTGTATTTACACTCTAAATAACTTTACTGTTTTATTTTAAAAAAGCAGAACATAATAATGGCACTACATTTAATTTCACTTGATGAAATTAAATTGTAAAGTCTTGAAACGTGAGTTGGCTGTGAGTGCAGGGCAGGCCTGTGTGAAGGAATCTGAGGCTGATTAATGACGGAGCGGCTCATTTGAGAAGAAATAAAACCAATTTAAATCTAAATTATTTTGGACTGAGCTCAGTCCTGTGGGACACGACATGCCGTGATTTGCTCCTGCAACACAGCCCAACTACTTTTTTTTTCTTCCACGGGAAGAGAGAGAAAATGAAAACTTCATTCTCTCCCTCCCATGCCCCCCCCTTTTTTTTATCTGTACCCCCCTCCTTTTCAAAAGCTTCTTTAGCGCATTTGTCTTTTCCAATTGAGCTCCCCACTGCGCTGTTGTGTCTTTAAACCCGCTTTACAACCCGCACCAGCAGCACCAAACAACCACCAAATATTTAGAACAAGAAATTACCTTTTTTTTCTTCTTTTATTTTATTTTATTTTTTCTGTGAATAAAAGCTGAGCAGAACAAAACCTGCTTTTACGCACCAGCGGCAGCGGGGTCACGGTCGTGTGTGTGTGTGTGTGTGTGTGTGTGTGTGTGTGTGTGT
>NW_013952412.1:3788543-3789905 GCF_001266775.1 Austrofundulus limnaeus | reverse complement strand
GTGTGTGTGTGTGTGTGTGTGTGTGTGTGTGTTTGAATGGTCCCGGAGGGGGTGGAGACATGCCTCCGGCTCTTTGTATTAATGTGAACTTGTTGGTGTTGTTTAGTGGAGAAGCTGCGTGTTTCTGGTCGCGGAGGCCGAGTTTTCACCCCGAGTTTGAGGCATACTGAGACAGGGAAAAAAAGAGGAGGTTGTGCGTGCGTGTGCGCGCGCGAGGGGGGGGGGGCGCATTGTTGGGTGCAGGCTTTGTACACCAGCTTTGTACCCCCCCTCCTGCTCTGCACTTTTGCAAAGCACTGAGGCGAGGTGGACAACGTGTGTCACTGTACAACTTCCACCATAAGCGGAGGGATATCGAACGTTTTTTTTTTCCCCCTTCTTCTTCTTTTTAAAGAAAGGGCCCGAAAAATAGGCCTCTCACTGGGACGACGAGAGCCGATTTCTTTGTGTGAAAGAAAAAAAATCTTGAAAGAAACACATCTTTAAAAGAGTTTGAATTTATTTTGACAGGTGCTTTAGAAAAAAAAACGATAAAAAGAAAGACCTCACATGWGTATTCTTCCGCGTCATTTAGAACGTTGGCAGCAACATTTAGGTTCATTTAGGCTAAAATAAAAGGAGGATCTAGACTTTGAGTGGGGAAGGTGTGGCTGTGCTAATGTGTTGTTTTGCTTTGTCCTATAGGGAGACATTAAGTAGTGAAAACGGCAGATGATTGACTAAATTGTTAGAGAGTGGACAGTCAACTCTGTTTCCAGGCAAGTTTAATTAAAATCCACATATTTTATTTTTTTACACTGAGGATGTTAAAATTCACTGTGCATCCATCATGTTCCAGAAGCAGAAAATAAAAAGACAAATAATACCAATAATCCAACTCGAACCARATGAGAAAATATCATTTTAAATAAAAGCTGCAAATTATTTTAAAAAAACATGCACACAAAAAGAAAGTCAAAATATCTGATTTCTGATTTGCTGCTAATAACTTGTGTTATTTTCTTGTGACGCTCAGAATACCACAACCAAGCCACGTGGGAGTCTGGCGTAGCCTCAATGATGCAGAACAGTAAGTTGTTTCCTTTTTTTTAATTATTATTATTTCCTCGTTTTATTCTGAAAGTTCGCAGCTTCTAACGTGGTTGCATGAACGCAATGCTCATAATGACATTTGTTTTGTTTGCTTGTTTTATTCATTTATTTTTGCACTGGTTGCCACAATGACTAGGACACTTTAAATAAAAGAATTTATGTGCAAAAGAGGAATAAATGCATGACCTTTGGAGGTAAAGGAGAATTTTTTTATTATTATTATTTTGTTTATTTTTAGTAGGTGGGATCCACGTGGAGGAGGGAGGGGTG
>NW_013952412.1:3787096-3788200 GCF_001266775.1 Austrofundulus limnaeus | reverse complement strand
GTGTGTGTGTGTGTGTGTGTGTTAGTGTGTGTGTGCTGTAATCATTTAACATGTTTAAATCCAATGGGGCCACGTGACAGTTGGATTTATTTTATTTTATTATTATTAATTTGTTTATTTTTAGTAGGTGGGATCCACGTGGAGGAGGGAGGGGTGGGGTGGGAGACAAAAGCAACTCACCTGCTGGTTGGCTTTGGATTTGTATTTATGTATGTGTGCATTTACTTTGTTTGCTTTTTTTATTGTGATCATTTGCTTGCTGTGTATTATGGAGCTGCCTTGTTCCAGCCCCGCGGTTCCCGCGCTGCAGTGGATTGATGTTAAGGGGGATGTTCCCCTGGCTTTGGCGCGTGATGTCTGCCGCGGAGATATGAGTGCGCCCGGGCCCTTTGGGTTGTCTAAAAGGTCGCGGACGGCCTCGCCGGCTTTTGTGCTGATAACTCCTGGGTGTATGTGGTGGGGAGCGTCCAAATCGACACCATATGTTTTCCTATTAGTCCACTTGCAACAGAACACAAGGCGCGTAATCAGCGCCAGCGGGGCCAGAGCAGAGCCACTCTCTCTTGGCCACTTGAGGGAATTGATGATGAAGCCTTAACCTTTTTTTATTAGTGTTCTTTTCATGTTTCATTTTACATGATCTGAGGGTCTTTATTGATCTGGAGGATTTATATGGTGGTCGTAAATCAGGAGGTGGAGAACAGGCCAATTTCTCCCCCCTCCCCACGCCCCGCGTAAGAAGTCTATTAATTCCCCTTAATCCTGGAATTACCAAAGAGCAAAGCGGGATGATATTGGATTTACTATCAATCAGATCCACGCTGGAAGATTATTAACACATTGCGGCCTAAAGAGGGATCTGCTGCTCGGTTAAACAGGGTTTTATAATCAGTCAAGTATGAAGAAGGCTTTTTTTGTTGTTGTTTGTTGTTGTTTAAAATAAATAAAGTCGAGCAGATTTGGGTGTAAAAAGACACCCACCGACTTGCACACAACAGGACCGCGGTGGCTGTGAGCGTTTGTTGTCAAATACAAACAAGGAGGGAGAGAGGGAGAGAGAGAGAGAGAGAGAGAGAGAGAGAGAGAGAGAGAGAGAGAGAGAGA
>NW_013952412.1:3784512-3787038 GCF_001266775.1 Austrofundulus limnaeus | reverse complement strand
CCCCCAACCCCCCTCCGGCCACCTTAAACCGAAGTCTCCCTCGGAGGGTAAACGAGTAGCGTCCAATTTAGTCTGAGTGATATCCAAATGCAGACAGAAAGGGTCGTTTTATCATGCTACTATTTGTCGTGACGATGCGATTTTTCCAAAGCAGAGCGGTGTCATAAAGTGACATGCCTGCCACAAGTGCTCCAACTGATCTGTTCAATTAGCCTCCCATGCATGATCCGAGGCGACTTCCGCCCATTCCCAGAAATTAAGCTCAAACTTGACGTGCGGCCAGCTTTATTTTAAAGACAAATGTCAGGCAGGCTCATCATATTTTCCCCCTCTTCTATATTTGGAGCTTATTTATTGCTAAGGAGCCTCTGCTCCCGGAGTCAATGTAGCGGGCGGCAGCGCAGGGGAAGGCGGCAGCGGACAGACACACAGAGAGCAGCTCAGGCACTCCGGGGAGTCAGGCTCTTCCCTTTTGGCTTCAGGTTTGCAGGCTTCTTTCTCTGCTTCACAAAAAAAGATGGCCATGCAACATTTTCAGGAGACTTTTGCGAAAYGCAATCATTTTTTTTAGACAATAAGCAGTTATGAAAAGATCTACTTTTGCAGCTGATACCCCGATGATTACTGGTGCGTTTGTGCGTCTTTGTTGCGCGTTTTTGAAGGCATTTTCCACAGCAAGGATTTAATGTCACTTTATACAAAGGGGGATGCCTTTTAGTGAAAAGCTACTTTTGACGCGCTCTTTTGTGCACGGATGGTAGTTTTCTGTGTGAGGTGAGGTGGTCTTGGTGATGGGGATGGAAAGCGGTGCCAGGGCTTTGACACCAAAGTGTGCCGGTTTGATGAAAGGTTAGTTTGCAATTTTCTCGGCGCAGTAAATCCAGTTTGTCAAATGAGTTCCTAACAATATGTGAAGATGCTCGTGCRGGCTTAGTTTGTGTGTCTTTTTAAATCCATGTCGTGCATGCTGCTAGAGGAGCGCGCAGTGTTTGTCTTCAGAAGATGCTGCTCGACAAGATTTAATCCTCCAAGCACCAGAGCTTCATGTTGCATCTTTAACTCGTTTTTCTTTTTTTTTTTTTATTCCTGAACGCTTTAACTCATCCTGCTCACCATTACAGGCTATAGGAAAATCATTTTATTTAGAAAAAATACACTTATTTATATATACTTTTTCTGTCTCTGCTGCTGGGCTGTGGTGTGATGACTCCGGTGCGTTTTTTTTTGTTTGTTTTTTTTGTCTGCACGCAGGTCACAGTGGCGTGAACCAGCTCGGCGGTGTGTTCGTTAACGGCAGACCGCTGCCGGACTCCACCAGGCAGAAAATAGTTGAACTTGCTCACAGTGGTGCTCGACCCTGCGACATTTCCAGGATACTGCAGGTGACAGCTACATTTATATATTGTCTTTTTTTCCTTAAAAATTAAAACAGAATCCAATTTTTTTCCCAGACATTTTTTTTGCAGACGTGGAGCAATAATAAAAGGGATTCAACCCTTTAATTTCTACTGTCCTTCTATCAGAAATGTTCGAGTTTCTAATTGTTTTTGAGGCTGCACAAATATTGATTATAAACTTTACTGTAGCCACTGTAAACTGGCAAAGAGAGGGCAAGTAATCTGCCTGCTATTATAGGAGAAAAATGCCTAATAAACAATTGAAGGCATATTTTCTGTGTTTATAGACCCATGATGAAGTCCAAGTGCTGGACAGTGAAAAGGTGAAACTTATTTGAGCCATCTTAGAAATTCCGCCAATAGTCATAAATAATGTATGTGATTTGTGTCTTTTGTTTTCCGCCCAGGTGTCCAACGGCTGCGTGAGCAAGATCCTGGGTAGATATTATGAGACCGGCTCCATCAGACCGAGAGCGATAGGCGGCAGCAAGCCGAGGGTCGCCACTCCGGAGGTGGTCGCCAAAATCGCGCAGTACAAGCGGGAGTGTCCGTCCATCTTCGCCTGGGAGATCCGAGACCGGCTCCTGTCGGAGGGGATCTGCACCAACGACAACATCCCCAGCGTAAGTGCGCGGGGCGTGATTGAATTTGCCACATGAGGTGACTTTCCTTTTCTCATGCAGTGGAGGAAAAGGAGAAGGGCATCCAAGCATTCACGGTCTTATTAAACGCGCTGAACAGAGCGAGGGGGGCGGGGAGGGCGCAGGCACCCGCACCTCATTTTTATTGGGATGCTCAAACCTTAACGATTTTTAGTTACGATTTGAACGCGGGTCTCTGCAGAACACCCCCCAAGATTTATATTTTCTCATCATATGCAATTTGTCATTCAGGTGTCATCAATAAACAGAGTCCTCCGCAACCTGGCGAGTGAAAAGCAACAGATGGGCGCAGATGGCATGTATGACAAGCTGAGAATGCTCAACGGTCAGACAGGAACCTGGGGGACCCGGCCCGGCTGGTACCCCGGAACATCGGTGCCAGGACAGCCCAACCAAGGTGAGCCTCATTATCATACGGAGGCGACGGAGACACCTTTACGCACGAGGGTTTTGTTTAAATGATCCAA
>NW_013952412.1:3780776-3782519 GCF_001266775.1 Austrofundulus limnaeus | reverse complement strand
CCACACTTTTTTATGGATTATCGAGAGTAAAGAAACAAACAGCGTGGATACAAACTTTTGGGGTCTATAGATACTTGGTCCATGATGCAGCAGGGGGGAACTCGTGAAGCAACAATAACCATGTTTTCAGGTGAATCAGCTGTTGACATTTGCTTTTCTGCGCTTTTATTTCGCAAAAAAAAAAAAAATGCCGTTTATTTCGGCGGCTGCACGTGGCCTGAAGCGCAAAGAGCCAACGCGCCACCAGCGCGTTATTACAGCGCAGAAACGTCCCTCCATCTGCGCACCCGCTGCTTAATTTCGCATTAACTTCTCGGTGTGATAATGATGTCCAACAACAAGACAGACATTAGTCGATAAGCCTCGCCCTGTAACCGGAGGGGCCTTTAGGGCCCACCGCGGACAAGCAGGAGCAGTGAATAGATTGGCCTTATTTTGGTTGTTCAGGGGGCTTGCATGCTCTCTCCTCACTCATTTGTTTCCAATTGAAGACAGAAATCCTGACTGGCGTGTAGCTGGCCGGGGGACGTGATTAATGATGCTGGTGGATAAGGGTTAACACACTGGACTCAAAGCTCTGTTGACTGGGATCCTCGTGCGCACAATGCCAAAGCACTATAGCCTGCGCGCCTCCACAGAGAGAGGATCCTTTTGTCATCTCCTCCAAAGGTCCCCCCCCCCCCACCACTCCTCCTCCTCCCCTCCCATATATTACACCCACAGAGGGCTCGCTGGTCCGTCCCTGGCTGTGTCCATAGTTTAATGGTTTCCCTTACTCCTGAAGGCATTGTGTCATGCTGAAAAGCGTCTTCTTCTATTCAAAAGTTGGTGGTCACCTCAATGGCTCAACCAACGCCCATATGGGAGAGCCCATTGAAGCACTGCTCTGTCTTTAAAAAAAAGAGGGGGGCGGCAGAGTTTGGGGGGGGGGCTTTAATACATTTCATAGGCTCTGAAAAGAAGGCTCGCCACATCTTGACACATTTTTCTTAACCTTTTGAGAACACAAACTATTGTTGGGCAGCGATAAGAACCTCTCCCTCCCCAACCCTGTTTTTCCCACAATATTTTACAAACACTTAAACTGTTAAAGCTTTTTTTTTTCTTCTTTTTTCCCCCCCACTCCCTGACGTGGCCCCCTTCTTTCACACAGACACTCGTCTGTAATCTGGTAACATTAGGAAAGAATTGCAATAATTCCTCCGATTTTGAATTAAATTAACCATGATGGGGAGGGAGGGGGGGCTTAATTAATGATGTAGCGCCGCGCTCTGTACAATTAGCTGTAGGCTGATGAAACACGAGGCCCGATAATTAATTATTCAATTAGCTTAAGTGAATGTATATTTCCATTAAGCMCCCCCCCCCCCACCACCACCTTTTTTTTTCTCTTCTCTCTTTCAGAAGGCTGCCAACAACAAGACGGAGCGGGAGAAAACACAAACTCCATCAGCTCCAACGGCGAGGACTCAGAGGAGACACAGATGCGTCTGCAGCTCAAGAGGAAGCTGCAGAGAAACCGCACGTCCTTCACGCAGGAGCAGATCGAGGCTCTGGAAAAAGGTCCAATAAATTCATAAATAAACAAACAATCTAAAACTATGTAGGTGAAACCTCCTGATAACGTGAGAAAATGTCATTTTCAGCGCGTAAAGGCGGAAAGTTCATTTAAACGCGCTTTAAACCACCAAACATCTCTGCAGATGTTATAATACAATATATATATATATATATATATATATA
>NW_013952412.1:3776814-3780300 GCF_001266775.1 Austrofundulus limnaeus | reverse complement strand
TATATATATATTCTAATAGTTGTGCTGGCCTTACAGAATTTGAAAGAACTCATTATCCAGATGTTTTCGCGCGGGAAAGACTAGCGGCAAAAATCGACCTGCCCGAGGCAAGAATACAAGTAAGTAGCCGCATTTACTTTATTATTCATTTCTGAAAGTGTACAAAATATAAGATGAATTTATGGTCTTTAAGGGAGTAAAATCATAACGAGGTCATTTCTTCTTCGTCTTCTTCTCCTTATTTTATTTTATTTTTTACATAAAAGGTATGGTTCTCAAACAGAAGAGCAAAGTGGAGGCGAGAGGAGAAGCTGCGGAACCAGCGTCGGCAGGCCAACAACTCCTCCAGCCACATCCCCATCAGCAGCAGCTTCAGCACCAGCGTTTACCAGGCCATCCCACAGCCCACCACACCGGGTAGGGGCCTCCACCTTACGCAGCCAGGGGGAGGCTACAGGACACATCTGGTTCTGGCTCTGCAGCATTTTATCAAACAGAAAAGCTGACAAATATTTACATCTTACACTTGTAACATAGATTTGTCGATCTAAATGAGTCCGAATGAATGAATGAATAAATAAATAAAATAAATTCAGTTCATTCTTCTATGTCACTTTGACAAATTGTTGGTAAAGTTGTTTACAATGAAATCAAATTATTAGATAAATTAAAAAATATCAATTCTTTAGAGGTAATTTAGCAATGTTAATAAATTTAAATATTTATATCATTAAAGTTTCTAAGTCATGCATTTAAGATTTTCAAGAAGTTAAAGATTTTTCTATACATTTGGTAGGTTTTAGTACAACAGATGCTTAACTACTGTAAAAATACCAATTAAACCAAAACCTGTTATTTATAAGGGAATAGTCTGATACATTTTTAGYTCATTCAATAATAACATTTTAACTCACTAACTTACACTTTTGAAAATAAACATTTGAAAATAAGGTGACCAGCCAGAAGCAGTGCTCACTGAGTGAATAATCCTTTAATTTAAAATTAGAGGATTGTTCACACAGTAAGTGCTGGTTCTGCTGTAGAGCCACACATTTAGCCAAAGCCGTTTAATCTGTTTTCAAATCCAAATTCATCCAAATTAGCATAAGATTTTTTTAATCAATAAAACATTTGATTTATTTATTCTAACAGAAATCTTGCACAGCTGGTGCACATTAAACTCTCTGTGTAAAACAATTTACGTGAAATCTGACCGGATTGTGTTATGTGATAGTCCTACACATTCTCACTCCTGCAGATTCATCTAAAAGAAAGAGATGAGGCCTCAGTAGCTCCTTGGTAGTTTTCCTCTCTGCTCTGGCTGAAGAAGCACCAGTACGTCTCTGTTTTTAATGGATGATTGAGCAAAACTTCCCGACCGACTCTCTGAGTAATTACCACATCAGGCACGAGGGCACACCGTCAGAGCCRAAGCTCACGCTCACACGTCAATCACCTGAGACACACAGTGTACAGTATGTGTCCAGGCCTCTATATCATCCAGTCAGATAAGGTGTCACCCTCCCCGCGCGCGCTGCTGAACTGCTAATGAGATGAGCTCTCACACAGGAGAGAGTTTCTGTGCTTTCAAACGCAATAATGATTATTATGTTGGTCTTTCTTTCACAGTGTCTTTCACCTCGGGGTCAATGCTGGCCAGACCTGACTCTGCACTCACCAACACCTACAGTGCGCTGCCGCCCATGCCCAGCTTCACCATGGCGAACAACCTACCTATGCAAGTAAGTATAAATCTGTAGGAATATTCCAAGTCTTTTTATTGTAAGAATAGATCCAACTCACTGAGTGATTTCAAGTTCTAACCAGTGTTGTATAAAGTACCACAAAGTGATCCTTGAGTACAAGTATCTTACCAAAAAATTACTTTGGTAAAAGTTAAAATCTTCTTTAGGAATATTACTTGAGTAAAAGTCTTAAAGTATCTGATATTTTTGTGCTAAAAGTAAAAGTATTGATTTGAAATGAGCAGTTAAGATTTGCCATGACATTTATTAGAAGGTGACGTCCCCATAAATGCAGAAATGACAGTTGTATTAAAATTATTAATTTATGTTAAATTTGAGATGCGCTAGTCAAGGCTGCCCAAACCTTTTCCCCAAAATGGAAATCTATCCGAGGGCTGCGGCCAAATACAATAATATAATTCATGAAATACAAATACTTCTTAAGTACAGTACTTTTATTTTAATGATTATGTCCTGCTGGAGTGTGATATGATTTGTTTGTGTACAAACTAATACGTTATCAGAATTTTATATATTTATACTTCTCATTCAACCACAATTAAATTCACTCCAGGAGGCACAGTTTATATGGATAGCATTTTTTTGTTTACAATAAYAAGCTGGAATGAAAACAAGCAAAAATGAAATAAAAGTAACAACTTTCTACTTCTTGCCTTTTTTTAAAAAATGTAAGGAGTAGAAAGTACAGATAACTGTGTCAAAATGTAAGAAGTAGAAGTAAAAAGTAGACTGAAAAATAATTACTCAAGTAAAGCACAGATACCCAAAAATTCCACTTAAGTACAGTAACAAAGTATTTGCACTTAGTTACTTTACAACTCTGGTTCTAACCCCAAACAAAATTCCTTAAAGTAAAAAAAAAAAAAAAAAAAAAAACTAAACGCTGTCTGTTGTATTGTAATAACAACTAAAGGTAACATAGATACTTTATTATGGTATAGTATTTAAATATATGCCTGAGAAACACATAATATTGGCCCTTTAAGTACAGTAACAAAGTATTTGTACTTAGTTACTTTACAACTCTGGTTCTAACTCTGCAAAAAATTTTAATTCAATACTAAACGTCAACTTCAACAATCAWCTTTAACATTTAGTAAAAATGAGCTAAATCTAATAACAGTGAGCTARATGGTCAGGGTTAGGACATAAAATAAAAAAATGAATAGAAGTCAATGGGAAGTCCCCATAAGGATAGAGAGACATAGTAGGTGTGTGTGTGTTTGGTAGCTTCTCACGGGGGAGATGGGAATTCCTGTGCAAGGCAAAGGTTGCCCATAGCAACAGCCCTCATTGTAAAAACACAGGACTCACATGCTTTTGCACTATTCTTGCGCCGAGACGTCTTTTCAGTATTTTTTCACCACTTTGACATCACCAGGCCTCAGTTTCCTGTCTCACACACACTGCATTTGAAGCGTGAAACACTCACACACTCGCTCTCATCCTTCTGATCATCCTCGGTCTGTCCGAGGTCCAAACAGCTTTCAGTCAATTTCATTTTCAGGAGGTACAGCTAGCGTTTCAGCTTCACCTCACGCTGTAATATGATGGACTGAGATGCTCCGGTTTCTAGATTCCATTATGCTTTTATTGGCTTTTAAAGGTATCAGGTTTCCTGGATCTGGAGCCGAGGAGGAGCTTCTCCATATATATTAGTGTGTGTGTGTGTGTGTGTGTGTGTGTGTGTGTGTGTGTGTGTGTGTGTGTGTGTGTGTGT
>NW_013952412.1:3756254-3776804 GCF_001266775.1 Austrofundulus limnaeus | reverse complement strand
AAAAAAAAAAAAAAAGAAAAAAAAAAAAAAAAGTTAAAGGTGTACCAAAGACGTAACTTAAACATGAAAAACTAAAACTAAAAAAAAAAAAACAAACTATGGTTGGCTAAGCTAATGTAACATTCTCTTCCCCATATAGCCCAGCCAGACCTCCTCTTATTCCTGCATGCTGCCTACCAGTCCGCCTGTGAACGGGCGGAGCTACGAAACATACACGCCCCCTCATATGCAGGCACATATGAACAGCCAATCAATGACCACTTCTGGTACCACCTCAACAGGTAGGCAGAAAGTTCATTGTTTACCAAAATCTGTTGGGAACGAATGCAATCAAACAGTGCACTCTGAATTATCTGCCGCCTCGTCTGTAATAACGGGAAGGTACTGGATCTTTGATTCACGCCCCTGTTACCGTGACTTTACCTCTCCATCCTGTCTATTTGAGAGACCCCATTGGTTAGATGTCTAAAGGGGTCAACCCTTTCTCCATCTGAAATCCTTTTCTCTCTGCAGGGCCATGGACAGCTCTTCATTTCAGTGCCACTCCAGGCCATCATGTCAGCCCCACGACTCCAGCACATAGTTTAGTTCCACCCCATTAGGGTGCTGTTTCAGAGAGCCATATATACYGGTTATAGTCATGAAGAGTTAATCATGCATAACCGCATTTCCTCTGTGCTAAATTGCTAATTAATTTGATTCATTTGCTATTGTACGCTCTCTGTTTAAATGCCATTGCTGTGGCCTCAATTTATCGAGCATGCACGAGTTTTACGTTGCACCCCGTGTGCAGAGTATTGTGACTCCCTGCAGCCCCGTGCTTGTCCGTTTATTTTACAAGCCTTTCAAGTGCACAGTAATGTCCTGATTGTGCACAGAGCATCTTTTGATTTCATTCAGATTTCTGGTGAAATGAGTATTTCTTTTGTTTGATTGGTTTTAGCTTATATCTCTTTCTTTTTTGGTCTCTGCAGGACTCATCTCTCCTGGAGTGTCTGTCCCTGTCCAAGTCCCAGGGAGCGAGCCTGATATGTCTCAATACTGGTCAAGACTACAGTAGAGAGAAGAGCTACTTCACCCTGTAAGCGCCCGGTCCACCATCGCCCTCCAGCAGTGCTCCTCACACATACACGGCACAGGATAGCGGAGAAGACATGAGGACACAGACGAGAGAGAGAGAGAGACTCTAGGAGAGCTTTGGGACGTCTGAACTTTTGTTTTTCCACTGGGACAGCGTGCTGTTATGTGGCCCTGTTGGCACATTCAAGCAAGGACTTTGGAAGAAAATCCAATGAGAAAAAGCCAGGAGGAAAAAAAAGGACCTCTGTAAAGTGCCCGGTGTTAAATTTTTATGGAACAAAAACTTATCTGTTTCTTTTTTCTATTTCCAACTTCAGTCATTGTTTCCTTTTTTTCTCTGATGTGTTTGTAAATGGCCATTTGTATGTTAATATAAAAATAAGAAAAAAAAAACAAGAGATGGACTGCTAGAAAACCATGTTGGTTTTGCATTTGTTTGCGAGAGGAGAACCTGAGATTCTGCCATGACTATCTTTTAATCTGCTTATATCGAGACTTTCAACCAGCCTTTGCATGGTCTTTGGACATTATTTCATATCATTAACGATGAGAAGTTGGAGGGAAGACTCTTACTGTGACAAAAAAAAGAAAACTATTTATTGGTCTTATTTCTTACAAATGGATATTTAGAGGAAGAAACTCAAACTCGATCCACCCTGAGGCTGCGATCTAGGCCCCTGACATTGGGCCTGTGTTTGCTTTTTTTTTAAAGACACGGATCACTATCAGCAGCTCCAAGTGTGCAAAGATGGTGCAACACAACATGCGCCTTGTGCTTCTGAGGTTGGATTGACTCCATAGATTACCACCAGGAACATTACAAGAAGAAAACAGGTGTAAAAGAACACCTGTAGTCTGTAAATGGTAGACCGGCGTCTTTGATATAATCCAGTTTGTTTCTGTCAAAATGTAAAGTACTTGTCTTCCCTAGAAATCTTCCAGAAAAGATTTCTCCAATAAAAGTTGATTTCATTTATATCCCCCCCAAGAATATTCTATAGATGTTCCATGCATCATGAAATACATTTCTTTAGGGTCAGGTACAATTTGTCTCCTAGGTATAGTTGTAATATAGTGTCCTATGGTCAAAAAAAATGTGCAACTAGAAATATTTAATTCCTATAATTATGATTAAACATTGCTTGACAGAGTTTTAAACTTAAGTGTTTGGCAGTTGTTTACAAGTACATATCAGATTTAATCATTGTTGATTGTAAAACAGACCAAAGCCTTTGTATTTCATCTACACAATGTTTTTATTTTGTTTGTTTCTTTTGAAAAGTTTTAGTCTTGTGATGCGACATTTTTGTAAGCACGTTTCGTTCARTTGCATTGGCTTCGAGTTCGGAAGATTGCAGTCGAACCCCGCAGTCCTTATTTATAATTAAAGACCATGGGAGGGTTTTTCTAGCATCATCTGTCATGCTCTTTTTGAGTTTTTTTTTTTTTTTTTTTTGCATTTTCATTCCAGTGTGTGCAAAGAACATGGACACATGCCCGGGTTCACATTTGAGCATTGCTTCTGAGATGAAACACGCTGTCTCTTTAAATATTTCAATTTAATTTTATTTAAAAATGGAGCTTTTTAAATGTATTTTGTGAAAACTATAAAACATTTTGTACAGTAAAATTGTGTCTTAAAGAAAGACCCCTTTTTTTGTCATCTGGTTGATGTGTTTGTGTTTACAGTTTTAACCACTAAAGCAGATTTTTTTCCCCCCAACATCTAACATTTCCAATTTTCACAAAAGGAGGCATCAGAAATAACAAGCCTCTCCTGATGTATGGGGCTGAACCAAGTCGACACAGACCACACAACACAACACCACCACACAATGAGAAAGGTCAAGCAATTCACCATCACCGGCTCTTGTTTTAGTAGAGTTACGATAGTATGAAAAAAAAACCCACACATGTACAGAGGCAACAACGAGGAGGAGGAGGAGGGAGCTGAGAGAAAAAAAAGTTGTGGGATAAAGCAGTCAGTGCCCAGAGCGAGGCAGAGGAGCGATTGTGTGGCAGAGTGAGTTATTTTGCTTCACTTGCTGCCTCAGCAGGGGAGGGTGGGGTGGGGAGGGGGGGTCGTGTGTCTGTGTGTGTGTGTGTGTAGGTTTTAAAGGGGGTTGTGTAGACACTGAAAGACCGTCTCTGTAAGGGCAAAACATCCAGGAGAGTGAGGTCAGGTAGCACTCACACAGCAGGCAACCCCAAATGTCTATCTAAATTGATTATTTGAATTTACACGTCACCCAAGATTTAACAGCTCCATCACAAGTTGGAACGCTTAATCCGATTCTTTAAAAAATGTTTCATTTTTCTTTTGGTGTTGGTGGTGGTGACGGGGGGAGTTAATGCAATTTCTCTACTCATTTAATCCACTTTATCACCCAAATGGAGGAACAGTGTTCGGAGTGCAGAAAGAGGAGGCAGAGCAGAATAGACGACTGTTTCCAGACCGAGGGAGGAACATTAATAATTACAGAGAGAGAATGAGAAATAGATTCAAAATGCAAGAAGGACTGCAATCACTAGCAGCTTAAATAATACACATCACCAGGATGAAATGGTTTAAATTTAATTTTTACTGGAGTCGGCAAGTTTGTTGAAAAGTTCTTTAGAACTTTTCTGCTTTTAGATCGGTTTAATGATTTTAACTTAAACCTAAACTCAAACCTGCTGCCTATTATCCAGTCTGTAACACATCTAAGCATAAATTTATCTGATTAAACTTTTCTAATGGATGTTYAATGAAACTGAAGACTGCCAGCCTATTTTCTTGAACAGTATTTCAGTGTGGAGGCCGTCCAAATAACAGAACTACCTCAGATGCTGGAAAACTGCTTTGGCTTTGGTTAAGGATCAATAGGACAGAAGTAGCTGCTGCCAAATACTCAATTATACAACTGAATTCACAGTTCTCATTCTCATCTTTGTCATGTTTCACTTTTRCTGAGGAGTGTTTCAAAAAAGCAGCAATGGCAAAATGTGCCAACATCAGCAATGATCACTAATTTCTTCCTTTATCTTATTAATAATAATAAGTTTTTTGTCTTAAAAAATTAAAAAATAATGTCACAAAAACAACAGAGAYCAAAATGCTTTTCAGGCAACTACAAAACTGTTGAAATGCTGAGTGCTATATGGATCCATCAAAAAGCCAAGGCCAGATAATTAAAGTTTAATAAYGTTCTCTGTATTTAACCCTTTGAYTTCTAAGATATTGTTAAAAGCAGCATTATTAAGTTCCTGCACTGAAAAAAAGGGATTTTGGGGTGTAGTAACATTTTCTGTTCTTTTAAATTTTTACAAAAAAATAAATATCAACATTTCTAAACTACTAGAATTTACTAAATAAACAATATACATGGTTTTATACATCAATATTACTGTACAAAAAAAGTAAATGCTAATATTATTTTACCAGTAATATTTAAGTGCTTTTTATGGCCAGCACATAAACATGAATATATTAAGTAACTTCTACTCTTCTGGGCTAAAACTGAGGGTGCATGTGCACAAGGCTGCTGCTCCTCATTCCCTTGTTTCACTTTTCAAGGAGAGGACAAGACATGGTCRAAATAAAACACAAGTTGTCTGGTTTCATTTGCTTGAATAMATTTGTTGGTGTGCAATAGTTTGATGGCTTACTGTAGGTGATATTTAGTTGTCAGGGAACAAGGAACGCATATTGTAGCATTCTGCTGTGTTTGGCTGTTTGTCATGTGACTGCAGTGGAGGATTGTGGGTAGGATTCATGTTTGTTGTTGTTAATTCATTTTAGGGAATTGGTTAACATTTTTCTTTCAGCAATTAGTCTGTTGTTACTCTAATTTGTGTGTTCATTATTTGTTAACTTGTGTTAAACCATTAAGCAGAAGTAATTATAAGTGAGAGTGGTAGGCCTAGTCATTAATAAGACCTGTGAGTTTCAGTTTGTCTGTGTTGTTCATGAAGAAGAATCCAATAAAGTTTCTTCAAAATCGCCACCTGGTGGTGAAGTCTTGAACTACAACAAGAACTACACCTTTCTCTGTGGCTGTGAGGTGTCATGCTACGATATTGTGCTTGATGCATGTGCACTGTTATAAGGAACTTGTAAGATTTACAAGAAAAAATCCTCTAACAATTTGCACTAATGTTGGTTAAGTAAACTTAAATGGTACAAACTCATGTAATATTTACTCATCATTATCTAGTAAAAGTTATTAAGAATATAGTTAAAGATTTGTGAATAAATCAGGTAAATTTTACTTAATTTGATCAAGTATATGTTACAAGATTTAATTGAACAAATTAAATAAAATTTACCTGATTTATTCACAAATCTTTAACTATATTCTTAACAACTTTTACTAGATAATAAGTAAATATTACGTGGATTTGTACCATTTAAATTTACTTAACAAACGTTAGTGCAAATTTGTTAGAGGATTTTTTCAAGTACAACTTACAAATTTTTTTTTTCAGTGAAAAGCTTTCAAAAATTTTTAAACTAATGCTCATTAAAATKTATTAGCTACCAACAAAAGTGAAAACATGAAATCTACAGTTAAGAGAGTAAATTTTCGGCTTTTGTTACAATTTGTCCTAAAATTAATATGCCTCTAAATAAAACAAAAAAAGTTTTATTTCAAACTTTTAAAACAGGAACAAGAAAGCAATGTTTGATACTAGTGAAATATTCACATTAAATGTTCCATCCAAACGCTACCGTTTGAAATAAATCACAATTCTTGGTATGCTGAAGAGCTTTGTTAAAATGACTTCTGATTGCTGGAATATATTAGTGTAAAATTTATATGAAAATTAAATATTTAATAAATACTTTAAAAMTGGGCCTCATTGAGGTTTGCTTCATTTAGAGTTGTTCAAATGAATCAAACAAGCAGCCAAAAGCAGTTTTTATGGAAAAAACTAAACTTATATATAAAAAAAAAAAATCGGAAAATAAATGATTTGTGACTTTAAAAGTTATAAAGTCCAACTAAATGTTTTTGAGGTGAAAAATGAATCAGAACAATGCCAAACAAACAAGAAAACAGCTGGTAAAGCAACCCAAAAACATGACAAGATGAATTTATTCTGTTTAAATCTATATTCAAAGTCCTACATATGTCAACACTTCAACACCAACAACCAGAGAGCTGTTTTTATTTTGGGCATTTGATCACCTGTGTAAGTGACATGTGCATGTCATTATCGCGCTCATGAACCTGACAAAAAGGTGCTCCAAGTATGTAAAAACAAACAAACAAACAAACAAACAAAAATGTCAGGTAACTCCTTGTTTTTTCCCAAACACATGTTGGAAACAATTACAGATTCTGCCAAGTTTCAACCGGCAAAACAATTCAATGTGGCATCGGCCTCAGACTGAGGAAAACAAAAATGAAACATTWAATTTTTCATGTGGACTCTCTTTCTGCGTTACCCCATGTCACCGTTTGACCTAATTTGTTCTTTTTGGGGCTTGTCATGGCAGAGCAGCTCATCCAGCAAACACGACCGATGAGGTGTGAAGCCTGCGCCCAAATCCAGCTTTCCTGCCCTCTGCCCACATTTCTGTTTTGATCTGCTTAGCGAACGCACACGTCACTCACCTGCACAAACTTGGGGTCGCGTGAAGGCATGACTACACAAAYCTAAAACCAGTCAGGTACACTACACTGGCATCATTCACAACCCGCTCGCTTTGTTTTCTTCTCCGAGAGAATGATGTAAGTGCAGGAAAGTAAAAGCTGAGACACAAACACAAGTAGAGTTCTGCATGCTATCTTTTTTTATTCATTTCACATGAGAGTCTTTCAGTCGTCTTAAAAAATAAATTGCATTTGCAGAACGATGCAAAAGGTGAAACAGCACAGCAGATGTTTCTTGTTTTGAAACGTAAACCCGAGATTAATTATTTATTGTTTACCAAGGTGGAAATATTGTGTAAAAATAATAAAAATATTAAATGATTACACTTCCTTTTCAAATCCCTAAAGGTGGAGAAAAACAAAACAAACAAACTGAATTTAAACAATTTTAAATGCTTGGATTTGAACCAAGTTAAGAAGCAGTCATTTGAATTCACAAAGCATTTAGAAACACCACATGGATGTCCTTTGTTGTGGATTAAGAATCATTAAAAATGGCCATTACACAAGCACAAACCACTTCTTCTAACAATGTGAATTATCAAGTGTTTAGGTAAAAAACAAACAAACAAAACATTAGGACTTGTAGAAAAAGGGCTTGAAATGAAAGTGTGAATGTAGCCGTTAGAAGCAGGGGGTTGTGGATGTTTAGATCTTCACTCCTGGCTGAGTTTGTTGGCAGGTGGTAATGGCCGGCTGGGTTATCCCAGTTGACATTACGTGGGCAAGAGAACATCCTGGTCGCTGTGGCAAAGAGGACAATGGCTGCGGCTTCCCACTTGTTTGTTTCCCATGGTGACTGTGCGAGGGCTTTAGAAGTCCAGGTGTTTTGTGCCGGATGCGCCGGAGCCGCAGGCTGAAGCGGCTCCTGCCAGCTCCCCCCTGCTCACACGACTCACCGTCTCGGACAAGTCCGGAGGCAAATGCAATCGCTACAGAAATCAGAGTTGGGGAGGGAGAGGGAGGCAGAGCGTTAGTGGGCTGGTACGAGAGCACTACAGTAGATCAGTATACAGTAGACCGTTCACTTCAGTGGTGCGTATTCACAGAGAGCCATGTTGGGTTGAAATTGCATTAGATGCTTCAGCACTCTTCTTAACACTGGAAACACAGAGTAAATCTGCAAACCCTGCTGCTAAATGCTTCAGAGAGCTGGAGGCCTGTTACACCTCAAAAGGCAGATATACTGTATAGTACCTGTGTATGAGAAGAGAAATACAGATAGATGTTTGCACGGGTGTTGACTGCTTTATTTCCCAACAGATCATTGTGTTCAGCCCAGTCATCGCAATCAAAACTTTAGCCGTTTCACAGCAAAGCTTTCCTGTAAAGCTGACTCAATGCACAATAATACTAAGAGGTTAATGAGAGCCACTCATGTAAACCTCCCTTACATCAACATGCTAACTATTAAGCTTTCGAAGGGCTACAATGCTTTGCTTTCACAGGACCCAACATGAAAGGCCTCTGAAGGACATTTGTGGACAAAGTCTTGAAGAGCACTTGAGAGCGTGAGACGAGGTGAAGTATCTCCCGAGTCAAGTGTGCCCTCCGACAATGGTGTTGAGTAGCACGTCGCTCGAGTGTCTGTCAGGGAAGTTAAATCAGAATACAGCCATTCTGGGGACAAGAGAGGTTAAACCCTGTAATTTGCTCCTGAAAGAATCTGCCATGACATCTGAAACCTGCTGGTCAAAGCCTGCACTCCCACCCAGTCCTCTAAACCTTCCCCTGCCCGCCACATCCTCATCCCCTCCAGACATCCAGCTTTAGGAGAGCTCTTCCACTCCCACAGATACTTATCTTTTTCTAAACGACTAGATGTTTGAGTAAGGGGTTTAAGAGCGTCATTACTAAGAGATAATTCAAGACTACATAATGTTCTTCATCCCTTTGGGGTAGATTATTTCCTCCCATTATTCAGCATTGTTTTATCACTGATCATGTATGATGTGAAGCCTTGTGGTCCTGCTGCTAAGGCTGACATTTCAGGGAGATGTCTTCCATAAGTGTTCTCGTTCTTACTAAACTTAAGTTTCAAAGGAAACTGCTGACAATAAATACAGTAAATGAATGGATTAATGGATAAAGTAAGGGAATGTATTTTTGAGCTGCTCTCAAAATTATTTCAGGTAGGCAAGACAGCTGGGACACATCTGTAAATAAATTCAAGATAGTAAAGGAAAAAAAAGGGAAAATTGAAGTAAAGTCATTATTTTCCAGAATGAGGAAGAAAATCAGGGTTAAGTCATAGCGATACAATACATGCACACATTCATGCAAACTCATACACTCAAAATGCTAGAAGCTCTGCACAAGTTCCGTCCCTGCCAACCCTCACCTGCGTAACCTTTCGTGTCTCCAGCTCACTCAAGTGTGATTGAAAAAGAAAAACAATGCATTGATCAAGCCTGGACTCACTCCTGCTTAGTGCACTGCAGCAGAAACATGGCAGAGAGAAGGGTAGGTGGAAAAAAAAATCAATCACATATACATCATCCTCACTGGGTGAGTTAAAAAAAAGAAGGGAAAAACAACATCACACCGTTGTCTGGCTGCCATGCACCCATGAGCCTGGCTGTGCCGTGTCTCTGGCTCTGCGCTTTGGGAACCCACTGAGCATGTGCGGAGCGAAGGTCAAAGCAATCCAGAAGTGAAGCTCAGCTCTTCTAACCTTTCAGTTCAGGGGCAGATGAGAACAATCAATGGCAACATCAAAGTTGGAGGGAGGAGCAGACAAAACTAATCGATCGGTTTGACACAGTGAGARAAAAGACAGCCTTGTATCCAGTCAACAACTATCACAACCATCAGTGGCAGGCAATGGTAAAGCCGATAACTTATGAATGCCATGAATACTTGTTCCATGTCAACCTTCAATCAAATAAACACATTTCATCTCTTTGCTGAAAGGAATCATCCCATAAAAAAGCTCATAGACCACAGTTTTAAAATCGACACCAGAATTAAACATCAGAGTAAAGATCTTTTTAGTAAGGCTCCCTCGGCTACTGGTTTTGTTAATGAATGAATGGAGTTTAGCACAGGAATTGGAAAAACATGGTCAGCCAGGCTCTGAGTCGGCTTCCCTACGACCTGCACACCCCATGATGTAAACAAGGACATCCGGAAAACCCTCAGAGGCAAAGCGGGGTGTGTGTGTGTGTGAAGTCTTTCTCTGCTGCCTGGCAACCTTCAAGAGGGTGGAGAAAGAAAAAAAAATAAGACAGGGGTGGTGGGGTGACGGAGGGTGTCGGAGGGGAGTGGACGGCGGGAAAACCGACCATTGGCCGTGGTACATTGATGCTGGGGGGTTGTGGGGGAATGTGAAAATGGATGTGTGCCACAGTGTTTGTGTGATTATGTGTGTGTGTGAGTGTGTGTCAGAGCTGTGATGTCAGTGTTTCCTCCTTGGTGGCGAGCAGGGGGTAAAGGGTCTGTGGTTCAGCTCAGCTCCACAGCCAGAGGGGCCTGGGCCACGCTGGCAACAGAGCGAGGGGCGACAAAGCTCCAAACGAGTGCTAAGCACTTCAAATGAGCCCTCAGGGCCGCCCCACAGACTAGCTTTGCCTAAGAGGGTTACCGATATCTCTCCACAATGGACAATTTCCTCCAGCTTATAAACATCCAAAAGATCAGGCTCTTAAGAACAACCAATCAAGTTTGATTGTTTATGGGCTCCACATTTTGCTTTCTATGTGGATATGACATTGGTGGTTTATGGGTTAGAAAAGATGCCAAACTATCATTTTTTTACATTTCCTTATATTTTAGTTATAAAAATTACAGCAGAGTGTAATTGTGTAATATCCAGGGTCATTTTTTCCAATGGTGCTCRCAGGGGAGCCACTCACACAAAGCAGCAACATCAAAGGCATTCCATTGATGGTAACGGCTTGCTAATGAATGGAGTATTAGGTGCTAATTTAACGAGTCATTTCTTCTATAGAGTTTTAGCCACACTTTGAAATGGCCCGTGTCACTGTACAGCTAAGAACTATGGGAAACCCAACACCTTGTTGAAACACAAGATGACTGGCCTGACTGTTACAATCAGATTGGCTGCTGATCAAGCGTGCTTGTGGAAGTGACATAATATTTACGATCAACATTAATTTAACAATAATTTCTGCATTTTGGTCAGTACTTTAGAAGCTTCGTCAAGTCAACAGAAATGACAGATAGTTGATTTAGTTTTACGTTACACAAGAAAAAGTGACGATGAAGTAAGAATGTTTGTTGTAAAGGATTTGGGCAAAAATTTATTTTTTTTCAAACAAAAAAAGCAAAGTGATTTTGCCGTTCTGTTTCCCAGAGCAGAACAGCTGCAGTGCAGCTACTGTAAACTAATGTGTCTGACCATGACATCGGGTCAATGTCCTCTATTTCAAGCCCCATTTCTACAACCAGCTAAGGGTCAAAATGGCAGCAGAATGCTTCATGGCTAAACACTGGTAGATATTTCCTATTGCCCAGACTTCCCTGYATGTTGAGCCACTAAACCAAACTAAATCACCTCCATAGTACCATAATCCCTCACAGCTCTAAAGTTACACAGCATTGTGTGGGAAATCATTTCCTAAATCTATAGGAACCAGTATTAACTTCAGCACCTATAACTCCACATAATAAGGTGATGTGCTTCCCTATTTAAGACACAAGCTATCATCACATTTACGCTGGCAATTTCAGAGAATACTTCCGCTACTTTGCCAGAAAAAAAAACTGCAAGAACACCTTAGCATAAATCCCATCACTTTGCTTTGCAGTAATTCTAACCCACCTGCATCGAACAAAGGAAAAGAAGAAGCTTTCCTTTCCTCTTTTTTGTGGTAACAAAGAGTGAAACCTGACTCCTGGCCTTGCCCTCAGAACGACGTTTAGTAGGAAAGTTCTTTCAGATTTTCAGAGCACAAAAATTCTTTACTTTCTTAATTTAATTAATTTGTTTTTTGTAGATTGACTGTTATTTCCTATAGCCCCACTTTTTAATTGCATATTAACTTACTTAGCTAATTAGTACAAGGTAATTAAAGAATAAAACTGTACACAAAATGTAAAAACAGCATTTTTTTTCTTTCCACACTGCCCAAATGTCACAAATGTTATTTGAAAATACTTTAGTATCAACCTAAATGTAATGCAAGTAGCAGCATAAAACAAATGGGGTAAAAAAAAAAAAGGGAAACTATTCCACTGCTTATCAAATTTCTTTTTGGTAATTGAGTGATGGTCACCTGCCCACCAGTTCACCTGCTGCCTGATCCAGGATAATCTGAGCGGCAGGAAGACAGATAGGCAGGCGGACCGACAAATAGACAGATACAGACACAGGCTCCTCATCTCTTCCGCCTCATAGCTTAATGAATCTGACAGAGTAGGCAGCAGGCAGGCAAAAGGATGAGCAAGCATTTTGAGAGTAATTATTTTCCCAAACACAGAAAGAAAGGGAAGGGACTACTAATAAGTGACTGAATTTCATTATAAGCGAGCATGTCCAAACAGGAAATTGATTAGCTGACTATATTTTAATTTTTTTTAATGCCTAATGGAATGTGTAGACACGTCTACTTGAATAGGTAAGCTCCTCACTTACCCTTCACGCTTCAAAGATTGATAAAAAGCAGCATTTGATATTATCCGTCACGTTACTAAACATGACACACAGGCAAATCGGCGAGCTCTGGGTTGTTTCTGAATAACAAACGGACAAACAAGGGCCAAAGTGTAACTGCACTGTAATGCAACAACTTGACTTGTTATCATCATCGTCAACCAAACAAGGCTTTGGGGTCGTCTGCTTGGGCCCATCAAGCGCTTTGACAGGGAATGCAGCATGGGGCCATTTTGTCTCTTTTCAGCTATGTTTTGTCTCTCTTTGGAGGGGAGTGTTAGTATGGACTGTAGGCGTTGCAGAGTGGGAGGAACATTAACCCTTATGGTAGTGGATAGTAACAGGAAAGGGGTTGGGGGTTGCTGGGGTTGGTTAGTTGGGTGTTTTGGACATGGGCACAGCCAGGGAGCACTGGTTTGCCCCTGGAGTGACATGGTGCCTGGGGAGAAAGGGARCAGGGTAGAGGGCGTCGAGTACAAACAGATCTAAGTGCTGCCTTCACCACAGATAGGTCCATAGCAAAGAGCAAGGCTGCACGGGTTATGACAGCATGTCTGGGGGACCTCTTGCGCCATCCACCCCTCAAACACACATTTTACCCCCCAAACTATGACTCGGTTACAAATGCCCTCAAGTTAGAACACCACTGACACTTCAGAGCAGGTTTTTCAATGTTGGATGCATGCCATGTAAAAAAAATAAAAATCACACTTGAAGCTAAACAACAACTATAAAATGYGGCTTAATCTAAAAACTTATCTCCATGAAAACTTTCAATGTTTCTTATTGTCTACGGAAGCAAAAATTGCATGTTTTGACAGTATGAAACATTAATGGCACCAACAATTTAATAATATTTTTGCAGTAATCAGAAATTTTAATGCCCCTCAAGCCTGGTGGGTTTTAAGTTAGAGTAGCAAACAAAAAAATAGGTACCCTGACTGTTACGTTACATCTCACTCCACATTAAAAAGCATTATAAAGATATCATGTTGTGTTAATTGCTGAATTGCTTCTTGAAATGAAGTTGCTCCAAAAGGTACAATATTTCTTAAAAAAACGTGTTGAAATGCTCTGTCAAACTTTCAGTCAGAAAATAGAACATTATCAAGAATTTCTTTTTTTCATGAATTATTTATGTCTTTTTTCTGGGTTGCACTCAGCCTACAAGTGCACACACTCTTGTAGAAAACAAAGACACACACTGCCTCTCTCTTATGCATATGCCACACAGAGGTATTTACAACATGACCGCACAATGTCGGCTTGTATGTGGAGGGTTTTTCAAAACCCAGCCTTAGCTTCTACAGAAAGTCCCATTTTTCCACCCATCATTTGTCTTGTGATAGAGTTCACACAGTTTACAGGCATAACATTTGGCAAAGCGAAAGGTCGTCTGGAGGTTATTGTGTCGGGCTGCGTAAGTGGATGACCGCTTGGGAGGGGTGGGAGTAATGACTCTCACAGAGGAAGTCTGTAGTGCTAGCAAGACACTAGCAGTGAATAAAGCAAGAAGAAGAAAAAAAAAACTATGAAAGTATGTGTTATGCAAGATAAAATGACTCCTCCATGATAAAGTTAAAACTTGCATTTATATTATTTCATAATTCTACCTATTGTTAGTGTAGTTATTTTGTACATTTTATGCAAGATGAAACACAATTTAGCAATTCTGTAATTTCATTGTGCTCTGTACAATGACAATAAAGTTATCAAAGCAAACCATATTGTTTATTGCCAAAACAAAACAAAACAAAATAGATTAGGTCTGCTTTGGATGGATTAAAGAATGCCATTTGACTCTTTTAGTCTTCTTAAAACCACACAATTAGGAAAAAAACCACAAATGTTGAAGGAATGAGGAGAAATGTGTAAATTTGTAACAGAAGACCAAAAGATTAATTATCAACTGCAAACATTAGCCATCTAAAAATAAGTTTTAATATACTCCAATATAGTCTGCATCTTCTCAAATTAAGTGCAATAATCTGCCAGTGTAATAAGACAATTGCACTCGGTTTGATTTCTTGAAAAAAAAAACAGGTTAACAAGATTATTAATCTAACACATTCTGCTCTTGCTTTATATATTAGCCTCAAAACAAGATCAAAATACTTTTTGGATGAATGGTTGAGAGACCTTTGAGATCTTTGAAGTGTGATGATGTCATCAATCCATCAGGAGACAAACTGTATTTATATCTGCCAATGTATTGTATAATATCTTGATTGAGTTTGTAGTAGTTCTGATATGATGGTGGTTGTGTATTTATGTGAGGGCATATGTATACTTGTGTGCACCCATGCCTATTAGTCTGCAAAGACGAATAAATGGGGGTGGGTGTAATCCATCACAAGTGATAGTCCTTACAAAAAAGAAGCCCTTTCGCTGAGAGGACAGCTCTTGTGTGCACAAAGACCACCATACTTGGGACTTCATAGGACTCAGCTGAAAAGGTGTTGCCCAGAGTAACCCCATTCACATTAACAGGCATGCTGGCCAAAGCCGGTCATTACTGCTGACTTGGACCAGCCGGGCCACACATAGACCAGACTAGAGCCTCTAAGGCCATTCACGTCATATCATCCCACAGGCAAACGGCCTGAACTCTGCTATTACGGAGCATTAAGAATTGTTACCATTCTATTGGACTGTCCGTCTCGGGAAATTCAATATATGCAGTCTTTGAGAAAATATACAAAAAGGATGAATGTTCTGCTTAATGGTTGAGGCCAGAGTCTTTGCCTATTCAAGAAATCCTGGCAATTATGTAAAAATTGTTTTTGAAAGCTTATATTTTCTTATTGTATAGTAACAAGAAATTACTGTAACAAGTGGGTTAAAACCTACTTAGTCTGAGCATCAACATAAACAACAGCATTTATACAATATCCTGAAATAACTTYCAAGTATTTCAAAATGTCCTGATGCATCTGATTGTGAAGCAAAACCGTCCAACATTAAACAGAGGTGGAGGCCTTTGTGTCCAGTTGTCCTCCTCCTACAATGCTGTTATTGTAAGTATGACTCAGCACCCTGTGAGCAAAAGGTGTGAATCAGGGCCCCAGCAATACCCAACACAAAGAGGGAAAGAGGGACAAAAACAAGGGGATGTCAAGCCCCGCTTGCATTCACTACATACGCATAACAAACCACCAAATAACCACAGCCGAAGCATCCAAACCAATAAGTCAGGTGATGGGGCACATGACCCTCTATGAACRATAGAGCCAATCAAGCCTATTGTTAGTCAGTGGCCCTCTTTTGCATGTGACTAACCTGTTTGTCCATGTGGAGGCAGTGCTCATAAGGCTAAGTTCACCTGAAAATCACAGACACATCTTATACTGAAAAAACAACGTTCCATGTTACTATTGTCTCAGCCAGGAACAGCTACATAAATTATTTAAATAAATAGAAAATTGTGTTAAAATACTCATCCATCCATTATCTATACCTACTTCCTCCTTTCAGGGTCATGGGGGTCACTGGTGTCCATATTCAGCAGTTACTGTGCGAGGGGCGGGGTACACACTGGACAGGTCGCAAGTCCATCACAGGTGCGTTAAAATAACCCAAGCTACTTTAAAACAAACTAGAAACAAGAAACATATCTCTCTGGGTGTGGATTGATACTGATTAACTTTTAGCAAACGTATGGGGATTGTTGAGCGCTGAAATTTTACAAATAAGTAATGTAAACGTCTGAGGGCACATCATGATGCAAACATATACTATTACAGAGCAAACACAGACAGGAAAAGCCTTGCAGTGACAGGCAGAATACACCTGTGCATGCTAAACTTTCCTTGCAAAAGTCAAACATTCGAAGTTTGACATTCTAGATGCAAATAGTAAAGAACATTCAAAGTCACTATGTAAATATATTATGCACTGATTCTTTAGCAAATAAATACACATCCATCTCTAATGCACTCTGTCCCTCTCTCACATTTCCCCTCTATCCCCACTCCCCTCACTCCACCTCTGCTCTTCTCTCCAGTACCCTCCCTGTGGGCAGGTGGTTGTGTAAATTTAGCCACAGCTAGGTGAGGTGCTTCCTGGGTAGACTGCTGGCAAAGCCACCTTTAGGGTGTTCAAGATGTCAGAGGCAATGAGACATCACATCGACCGCCCTGTCAAAAAATTCACCACCTTCCATTTCCCTTATAACCCTTAGGTCTTCGAAGCATCGAGGTTGATGGGGGGAACTCTTGTTTTGTGTTTTCTAATTTAGCCTGAAACACACCAGCCATTACCTTACTCAGAATGCTGGGTGAGTGTTAATTGTGAAGCATTACTAAAGCTATTAAAACAGTGAGCCAGGGCCTGGGGAGAATACATGCTAAAGTTAAAATCAGAAAGACAGCGCTAAATGCATGGTATACCTCTACTGCAAATGACCCATTTTAGAGGACTGATGATGTGTAGGCTTAAAATATATGACAAGAAATAAAAAATAAAGTGTTTAATGAGGAACTCGTCTAACATTATAGTCAACAATATCTAGAAATTTGATGTTAAATTTTTACGAGTATCAATTGGAAAACGTGTACAGAAGATAGGACACAAAATGAATAAAATCAAAGGGTTTATTGTAAATACAATTTTCAAATTTTCATGTTTTATTAGGACTTGCATCCAACAAGATTCATAAAAATAAGCTTTCACTTATATGTTTTGCCAAATTTAATACTAAAAGGTTGGAGCCACAGACATGGACTTGTTTTCTAWAATGGTAAAAACCAATCAATTACAAATGGTGGAAAATACAGACTCGAAAAGTGTATTTTGAAACTAGAGTTGGATTAACAAAGTCTAGAATAGATTTTTTTAAATATCCTAACAATTATTAAATACTTCATCTTTGTGGATTAAAAAATATACATACTGTAAATTATAAAAATGCTGAGCCAAACAAGAAGCTGTAATAGCTTTAATATTTTAAGTCACCACATCGTGAAGTGATGGGGGAGTAATTTCTGGCTGCTACTGCTGTTAGTCAATTTATTTTGAAACAATGAACAATAGAACAATTTATGATGTCAAAGTAAGAATCAGAATTGTTCACCATTGCAGTTTCAGATCTGAATGTTTTGAAGTCAAATTCAACTACTTGTCAAAACAAAATTTACTGCAAAGTGTGCTGTGCTGCACATTGCGTATGTAGAATGAGTAGTGGAGTGATAATCAGAATAAAGACTTTTTTGGTTTCACAAACGTATAACTCATAAAATAACCAAAATAGATTGCACTTAAAATTTACCCTACAAACGTAATCACATAGCTTTTTTTGGTGACATTTAGCAAGTTGTAGAGGATTTTTTTTTAGTTTAAAGCAGGATTTTTTTTCTGTGGTTAGGATTTATCACAAACCTTTGATCAAAACCCAGGATGACTAATGAGCAAAAGTATTAGTTGGACCTCAATAACTAGCGTGCATTTGAATCCTTTACAATAAAAAGAAAGGGGAAGAACTGAAATGGATATAAAGCATTGTTCAGATGAAAAGAATAAAATTGGAAAGCAGTCTAAATGTGGCTATCAGCTTCTTCTTTCTCCATGATTTCAAGTTGGGCATTTTGCTGGGAAATGGGCGGCCTGCCAGATTGGGGCCAAGTCAGAGTTGTCAGGGGATTACAGTTCTGCCTTGCTCACCGCAGGGGGTGCGGAGTGGGCCTCAATTACCCTGGAGCGGCGTGTTTGATTTGGCCCCGGCACTTTTGGGGACAGACCAAAAGCTGAATAATGCACCATTAGCAACTCCAAATCCTGCCCCAAAAAGAGTCCACTTATGCATCACATACAGTAATTGTGTGTCTATCAAAGGCTGGCAGGTCCACACCAATTACCCTGATAACAACAAAACAATCTATGCATCATATTATGTGCTGAACACCTGTGGGCACCCACACACGCATCCAAGGTTTCCTGTTTAAAACTCCCAATGGCTCATTCAAAGTCTGCTGTTAGTAGTTAGGTAGTTCAGGGACTACAGATGGAAATTAGTCCAAGCTAAATCTGGTGCAAAGCATCTTTTTAATGTTTTATTTGCGCATTGTCCCTGTTTTTAAAGAAAGGAATTCTAAAAAAAGTACACAGTGGCCAACAGTAGACTTTGCTGAAGACCAAGATGCAAADTAAAGTAAAGAGTAATTAGATTAATAAATAATGCTGGGTTTTTTGATTCCACAAACCCACTATTCTTAAGGTCTTCTGCTTTAAAATTTAGTGATATAGTATATTTAAGAACAATGGAGTTACTATATCGAGTAAGAATAAATAGTCTTCCTGATGGTATTCAAAGATTTTTTAAGTTATGGGAAAATAATTATAATTTAAGGGGGTTCTTTATTTTTGAAACACATAAAGTAAGAACAAATATCAAATACAGATGTGTTTCAGTATTGGGTGTTAAATTGTGGAATAATTTAAATGACAAAATTAAGTTTAGTGACTCTCTTTTAAGTTTCAAAAAGAAGTTAAAAAGTAAATTAATTATGAGTTATGGTTTATAGTAGTCAGTTGTGATGATGGTGGTGGTAATATATTACATTTTTTTTGCATGTACGGACAATAATATTGATATTGCTAAAGAAAAAAACTGTATTAATGATTTGCATATAACCAGGATGTAGTTGAAGTATGTGTGTGTGTGTGTTTGTGTATTTTGTTTTGGGGAATCTATTATGAATTGTAAGGTGAGGCAAACAAGCCATTGGCTTCTGCCTCTACCTATTTGGTCATATAGGGTTAAAGTTTTGTTTGTTTTTGTGTGGAGTGTTCTTTAATGTGACCAAATAAATTCATTCATTCATTCAAAGTTATTTTAATGCCCAAAACTTTAATAAAAGATCTTAGATATATGGGAGATGAAAGACTGAGGGAGAGGTTTTTTTTTCTCTGGCGGCAGTTAAGAGCTGTGCAATTGAATTACACAGGGTATGAAGCAGCAAATGGTATGTAAAGGTTGAAGTATCAGATAGTTCTGCCACACAAAACCAGACAGATAAGGGAGGTATAAGTGACATCATTAGGTAACTGCAGGACATCAGGAACAGGCTGAGGTTGATGGGGGGCTGTGGGGCTATGAGAACCAAAGGTCCTCCTTGAGCTCCTTTGAACAGCCACTCAGCCCGATATACTTACACTTCCCAACACACAGGGAGAATCACTTCTACAAACACAAGCTGCAAGACAAACAAGGACTCAAGACAGAGACTAGCAAACAACCAAGCACTGTTTTCACTCTCCACCCACAAACGCATGCACACAGACACACAGGGATATGCACACACACGGCTCTTCAAACCACAGACGCCTCATTGAGGTATCAGCCCCAGTGATTGTGTTTGTCCACCTGAGTATGAAAGAGCCATTCTGGCTTGTGTTGAGGAGGCAGCAGTGTGGTACCTCTCAAGCCGGAGCCCAGCTAGGCTGCGTCTGTCTCAGGACTCTCAGGGAGGGGAGCAGCCAAGTGTGGATGCACCTCATTACCTCACTCATCCACACACCAATTACCCCTAAATAAATACACCCAGCCCACAGGCAGCAACAATGACATCTAGCCTGAAAGGGAAGAAAGGATGCCGTTCAGAAAGCATTTGCACGCACAAAAAAATGCTGTTGGATAACGACGAAGAAAAGAAGTAGGGAGAAAAGAAGTGAAAAGAAGAACATGCGGGGGGCTCCGAGTCCTTTGAAGAGCTGAAAGACAAAACGGAGAAAGAGAAAGAATGAAACAAACACGGAGCGAGCAGAGTGAAGTGATTCAGAAAATGATAATTTCTTGCTAAATTTCACCCAACACATCCGCAAATGATTGTTGTGGCGGGGGAGGGGCAAAGTTTAATTGTTTTAATGCACGCAGCCATGAGATAGCTGTGCTGTGGACTAAAACGGTGATCACTCTACAGCCGACACATATTTGCATGTAAGACAGACCGCTCAGGGTAATGGAGGCAATGGCATGTCTAAAGGCCAAAAACCTAGAATAAAGAGATCTTTCCCACCCCCTCAAAAAAGTTTAGCAAAAATATGGCAGATGGTGTAAAATTTGAAAAAAAAAAAATCTCCCAACTTAGATCTGACAACCATTGAGGCTGCCAACAGAGGGGACAAAAATATGTTACTGGAGTGAGAAGGCAAGGAAAGGATGCAGAAAAGGTTTGTGGCAGAAAAAAAGAAGACAGATGTGATTTCAAGGAAGGGAGGTAC
>NW_013952412.1:3742959-3755033 GCF_001266775.1 Austrofundulus limnaeus | reverse complement strand
ATATATATCTTTTTAAAAATATTCAGCATATTTTTTTTTCTCAGAAGCTCCAGGAAAGAAAGGCTTACATAACTTGCGAGATTTCACACAATACACTGCCTGAGTGTAATGCACAGAAAGATCTTCAAGTTCCCTCAAGTACACACCCAGTAATGATTCAGAATCTGTACAAATTAAAAACAACATACAAACAAAAAGACATCACTTTGCTTTTGTGTTTAGGTGTCAAACCCTTTCAAGGCCAGAGTTTGACGGGCCAGTCTTGCATCCGTGCAAACGCCAAGTCTTAATTGCACTACTTAAGCTAACACCTTTCAGAAACAGGTTCATCATCGGATGAACTAAAAAAAAGTTTATTCATTGATGAGTTGCATGTGTTAGTGGCAGACAGGAAAAACATCTCTTTTTGTATTGTAGTGCCCACATTCCAAACGGCCGTCCAATTATTTTGTACAACATCTGGGACAGTTCCTGTTTCTGCGTCACTATTGTCAGTACAAACATTTGCTCTTTAGGATGTAATGGATTGAGTTCTGAAAATGTAAAATCTACCTAATAAATATTGTGATAACTTATTAAAGATTAAATAAAATGTTTGATGAATGAACAACTAACTGATAAAAACAAATATTGCATAACATTCAATATGTCGGTTTTGATTAACTGGATATTTTGAAGGAATCAACTTAAGGAATTTAGTGCTATGTGTTAATTTTTTGTTATTTTATATGCATCTAAATGCTGTTAGTGGTGATTACGCTCAAGAATTTGTCAAAAAAAAGCTACATGGGGAAAAATAAAAAAAAATCTGTGAAAAGTCCCATGACTATGCACAAATACCAGTTTTTTACAACACGGTTATGAGATTTCCATTGATGGCAGAGAATAAAATGACCATCAAGATAATGTTTCCTACACAAAGCAAAAGCCGCAGACTTAAGACAGAGAAAATCTAGCATTAATTATTTTAATACCACCACTTTTAATCTTATTGTTCTCTAAATCTTCTAATCAGATTTGTTGCCATTTGACCTCAGTCTACAGAGTATTAACAGAAGTCAAGCATACTTTATTTTACAATCCAGTTTACATAATTTTAGCACGGTCACGATAACTTCCTGATGGTCTAAATGCATTTAAAATAAGGAAGATCTTTTGTAAAGGGGTAAATTAATTCATTGCTCCTCAGCTTTTTCATGCAAATCACTTTACTTCAGTCTGAGCTTATCACGTGTTATAGTTTATCATTGTTCTTGAACACATGCAGATAATTTCAAGTACATGACTTGCTCAGACAGGKATTGGCAGGAAGTAGGGTGAGAAAATAAGGTTTGTATTTTGCCTCAAGTCCTAATTGTCAACACACGTTTAACTCAAGCATCTTACATGTGTAATTACTTGCAATACAAATAATAGAATTTGATTGTTTTTATGTAAGAATGGAAAGTTTAGAACTTTTGCAATGAATATATTTGTGCTGAAATATAACTTTTCAAAATTCAAAAAACTGGATGAATTGTAGTATGACACAATTAAAATCTAATGTACATAATGATGAATACACTATAAGCTATTTATTTTGATWGAGGAGAATTTCAAAAGTGTTGTATCAATGTAATTTCACATAAAGGCACAACCTCAAATCTGCAATACAAACAAATTTTATGTATCCTATTTTTTACTGTCTATACATTGGCAAACACACTTACTTCCTCGGCCAAATCCTTAAATTAACACCTTTTTTGGAGAGAAAGCTCAATTTGGAACACATCACACCAACACCACAGCTGGCATTCAAGGGTAAAATTAATTACTTCAGATACATGTGCTTCCTCTCAAAGTGGCAGACTTATTTGCATTGAAGAACATTCAGCAGAAGTAATCGATGCACACACAAAATACGGCCACCAAATGACCCCGGCTCCATCTCAAAGTCTCCTCCCCGTCCCCAAAGCCCTGACGGCTCAGCCATGCATGGAGGAACAAACACAGGTAGCAAAAGCAAATCAGACGGCAACAAAACACAGAAACATGAATGGGAAGCATTACAATGACGGGCTGGATGCAGGACAATGGGCCCGGCATTAAACAAACAGCAAATCCCAGGATGGGCTGCGGGAGTATGATACAGATTACAGGCACCTAGTCCCTGATGGGGAGCAGGGGGAGAGAGAGAAAAAAGGACACAATATTGCAATCTGACAGCTGACGTCTTTATATAAATGTATGAATTTACATTCCAATTAGAGGAAATTTACATCTTAATCACAGCGAGCAGTGTGTCGGTCCCCCGGTTAGTGTGTTGCTACGGTAATGAGGTGGGATGCTGCTGTGCTCTCTCATCCAGACAGCGATCTGTCAGCAGACGACACCTCCCTGTTATGAGGGAACTGTATCCTTAAACGCAACCACCATCACAATCCAGTAATATTCATTGAAATCTGTCTTAAATACCAACAAGGTGTGAGATGCCAGCCGAGGATAATGTGCCAAATATGGAGTTTGAAAAACATCAAACATATCTTAAATACAGTGCACTGAACCAGGAGTGTCTTTAACTGTCACTCAAGTGACAAGCTTTCAGTACTTCACAGGATTACATTTCTAATTTCCATACTAATAATGGGTATATTATCTTTAATGGCTTGACTTTGTTTTATGGCACTTGAAATGGATGGCGAAGCAGTGAGTGGAATTACTCAAACATATCATGCAACCAGATCACATGCTTCTCTGCTGCTAACAAAGACTTGGTGAATAGTGTGAGATGAAAGGATTGGGAACGCAACATCAATATCGTTGTGGTCATTATTTACATCAAAGTAAATCATCTCATCCAGCTCACTCTTAAGAGAAGCACACCATAGGTTGTCAGACAGCATGTGTGAACTTGTAATAAAGAATAAAAAAAAAAAGCCCAAAAACTGTTGAGGGTAAACAGAAAGTACCTCTTATTCAAGTTTCCAAAGTCTATTTGAGGACACTTGTTGTGGTTTAGCTCAATTAGCAGGGAGATCTGCTGATTTAAGGTTTTGAAATTAAAACCCCACAAACCAGCCTTAGGGCCTGGGCAGGGCCCTTTAAAAMAAGACTGTACTACTGTCAGCAATTTAAAGCAAATTATAAAGGAATCTTTAAATTTTAACGTCACCTTTTAAACTCGAYTGAAATAGCTTCAATCCAGTGAAAATCAGTTACTTAAATGGAAGCACTGATTGCTGACAAYGCAACCAGGAAAAGCAGATTAGCTACAACCAAACAGAGAAGCGTATGAATCATTTTAACACAGCCCTTTGCCATCTTCACGCTTGACTTTAATACAGAGATATGTGAACAAAAAAATTGGAGGGAAATGAGGCATGGCTTCTTTATCAGCTACCACATAGCCAATCAGACCCCTCCTGCCAGAGACACTGCTCTAATGGCCGATATCTATGGGTGCAGCCTATTACTGGATACTGCCTGTAATTAAGACAAGTCAGATTGCACCAGGCCAGTGCATCCTCTCTGATATGTATGCAGCCATTAAGTCCTAAAGAGGTAAAACACTTGTACACTGCAGGGGAGAAAAAAATTGCAATGTTTTTTTTTAAAAGTAGCATGTTCAGGGTAAGTGCTGAATGCATCCCCAAACATTCCGTGGGGTCATCTGTGGGGCGGGGCTGGGAGTCCACTTTAGGCTGCAGGTTATTTAAAGAGAATGTCAGAAAGCTGAACACAACCCCTTCGGCACTTATCGTGCATTTTCTAACATTTCAGATTGATTCCCACAGCATTTCTTTTGCCTTTGCACTTCTATCTGAACATCTAATTTAGACTGCCTTTTTATTTTTTGACAGTGCACGGAGTGTGTGTGTTGAGTAGCCTTCACTATAATTACAAGTTCTTAAAACAGGGAGCAGCCTATAAGATGCCAGATTAACTTTGTGTCTGAAAGCAAACGAGGTGGAAATGAGGAACGCTTTTTAGTCGACTTAAGGTTTCTGAATGTATAAAGAGCAACACTCTGAAAAATAACTAATTAAAAAGAAGAGTAGAAGAACACAGCCTATGACAAAAGCAAGAGTGCACAAGTCAGACGGTAAGGACAGCATGTGAGTTTGAGATGAATTTGTCATGACAAAGACAGTGAAGGAGACAGGAAAAACCCAGCGTGGTGTGTTAGTCGAATTCATAGAAAGTCATTTTGTTAAGACTCTGCCTACTCTAACATTCACTTCTACACATCAAGTTCTGAACTACTTTCCACATTTAAACATGCCCCCTCCTAATGCACACCTCTTGTTTAGCAATTAATGTCTAAAACACTGCAGCACATGAAGGCAATGCCATACATCCATCATTAACATGTAAAATATGTATTGGTTTGATTTTGTTTTTTTAATGAAAAAAAAATCAATTTGAAAATAAAATAATCTCCCAACTTGCAACAAAACAAGGGTTGTAAAACTGAAATGCGTGCATGCAACATGTTAAATACATGTATAGTAATACACATAATGCCGATACACTCACACACATTCATAGTGGGTGATGAAGCAGGCATACATGACATCCCCATTCAAACAGTCTGTGTAAGTGAGCGTACAGTATCAGGCTATCAGATCACTTCCCTCTCCAAACATGAAGCCTTTAATAGATGTGGAACTGCAGACCCAGGATCTTTTCACACCACTGAATCGCAACTCACACAGAAGAACAGGAGGCAGGAAGGTAACAGTGCAAAAAAAAAAAAAAACCCAGGACAATGAACATATTCCATACAGAGATCAATTTATCATGAGGGAATAAAGACAAAATATATTGCATTTAATGATTTCATTCAGACAGATCTGTTCAGACTTGACAGAAAACTGAGAAAAAAATACTCAGACCAACATATGGAGTAACCTTTGTGGCCTTCTGGGACTTATGGGTGGCGGTATGATTTTGTGGGGTAGGGGGTGGGGGTCTAACGCTCCAAGGACAGTAGGCACGCTAGGGAGAGGTAAGCTGTCACCCCTCATTACGATCACTGCCAGAGCTCAAAAACGGGGGAGGGGGAGGAGAAGAGCAGGCAAAAAGAAAAATTACCAGTTCCTCACAAACTGCCATCTAGAGCCGTCCTCGGGCCTCAAAAACCCTCAGTCTACAACTGCCCCCTGGGAAACACTTGCACGCAAGTCCTCCTCATCCCTAGCAGGCGGCGGGACATGTGTGCATGTAGAGATAGAAGGAGGGCATTGTGCGTTAACTTTGACTGAGTAAGCAAAATGTAGGGATTTTGCTTRACAAAAGGAAATCTGAGAATGTTTTCTTATTTGCTTTAAAGTGAGGACCCTGGGATAAAAAGAAAGTAGTGCAAAGAAATAAGGAATTTCTGCTAATAAAGWTTAAAATGAAAGAAAAAAAAGTTTTTCTAGGGGTCATGTAACAGAAAATTTGTTTTGTGTTATTTGAAAATTATTTACGACAACCGAACTATTAAAATGAGACCACTCACGAGCTGAATGAATAAAACAAACAAACAAAATGTTCAAGCCCAAYATTGTGATGTGTAACACAGGGCAATACAATTTGCCAGCAGACAAGAAGCTTGCCTCAGATTTGACCTTTTGCTGCCTTTTGTGTAAGTATAGCTGGGCACTGCTTAGGCACATTCTGTTCACCAGATCCCACTCCTAACACCCCTGTCACTCAGCATCACTCATCATTGTTGGGAACAAAGAGAAAGTTTGGTTAAGCCACACACTGAAGTATTCTCCCACCCAGACCCCTCACTGCCCGAACCTCCACCTTCATACACTCACGTGTGYGTGTGTAGACAGTGCAGACACACAAACTGACATACGCACAAAGAAAATTGTTCCATCTTAAACCCAAACCAATGAGTCACATACGTTCCCCAATTCAAGGATGGGGTCACAAACTTTTCATCAAGGAGCATCACCTTGCCCTCTAACTTTCCCTTTGAAGTGCAGGCTTGTCCTTCGAATGGCCCTCTGACTCATCAACTGCATATAATTAAAGCCTATTCAGGGGTCTATATGTGTCCTAACTATCCTCCATCATTTGACTGGGCCTTTCAATGGCCACCTGTGAACTCTGGAGGCAAAGGACACTTGCCCTCATAAAATGCATGAGCACTGTACCATTCAGCAGCCAGCCAACACCAATTTAAACAACTCTATGTTGACTGCGGGGTGAGTCCTTCTTAAACGCAGCCACATTATTTAAGGCAAAGGTTAAGTAGCAGTGATTAGCTGAAACAAGTGTCTTTATGATGGGATGAAATGATCCAGATCTGTTGCGGTTTTAGGATTCAATTTGCTAGAGCTAAAAAAATTATTCTGTGTGCCAATCAGCGTTATGTCAGGACTAATCATGAATTCAAATTAAGAAAGTGGAACTAATTGTGTCTTTGTGACAGGGTGCTAGTAAAGTCCACATACAAATCTAAGCTAATTACATTACAAAAATACACTGTATGAAAAAATAAGTGCACACACACATGGAAAAAGAAGAAGAAGAAAAAAGACAAACACACACTTGTCATCCCCACACTGAGTTGTGAGAGTGTGGGAAAGTTATTTTTAGGAGCCATGCAGAGAGCCTTCCTGAGTTGGATGCTCCTGGTCTGGATCAACATTCCACCTTTGAACCACTCCAACCATGGAGCTGTTTGTGCAGAGGATGGCAATTTTAACCTTCTCTGTGGGCCGACAGCAGCGAGGACAGTGTTTCATTTTAAAATAAAACACTCACTGACTTCTGTCACTGCTCTGTGAAGTCTTAATAATAATGTTAGTCATACTTCAACGCAACTTTAAATTAGWTGTTGTTTAGCGCGAAGAACTCGTAGGATGTTTGATAAAACTTTTTATATCAAAAACAACATACAATTATTAGAGTATGCATGATTGCAAATTCACTATCTTGTACAGTCTACATTACAGAGTGGTTTATTATTTCAACTTGTCCAGAATAAGACACCCAAGAAGTATTTGTGATGCTGCCTGTTTGTTTTTTGTTCTTATTTATGCTGAAAGCTAACTATGAAAACACAACTAAGATTTAATGCAACTTAAATACAAATCATGACCTATAAGCAACAGAATCTTTGCAGAGTAGAGAAAACCCACTTGCCTCTCTCACAGTTTTTCCCAAGACTTGAACAAAAAACGCGTTTGAACCTAAGGCAAAATTAGATCCAAATTTTCTAAAGAAACATGGTAAATAAAGAAAAAGGCAGAAATACAACTTTCAAGTACCAGGAGACCTTTGGTTCGCCAGTCACAAAGATTATGCTAACAAAAGCACATCTGAGGAAAATTACATGTACCCCTTAGTGCCACAAGACCCCATAGATGTGGGGTGGCATGTACGCTATAGCCTCTTCTTCTTTCTCTAATGGGAGCTGAAGACATCTAGGGCTACTTTAATCAGGTCTGAGTCCAATGTGGCTAGTCTAGTCTGATGGGAGCTGATCGGTGCATGGATTGTGTTAAGGGTTCATTGCTCACCGAAGAAACAGTTCCACTTTCAGGGCGAGTTCAGGCCGACCACRTTCTTACACAATGTGGCAGGAGGAGCAGAGATGCCCCATTTTGTTTGGCTTTAATGCTATTTGTTTGAAACAAACGTTTCGGCGTTTTGTTGATACGGTGCGGAGGGAAGCGCATTTAGTTGTCACAAATATTCTCTCACTGAGCTTTGACTCAGCTACTACAAACACTACCGAAGCAGCTTTTCCTTCCATGTGTTAGGCAACAAATAAATAAATCATTAAAACAAATAATTTAATCCATTCATTCAAGTTTGTGCCCATGATCATTTTTAAACCTTGATTTTGTTTACACATTACTCAGATCACACTGACTTTACATCCAACTGGTTGAAGCCTTCATGGCAGACTTTTTAAGCTGCAAAAAGAAAGAAACGCACAGGTAAGGTGATGAAGGCTGCATTCCATTTATGGAAAGTTTTGCTTGCAAGCAGTTTTTACATAACAACCAGCATGCACAGTTACAAAAATAAAAGTAGTCCTCAATAATACATGTGTGCTTTCCCTACACTTTCAAGTCAAAATGTCTAGAGAGAAATAGGCCTATTAACTACACCACTACTACAGTCATATGTGCATTACTACCTTTGAACACGCATTCATTTCAATTCATTTTGCATTTAATACAACAACATAAAAAAACAAAAACAATGAATAAAAAAAATTCAAGGCATTTCTGCAGTAAATCKATCAGGACCTTAAAAATATCACAGCACATTTTAGCAACCCTCCACAAGTYCTAGACTCAGCAACAGAGAGTTTATACACTACCTCCTAAGAAATGCACATGCATGTTTCCTGAGTAGATAAAATGCATGCTAAATAATAAATACAAATCTGATGTATGTTGTGAATTGTTCAGCTGAGGAGTACTATCGCGTGCAACTGACTGACCTACGCTAAGCCCTCTCTTTATTTATTTTTTCCCCAGACAAGCACAACCCATAAGCACACCTCATTCCCAATTGCAAGAGAGACTGATGTGCACCAAGGAAGGAAATATAAATTATTCATTTAGAATATTATTCCAAAAGGTCCATTCCCACCTTATTGTCATTCACTAGACAAAGTGGGTGTTACAGTTTGGTGTGTTGAGAAACAAAGGGACTTTTTCTTGCATTCTGATATGTTTGAGATTCACATTTCTTTTATTACTGTGATGCACTTTATTCTTCATTCTGCAAACAGTGCTTTTGTTGGAATATTTGAAGTAAACACTTGATGAACAAGTACAATGCATTCCTCATATTAGTTATGTTCAGAAATAGCTGTACGATTTTAAGTCTTATGCATTATTGGACACATGAAGAAAACAAACGCAAAAAATGAGGTGGGGGGGACACCCTGAGGAGTTGGTCGCTGTCTCCCTCATTCCCCATTCTGAAACTCCTCCTTTCACCCCTTTTTATTTCTCTCTCAATAAGACGCTTTAGTGCCTCTGAGGAAAAGCCCTCATTTTAATTAGACCTGACCTGAGAATCACTTAACTGTTTCTCTCTGCTTATGCCTTCCCCCTCCTCTCCGAGCCTTCGCTCTGTTCCTCACATAGGTCCATTAACACCCTTCCCTTGGCACCCACAAGCTTCAACAGGGGGCAGACACAGGCGTTGTCTTAAAGACATTTTGAGGACATGCCAGGAGACATTAAACCACCCCATACACCTCTTTCAGATGCTTTCAGTTCAGCTTCCTCTTAAGTCCTCTCTTCGACTTTACCTTCRTCATTTTTATTTGCTATTTTCTTTTGCTTATGTACATATAAAATGACTCAGCTGGCTGAAGCATGTGTAAAAACAAGATGTAAAGATGAAGAAGTAGTTGTTACACATTCTCAACCTCAAACACCAATATTTGTTTAGTTATAATCAAATTTGTTACATACAAAACTAAGGCTGACTTTAGATGTGCTTTTTCTTCTTGTACTATTTACATGTGAGCAATAGCTTCAAAAACACTAAAAAAATATGCTCAGCAATTGTGTCTTTTCAAAAAGTCTACTTTGAGTAACAAATTCATGAATTTCAAAGTCTACCAGACACCCAAATTTGTACAAAAATATAAAATTCTGCAACACGTTTCATATTTGTTCCATTCTTTTGCAGAGGTTATTTGATCTTCCAGTGTAAACAGCAAAGACATGTCATTTTGACTTCCACGGCACCATAATAAAGGAAGATTGGACTGCATCCGAGCAAAATGAAAGCTAGATTCAAATGACCTCCGATTTTGTTCCATGTGTGCTCTGCACTGCCTCCCCTACTGCACCAACAAAGTGGTCCTGCTCTTGTGAACAAAGATGTGAATCTGTGAAATGAGGTCACTCTGAGATCTTTGGCTTTGAATGTGACTGTCGTCACAAGTCATCCCCCTCTTTTGCATTTGTTTTAAAAGTTATTTTAAAAATATTAATAAAATGCCACAAAATACTATCAAACAAAGCAAAAATGTTCCGGTGTACAGCCGACACAGCCACAGTAAAATGGCCTCCGATTTTCAGACATCTCCAAGCAGGCTCTATAATAGCAGACTAATTTGGCACAAATCCCTGTCTTACACTATATTTGACCCTGTGACTTGCTTTTGGGACCCCGGTACCCCAAAGGCACATCGCCTGTCAGTTTAAAGGGTCAACCAAAGGTAAAGAGAATGTAATTGCGTACCATCTGCATTCTTTGGACTTTAAACCTCAAAACATCTTGAACTGAGAAACTGGAGGCGGAAGCCTGTGTTGGCTTAAAATGAGTGACTGCGAAAATTCTCACGCACATTGCGTGCTACAGAAAACATCTCTGAGGACGTGCCGTCATTTCACAACACATATTTGCATGAGCTGCTGCATCACTGTCAATATTTCTATGTGTGAGAGCAAGCAATGTTTGTCTGTGTGTCTGGGAGTATGTGTTAATCTTGCCTAAACACCTAACACTCCCCTACCTGCTCAAACAGGGCCATGGGTTAATTCTGGCCTCAGGCATTATAGCTAATAACTGCTCATCAACCGCAGCTTGAACTCTCAGAACGTCAAGCTTTTCTCTGGCACCCTCAACTGACAACAACTAACAGAGCAATGAACAAATTGAGTATGGGAAAGGATCGCACCAACACATCTCAACTAGTTAAACAATTATAGATGATTAAATGTACACAAGTTTCCTTATTAAAAAAGGATGTGCTGGCAAATGAAGATTTTCCTCATTCCTTAAGTACTAGTGGCTAATGGAAACAGCAGTTAAAAATTAGTTACCAGAACAAATCTGCAAGTAGCTGACATGTAGCTGCCTGACCCACCAGGTGAGAAACTACTGCTGTCAATCATTTGTCACTTACAACTACACACAAATTATTCTGGATAGATCATATTAAAGCTGCATGATTCACTGCTTTTGAAACCTAAAAACACGAGTCAAAAGTTAAAATGAGCATATATCATCCGGATGTGTGGTAGAAGGCTGAGCAGTGGAGGGAATGATCCATCTTTTATGGCTTCAGGCGAAAAAGTCTTGTAGCTTGAGTAAATGAGACGATGAGCAGGGATGGTGTGGCCTGTCACATGTCAAACAAGTTTAATTGCCATCTCATATGTCAATCAGCTGTCCACAAAGGCAGTTCGACCAACAGGTCAAGTGCAATTTAAAATGATCTACATAGTCTGAAGTGGTCCAGCCTATGAGCTTATAGGCAGATTTACCGCTCCAACAAGGGACTTAAAGCTAATGTGTGTTCATATCATTGTGACTTTTTGGTCTTGGGTTATGCACAAATTAATCACAGACAATTAAAGAGCTGAAGTACATACACAAGAACACATTAGGGATTAAAATAAAAAAAAGATTAATGTGTTTTGGCTGATTTGATGCATGACTTGGGACACAATGCAATAATCTCTGGGAATTTCCCTGACACACAAGAATGTGTCAAAACCAAAGATTTTGATTGACATTTTATGTGATGGTACTCTCTGGTGTCAATAATTGCAGCTATTTTAGAAAAATTGAAATGTCTTAAGTTGATGTCAATCATTTTCTTTCTGAGAACAGGGCCAGATGATGATTATTGCTCTGGCAAAAATAAATAAATAAAAATTTCAGACAAGGAAAGTAGATAAAGCCTACACTACAATGACCTGCTGGCAGTTATAACAATTTATTTAGCTCCTACAGATTAACAAAGAAACTTAAAAAAATAACCATCATGTGTGATCAGTACAGAGGAATATTTAAAACGACGATCCAACATAATGATTCAACAGATTCAAAACCTTGTTTGCAAAAGCAGCAATATTTATCTTGCTTACAAGCAAAAAACAATTCAAACATTTAAAAATATATAATTTTAAAAGTCAGTTTCAGATATCTCCACTTGTGAAAATACTTGGAGTTTAACAAAGTTTAAATAAAGAAAAATGAAGACGAAAGGAACAACAACAACAACAAAATAAAACCCAAAATAAATAGTATAAAGTTAACTATCAAAAACATCTAAATTAATAATTGAACCATTTTTTACTGTGATGAGATAAGCTGCCAAAGTG
>NW_013952412.1:3721714-3742809 GCF_001266775.1 Austrofundulus limnaeus | reverse complement strand
TCTGTGATCTCATTGGGATTTTTCAAGGGAGGCCTGGGCCTGAAGGCAGCCTAAACATTAAGGTTTTTATAATTGTTCCTCCAGAAATTTAAAGTTATTTTGTTTACAAAAATAAATAAATAAATAAATTCTTGATTTAGGCTTTGTTGTGAAATATAAGCTATTATCTACAATTATTAAGTAAAATTGACTTTTACAAACCTTATTATGCTATGCAGGGGAAGGTTAATAAGGGTTCAGGAAAAGGAGGAGAGAATCAACATAAAAAATAGGAAGTGGAAAACGGCAGAAAAGGTGCTGATTGTGGGGTGCAGTGAAATTTGGGGGTAGGGTTGATATTTTGCTCTTTCCCATCAAATCCTGGCTGAAACAAAAGGCCTCACTTAAGAGCCAGGGACCAGAAGATGTGATAAGGTAATGATAATGTAATGAGGACCAATCATGMGCCTGAACTAAGAGCAGGGCCTCTTAATTTGTCTTCAGTGCAGTAGTTCAGTGTCATAATGATAGCTTTGAATTAGAGTGATGATGTGACACATGCAAAATAAATTAATCTTTTAGCTCTAAATAAAAGAGAAATAATAAATCTAAATTTCTTGAAAAAAAAAAGGTCATAAAAAGTGCCACATTAAATATACATACAGTATTTGTTAGCAGATCTTAGCCATATTTGAACTGTATTAAAAGCTTTTATTTTAATAAACAAAATGACTTGGTTAAAAAAATAGAATGAAAAAAAAAGAAAAAAGAAAATGACAATATCGAACTCTACATTGTTTTTGCATCAGAGCTATAGTAGAACAAACTGCTTGCTTCTACAACCCCTTTTCCCTTGTTAGCAAATAGAAATAAAGATATTTATTTTATCTTGTTTACTGGCTGGCTGATAAGCTCACTGAATATATAAAAATGTGAGTTATAGTTATTGATCAACAGTCAGTGATCCCTCATGGCATTTGTGAAAATGAATAGTTTTCTCCCTCTGTTGCCTTTTGACTTTACACTGCAAAGGCAGTGACAGCAACTGTGTATAATCAATAGTTTCACCTTTTAGTTTGCCACCCAATAACAGCAGAAATTAAACACAGCTGGTAGAATGTTGCTAATGGGTGAGATTTCTTCTTATTATCGCCAATACATTTCTAAAAATATGAATGTGAATGTAAGAAATTTAATCTTAATGAATAAGATTTTTAAAAACTAAATCAGATGCAAAATTAAAGACAGAAACTAACGACATTATTAAAATAAAGTGATGGTACAACCACTGAAGATCTGGTTTTGCAGTATTACTTTGACAACATACCTCAATAGTGAACTGTTTTCTCTTGAGCTTAAAGGCCAAGTCTTTGTGGTCAGGGAGTTGACTCGCCAAACAGTTTAGATGAGGCACCTGGTGTACGTGCAGCAGACCTGCAAAAGGCGCAAATTAAATGTAAAAAAAGTTTAACTGCAATCAAAACATGTCGTGTAGAAGATGTTCCTGCCTTGTGCTACAGTGTATGTTTTCCTACACCAATAGTAAACATTTTGCTATAGATTTGATGAGTACTCTCTCTCTTAAAGAGGTGAAAGAAAATTTCAGAATCTATTTGGCATTTATCATTTAAAAAAACTCTTATGWAGCTTCTTTATGCAGTGAGCTGTAGTATACTGTAATAAACTAAAGACRTGCTTTACCCACACATTTCATACAGAAAGATCTTCGAGAGACATTATTGAAACTGAGAAAAAACCACTTGTAGAAACTAAGTTAACGTAAAAGTGGAAAATTACAACAATTGTTTCAAAAGACAGATTTTAACTTTTCTATTTGGGCATTCTTGCACACTTAGGTTTCCTAAAGCTTAAAATATAATGATAAAATTATATTTTTAACTATTTTTGTGAGAAAACATACAAGAACTTCCTGCAAAAGGACAAAATCTTTCTTTAACTCAACCCTCATTTTATTTCAGCACAGTTCCATCTCCACAAAACTGTATCCGTACTGTAAATGTGGGGCGGTATAAATAAGCGTGACACAGAAAAGAAGAGATCGAGGGAGTAATGGAGAAAAGAAGACAGACACAGAAAGTGGGGGATGGTGGGCTCTCTCCTCTGTGCACTTGGGTGATTTCCCCTTGCCTGATTTGCAGTGACAGGCTTCCCAGCATGCTTTGAGCAGCCCTGAACTGCTGCCGCAAACACGCGGGCACGCGCAGCCGCACGCACGCTCACACTCGCACCAGATGCGTTGGCACTCATCAACACACATCAAAACAATCACACACATAAACGTATTTCATAACCCACCAGAATTTGTACAGCTGGTTAAAACGGGGCAAGTGTATTTATTTTTGAACAGAACTTTCAAACAATATCAACAGCAGAATGCAGTAAAAACATTTTGCAGCATTTAAAAAAAAAAATGATGCATGACTAACTCTATATGCTCTAAGATGTTTAGGGAAACTGCATTCATAATATAAATGAATATAAAAGTCATAAAAATGAAATAAATTTCTGTCATGGAAATTTTTTTGAACACTTCCCTTTATGTGTCACAAATGGTGAGAGAAAATAAAAGGAAAAGCAAAAAGAAAAAAATAGAGTGGGAGAATTTGAGAATCACGGCTAAAAATATCTCTCTGGTTTTTACTGACCTTTATGTGTGGAGAGTGATAGAAAAGAGGAAAGTGAGGAAGAGGAAAAAGAGAATGATAAAACTGTGCAGAAAAAGTGGTGATGAACGGGGGAGCAAGAACAAACTCTGTTGACCTCCCCTTCTGTGTCTTAGTTTCTTTCTCTCCGAACGTCCCTTACCGGTGTCCTGCCTCCCTACTGAAAGCATTGCCCTCCATTTATTAGGAGAGCATGCTGGCCACGGAGACATTGAGCGAGGGATAGAAAGATAGAAGCAGAGAGGAAGAGAGAATGATGGTGAGAATATCGATTCCCTAGTGTTGGTCTGCTCTGCTCCAGAGCCTCAGGGGTATGGGACTGGGGATGGAGAGTGGGCGAGGCGAGAGGGAGAGAGCCTCTGCTGGAGGGGGGGTGGAGGCAGGGATGGAGCGGGTGAAGGTGCAAGGGAGAGAGGGTGTGTGTGTGTGGGGGGGTGTACAGCGTGGCAGCTGAATCCCCCCCGGCCTGTCTACTGAGGAGCACGTCTGATTGAGCAGCAGCACACTAACTCACACTGACAGCCTGGCCTGCAAGGGGGCTGCCCTGCCTCCATCCATGGCCCAGCCCCAGCTTTAATGCACTGCCTCTGTGTATTCCTGTGTATCTCTGATGGAAAAGAGATGGAAAGATAAGCGAGTGTGTGTTTTCTTACCGTGGTAGTCTTTGTAGAGTGGGTTAGTCTCTCTCTCTGAGCCTTTGAATGATTCCAGGGCTATGGCATTGTCGCACAGCCTGGTTATGCTGCCCATTAGAGCTCTGTCCTGTAGGATTGAGTGGGATCAAGATTAACGGAGGGAAATAGTGGGGGAGTTGTGGGGGAGTGGGGACACAAGCAGGTAATTAAAAGCCTCCTGACGGGCAATCGGTGTTGCAATTTAATTAGGTCATCATTTCCTGTGGCCAGGTCATATCTGCCCATGGCTTATATGTGAGAAAGATGAGGTACTAGAGTCACACAGGTCGGTCAACGTAAGTCAGGCAAATGGACATACGCATTACATCCATCATGCACCCTAAAAAGAGAATGGGAACATTTAAATGAGCAACATGCTTACATCTTTTAGCTTAAAAGATCTCTGACAGAAAGGCTAATTGCTGGTGCAAGATTTAAAATCTGTGTAATGTAGGACAAGACTGAAACTGCAGCATTACAGGCTTGATGTGGAGAGCTCCCCCTACTGGTGAGGTCTGTGACAAATGAGAAGTGAAAACTAGACTATAAAGAATGGGGGGAGAAATATAGGTAGAAAGTTAAAGGAATACAGGGGATGGGAAGGAGAAAGAGGGACATTGGGACAGAGGGAGAGGGGTGTCCTGCATTATTAATCACTTTCCCTCCTGAATCATTCACGTCCCCCTCTCTGTGTCGGCTGCCACTGCCTAATGCAGTTTTCATGCCTTCATGTCTTTTCCCCACACTTTCTTCGTTCCTTTTCATTTTTGTCCTACTTTTAAAGTATGCATATCCCAGCAGTCAGTACCACAGTCACTGGAAGGAGTATCTTCGGTAACTTGTGTGTTGCAATTACAGCCAATATAAGAGTTTGGATACAACAAATTATTCAAAAACATTAATACCACCGTGCGACCAGAGGAATCTACATGAGAAAAATGCCAACTAAACATATTCTGTACTGCTCTGTGAAGGCTATAATGACTCTTTATTACATACTTAAATAAAGAGATGTGGTTTCTTGGCAAAGAGTCAACTCTTTCAAAGTCAAACAGATTCAAATTGTCCACTGCAAGCAGCTCAGTAAACTGGCAGCAGGGCAGAATGAGGTCAGAAAGACATGCACGTAGTCAAAGGCTCTTTTAGAAAAGCTTATCTCAATTATATAGGGTTATATATAAATATTTTTAGCATTTTTTAAATTATTAATAAATGACTTCAAAAGTTATATCTATTCTATGCAATTATTCTTAAATGGTCAAAAAAAAGTCTTGAGCCCCACGCCCCTGCTGGTGGGGGCAAAATTGTTTTTTTTTTTTCTTTTGCTTTCTTTATTAACCAAAGTTCTCATAGGTAAACATAGACATGTGTGGTATCTATAGAAATGTCAGAATCTTGATGGATTTTATAAATACTTTTTTTTTCAGAAACACAGTAGAATCTGTTATTCTCAGGTGAATTTAGTTTGAAACCACCAACAAATTTTGTCCAAGCCAATAGAATAATTCAGCATTAAGTAACGAGATAAGTAACCAAAGAAGTGGGGGGGGGGGGGGGACCCTCAACGTTACAACTCAAAACAAAAATGCATCTTCTGTTGGAAAAAAAAAGGCAAAGTGCTGATGTGACTCAGCTTGAGCCTGGACCTAAAAATCGAAGGGTAAAGATCTGAAAATGCATGTGAACTTAAACCACCCCCTGTTCAGTTATGTTTAATTTTAAATGATTCTGYCAAGATGAGAGAAATCTTCAGAACGAAAGAAGTGAAAGGTTTGTAGAATCATTCCCAAGATTTTCAGTCTCTGCTGACCAAGGTGCTTTACTGGTTATAAGTGAAAGGTCTGAACAGTTGCATAGTTGAGAAATATCAGTCATTAAGAAAAAAAAAAACCTGCACATTTTTTTGTTTGTTGTGTGGACACCCWTTTCTTTTATTTCCCGACATTACGAACACCCATAATATTCTATAGGCTATTGTGAGTGTCCACACAACAATAAGAAAGAAAAGCATTTAGTTTAAGAAAAGTGTGGAGAAAAATGTTGAAAACTTGAAAGCATCAGAAGATTTTGGTCTGTACTGTATTTAGAAGCATTTTTAGAAGAACTGTATTTCAAGTTTGTGTATAAACTGGGTGTGGTTTCAGGACATAGTATGRAGAAGGAGAACCAAGCTAGGGCATGCCTAATTAATGTTTCAGATGGGCTGTGGCACTAGGCTACTGTGGGGAGGCTTTCAGTGAGTTGCTCAGCTTCCTAAGCTGCTCAATAATGGATCAAGTATTGTAGACTAGTAGCTGTGGGCTAGCTGGCCATGGCTGCACTATTTCAGCCAGCTAAACCACAGCAACCAGTCTAGACAATCTTCCAAAGGCCATACTCTCATAACCAAACTATCTTTAATGTGCAACGGCAGAAATATGCTCTGTCAAAATGTCAGTTGTTAAAATATTAAAAGGTAAAATTATTATCAAGTTGAGATGAGCAAACTTCACATATTGGTGATCCTAGTCGATCAATCAAAATACTTTAATGTAATAACATCAAGTTAGATTCACATTGGTGGGCTAATCATAAGGTCGTAACATAACAGCCGCTAATTACCTCCATGTTGGCTTCATCACCAAACACCTGATTCAGTCCAAAATTTCCCCCCTCTCCTTTTTCTCATCTCATTCACTTCTCTCCCCAGGGTGGAGAAGGGGGTAGGGGAGTGGGGACAGATTAAGGGTTGGGAAGCCTGACCAGAGTGGGACAGGGGGACCGCTCCCACCACAGCTGACATCTGCTAGTTAGCCACTCTACCTTTTTTTGACTAGGCCAAGCCGCCGCGCACTGTGCGCATAGGCCTGGAGCCAGAGCGTGTTGTGACAACACAGCTGTTCTCCAAGTTAAGCACTGACCTATATCTTTAAATAAAGGGATAACAAATAAAACAGTGACAATGCTCTTGTAAATGAGTACTCTGAGTGGTTATAGAGTGGCCAGGTTAGTTCAGTATAAAGATGGCTTTTGTGGTGAGAGTGCCTCGATGGCTGACTGTCTGGGGGAGGGCTGTGGGCTGCCATATGCCTCAGCAGATGACTCCACCTTCACACTGAGAGGCCAGACTGGACACAGACACACGGACTCATAGTCCAATCTACCCCACCCACAAACTATAAGAAGCAGTTTTTATAATTATGTCTTTAAATGGCTTAGCTATAGACCTTGTAGAAACTTCTAAATATCTTTCGGTATTGTCATTGATCAAAAGTTCTCCTTCAAATGTCACAATGTCCACATTTTGAACAAACTGAAGCTAAAACTAAGATTTTTCTTTAGAAATACTTCATGTTTCCCTCTCGAGGCTCGCAAACATCTTGTGTGGCCAGCTCTCTGCATCTGTTGGATGTWGCTTATTATGGAGAACTCTGATTTATAATAAACTGTAAACCYGTCACACATCCCTGTACTCACTGGTAAACTGGCCATCATTATCTACCTTCTATACTGACTTTTATATTGGTATACCTTTATTTACAAACCTGTCCTGGGTTTGCTGCTTCCCTATAYGTTACAAGATGTAACAAAGACAGTACAGTCATAGCCACCTTCGTTCCCAGGATTTTATTTCTTTCAGTGTTCCCTTAGTTTGCACAGAACTTAGAAAATAGGTCTTCTCCTATGATGCTCCAACTTTCTGAAATTCACTGCAGAAAGAACTGAAACTGTCCAGTTAAACGTCAACTTAGTGTTTTATGATTTTTATATAATTCATGTTATTTGTTTGTGTTACAGATCTCTCTTGTAAATACCTGTCTGAATGAGATTACCTGTCTAAATAAAATTAAATAAATWAAAAAMTAACAGTAAAATKTCATTAGCACAAACACATAGTACAGCCTCAAGTGACTAAAATAKGACATATTTAGATGCCCCTGAATGAAAAGTCCACTTAATGGGGTTGGTTGGGGAGGGATATAAAAAGCGAAATACCTGAATCATGACAGGGTAACAAAAACATAAGCCTATTGGCCAAATATCAACCAGTGCACACAGATATTTTGAAATGAAATTCTGAATTGTTCTGGTGAAAACTACAAGATGATGGTTTGGGACGCTGTTATATATTTTTTCAAGAGCAAAAAACGTTGTCTATAAACTCTCACAAGCTGTCTACATATGTGTCAAACACAAGCTTACCTGAATGAGATGCGAAGGTAAAGTAACCACAGCAACTGATAGTGATGACCTCATTAAGGCACGCAGTCCATAGAGAAAAGTAGTAAGGGCGTGGCGGTGTTTAGGGTTGTCATGGCAACTCAGGTCATCACCCCACAAAGATGAGCCAAGAGCGTGAAGGCCAACACGCAAGATGTTACGTGACTTTGACTGTGAGACGCAGAAAGAGGAGAAAACATTTGTAAACGAATCAAAGCCATGAGAACACACGGAATATGCACTAGTGTTGAATTAACAAAGAATGGCATAATTCTCAGTATGTTCCCAAAACTGCTTTAAAACAACTTCAAAAGCATGTTCCTGTTTTAGGTCGTATTCCTAAACTATGAGTGAGAGCAACTGGACAGTCTGCTTAGCAGCACAGACGATTGGTTCCCAAACGTGACTGGACACAACTGCCCAATCACAGAAGCCATCTGACACATGCACAATGGACCTGTCAGACAGGCTTCCAATATGGCCGCCACCCAGAAACCCCAGCACATTCTTGGCACAACAGCTCTGTGCTGCAGCCAAGGGGGCCTGGGTAAGGGTGGAGTGCCTTGCCTTGAAACCCCGTTACTCCACCACAAGGGATGAACTGTAACCAACTCTGCTGAGGACAGACAAAAAGTGTCCAAACAGTGGTGGGATATATATCACAGAACCTGAGATAATGGAGGTGTTGTCCAAACTGTGAGAGGTTTCTAGCCTTTAGTACAATTGCCTTTCATTTGGAGTTTCTTTAGGATGGTTCTTGATTACTGAAGAGAAAGCCAAGAACGATCAACAAAACCCTGGTTTAAAATCTGCTCACTTTTCGTGTGTGTCCAACCTTTTGTCTTCTTTAGACCTCCCCTCCTATTAGTGCAACTCTCTACAAAATCTCTTTAGCTCCACTCAGAATTGCTTCCTTGCTTAGCTTTATGACCTAAGCTTCATTTGGATGCAGAGCATTATCAAAGGGATCTAAGAAAAATAAACGCCATTGTTTCATGGCAGTTTCCCGAAGGACTTTCAAACTGCACTTTCCGTGATATATCATCAGCGTTATATCTCTATACATCCATTTACTGGAGTGTTTGGATTATGTATATATAAAGCATAGTCACAACAGGTCATGTCTTTTATTTGTTCAGCAGTTTTCTTTTCCCAGCACAGGTTTCAAGAGCGGCAGAATTAAAAATCTATTTATGTGTCTGAAACCCAGCAGTAGGTAACTGCAGTAACATGACTGTTGCTGTAGCAATATCAGAATGGGAGGCCAAACTTAACCCCTTTTGTTTAGCCTATAGAAAAATCAAGGAACGGAGCCAGTAGAGTCTAGCCATGAACCAAAGGCCAGACATGCAGACTAAAACAAGTCTAGGATCATAAACCAATCAGATGATTTCTGATGTTTCTCACTGCTGTTACAGCCATCTGAGAGTCTCCAAAACCTACACTAAAGACAAGACACATCTTTGTTCCAAATTAATTTCTTACAAAACACTTTTAATTTTTTGTTTGCATAATGTTATTAGTTCACAAAAGCTGAAAAATAAACCAGTGCATCCATATTGGGCCGTTTTGTGCCAGCGCCCATGTGGCTCTGTGCTGGTCTGCATTCCTGGACTGTGCCAACAGCATGTCAGGTGGTCACACTGCTTTAATGATGTCAGCAGTTAATCTGGTGTTTGAGTGACAGCTCTCAGGAGGGGAGGTGGGGGGTAGAGGAGGTAAATCTCATGTGTGAGTGACAGGGGGAGAGGTGGCTCCAGGTGACAAGCAGAGCGGTCACAGAAAGTAGGTGAATAAGTCACACAGACATGTAACCGTGCAGTCACAAAGAGACTTTTTTGAGCTGCTGCGACAAAACAGAAAAAATATATTTAAGGATGTGGGGAATTTAAAGTGTGAGGAGGCCGCATCTAACATATTGCATATGGACATGGGTATTATTGATTTAGGCATTCTATAAAGGACATATGCAGATATACAGCATGTCAGACACACACAGGCCATGCTGAGAAGATGAAGTTGGGGTTTCGAGGTAAGTGGTTAAAATGTGAAAAATACATAAATGTACATTTAGCTTTTTTTATAATCTGGCTTGCCTTTTAAGAATTGCTTTTACAATATGCATAATATTTTAATAACAATGATAATTTACTCAAACCAGATCTATAGCCTTAATTGGGTTTTTCACCAGAAAAAAAATCTTGTGAAACTGCTTTTTGTGCTTTTTATCAATACATACATTTTGCATGGATTTATTAAATTACTAATTTAAAAAAACAATTGTTGCTAAAGCTTGAATGCTATTTATTTTTTCAAATAATTACCAATCTGAAAAGGGTTGTTGCTTATTATTAGGAGCAGAAAAATATATATACCAAATGAAGAAAAAAAAAACATTTATTTAGTTCTTCTTACCATGGGGGCTGCCAAATTAAAGCCCTCTCTGTGTATGACCTCCTGAAGTGACTTCAGTAAGGCAGCGTAAGACTCAAGCATGGGACTGGAGAGACAGACAAGGACACAGTGAAAAAAAAAAGACATCAGGAAGAGACTCAAAATGTTTACCTAAGATGTATACACCATCACTGGAGCATTAAAACACTGGACCTAGCTCATCACTGCTACAACCTAATTCTCAACGACTGTAGTAAGCTCCTCCTGACTGTGCTATTCTGAAGCCACTGAAGCAGACAGAAAAAATATATCAAGAGATCTAATTAATTTATTTGGTTGATTAAATTACAACATGACTGGTTCTCTGTCAGCTCTCTGAGGATCTGATTGTGCCGAGACAGACAGACAGATGAGACGCACACATGCACAAACGTATACACAATGCAGACGAGAGGTGGGATTAATGGGCTGATTTCTAAAATGAACAGAGAACAGCATTTTGGTGTTTAATCAAGAGTAAGATGTGCTCCACTGACAAGGGGCATACAGTACCATGAGAGCAACATTTAGCAACAGTCAAGGTGATGGATGACTGCTGAGTCTCTGCACCCCCTGTGAACTTAGAGGATGGCCAATAATAATGTTAACCCCATCTTTTTACACAGAAACCTCCACTTAAGAATGCCTCACCATTGTAATGACCACTCTGTAGTGATTCTCAGTGGGCTGCTATGTCAGCTGTCAATTCAACCTGCAAGCTACAAAAGCTGATACACATAGGTTGGTCACACGCCAATTGCCCTGCATAAAGAACAGAAATACACCCTTGTGTTGATTACACTTGGCCAAGTATATCAATGAACTCCATTTCAGTTATTCAGCACAACAATGGTGCCTCCTGACCCTGCTGTGGCTAATGATAGATCTGGATTGGTGAAAGAGGGACACCTACCCTTTACGGCCTCTCTGCCCATGCCCAAGGTCTGAGCTGGGGGGGGAGGATGGTGTGACAGGAGGTTGCCTCTGGTTGGCAGCCATTGTGTAGGATAGCATTGTATTTTAACTACCCCTACTGAGCACTGCTCATTCAGGTACCAAAGAGGTCTAGGTGCTTAGCTACGGGGGCTAGAGCGTCCGCTAATTAGGATCATACACGAGTAAACGTCTTTATCTCAGCCCTCCTCTTTCAGCTTGGAAAGAAAGACGGAGGGAAGGGGGATGCTTGGTCTTAAACAACAGGATCTGTATCACCTAGAGAGCAATTTGTGCCAATTATGCCTTCAAGTGAAACGGAGCAATTTAACAGCTAGGGTATCAACATGGGGCAGTGGACACGTGCAAGGGGGTGTAGCCTGCACTGGAGTTTGTGTGTTGCGTGTGTAATGTGCTGAGTGTGTGTACGTGTATTTGTGTCGATAACTGGGCGGGAGTTGGGACACAATGGTGCTGTGCAGGTGTAGTTTCCAGCTGTCAAAACGTCTGTAATATCTGTAACCCATTCACATGTTTCAACAGAACTACTGTATCACTTTCAGTCACCACTGTATAACACAACGCAATGTTTTTGTCTCTATATTTCAGTCATTAAATATCAATATGTTTTATGTAATAGAATATCCATTTTTGTCCACAGCATATGCTGCACTCTTGGAAAAACCTCAAACCGAACACTCGCAGCATTTAATGTGTTTGCACAGGCGTTCTGTTTAACAGTCTCTGTTTGCTGATATAAAGAATGACGGCTCCTCTAAAGCCTCCTCCAACATCCTCTGTGCTCCAGATTGCTGTATTTACCCAGTGCATGTGAGTGTGCCTTCGTGTGCCCTTGTGTGTTCAGCAGCACTCTTTGAGTAAAGAGCCTGCACAACCTCTGAACCCTAAGTACACTCAACGTAGGAGAAATCAAACAGACGCTGAGCAAACAAGACCCTTATTTGAATAGACAACCTTTCTGAGAATCTGAACAACTTAACTAATACATGTAACTTAAAACAGAAATATGTTTTGGGCAATAACACTGTGATTTAGGATTTAAAATATATTTTCAAGTAACAAGTGAATACTTTAAATGTATTCAAGTGAGTGATTGAAGTGAGAAAAATTAACTTTTAAAATGACAAATGAAGTATAACGTGTTTTTTTCAACAATACTAAAATATTTTAAGTTGAATCAATGAATCTCATCACCTTGGGTTGTTTTCTGCATCTAGAGGTAATAAAAACCTTCTATTGAAGCTGAAACAATTGATTGATTAGACTGATGATACACAAAACACTGGTTATTTATATCTAATTTTATAATTTAACATGTTCAGTCAATTTCAAGCAAGCATGATATTAACTCATTTGAGCTTCTAAAATTGAAGAACTAATGATTCACTTCTATTTTGATATTGTAGTTATTTAATCTAATGTTTCAGTTCAAATTGTTTGTCACCAAAGATTTTTATAATTAACAATGAGGCTTTGTTAATGCTTTATACTGATATTATACATACAAAGCAAATTTTCAAAAAAAGCAACACATTATTTAGTTAATAAAGTTGTTTGTTGCAGCTGAAAAAAAGCCTAACACAGCTCAATCTTCCCAGTTTCCACATGCTGTTATTTAGATTATATACATATATAGCATGTATTTTTTAACTTAATACAGCAGGTCTGTCTTTCTGTAAATATTGGTTTACATAGATATTCAGAACACACTGTTATGTTTACTTACATGTGTTCTGTGAATTAAGTCTTTTTTTATACAACGTTTTGTGAATGATGTCATGCTGGTGTGCCTGTGTTCTCAGGATTTTGTCTCATTGGTTTCTGTGTATTCTGTAGATGATGTCTTGTTGCTCTACCTGTGCATGTTCGATGGTTGGGAGAGATGTTCTGGAAGGCAGAAGCGGTGGCACTTTGTTGCCTGACGAATTTCTGGCTCCATTGTCTTTGAGACATCATAGTAGTGACCAAATCGGGAAGAGGATGCCAGGGCGCTCTGTAAGAGTCAATAAATCAGGATTTTTTTTAGTTAAACATGGGAGTAAAAAATTTATTAATGAAAAATAGAGCTGCATCGAGGATTGGCCTGTGACCTCCACCAACTAATATTCAGACTGACCAGCAATAAGCTGTGATTGGCCAGTCAAAATCAAAAGACCTAGTATTGTTGTTTTTTTTCACATCACAGCAGATTTACAGGCAGCTGCCTCCTGAAATACAGCTCATCTTTCCTTGTTAGAAAAGGTTTTAATGGTTGGAAAAACAAACATGAAGTTAGCATGCCAGAGCTGTACTCATTTTGAAATTCGGTATTGGCTCACAAAACCCAAATCAGTGCACCTCTAATGAAAAAAGTATGTTTTAACGTTGTCACACAATATCGCTTTAAAAAATAGATTTAAACAACTGGTTTGAAGCAGTTCATTTAAAGATAACTTTGTTTTTGTCTCTCTAAGGTGGTAAATGCATGTACTTTTCAACACTATGGTAATGCAATTGCATTGTTTATGGGTCATTCCTCAACATTCCTTCAGCGGAGAAGTTAAATAACCACTACGACCAGGCTCTTAATCATTTCTTCACATAAATGTCCACTTCTGGTTGTGAAAGCAAACATGTCAGGGAAGCAGAGGAAGGCGGATGTTTTCCTGCAGCTGAAAGAGAAAGTTTTAGCTCTTCTTTCTCGATGAAACCAGGGATTCCATTGTTGGAGGGGCCCTTAATCTACTCCTAATCTGGATTAGGGCCCCTGGTGTGTCCCTCTCCCAGCAGAACGAAGGGGTCAGTGAGGCAGGGGGGGGGTCAGGGGCTCATCTTCTCTTTGTGAGATAGGCAACCCGCTTAGCGTTCCATCCCCGCCCTGACGGCCTCACCTTTGATCTGATGTCTTCATCAGCAGAACAACACAGTGGGTCATGCCAGGAGAGGTGTGTGTAAGGGGAAAGTAAGCGCTGACTCTTGTGGTGAATTTGGGATGCAAATCCTTTGGTGGGGCTTACTTGTGGTTTGTAAAGACGATTTTACAGGGGAAGGGGGGAGAGGTGAGGAAAGGACACAGATATAAAGAAGTTTCCAGAGAGAGAGAAAGAGGGAGAGGATCCCCAGGGACACACTGTGTGCTGTTAATCCACATAGCGATATGGATTATAGACCGACGGGGGTAGACTGCAGAGAAGTAGAAGGAGAAGTTCCCCTCTCCTCAAAGCGGAAGAAAGAGTGTAGAGCTGCCGACCCTAGCAGGGGGAAAGGCAGGGATTTAGGGGAAGACAGAGGCGCAGGTCTGGGTCATAGGGTTGAGCGAGCAGACACGTCAATGCACAGTATCCTTGTTTCCCAGGCTAAGCAGGGGTGCAAGCGTGTGTGTATGTATGTGTGTATGTGAGTTGGGGACCAGTGAAAAGCCTACCTATTGCCAGCTAAGTGTGAGTAATCTGGTGCAGCTCTTAAAAGAGAGGTTGAGGCCTCATTCACTGCAGAAAGGAGTTTAGAGGCTGATGGGTTTAGTGGTCGAGACAATTGTCAAACCACCAACAGCAGAGATCCAGTACTGAGCATTATCATCCCATCATTAAAACAGACACATGTTCTTAACAAGGGTCATCAAAAATGTGGTTTTATTCTACTATATCAAATGGGGAAAATGGCTAAAGCAAAATTAACATTTGGTATAGATTTTTTTTATAAAAGTGCTTTTTTTCTTTGATTACCTGCACTTTAGGAAGATTCTGATAGCGCCAGGCAATATTCATTGCATCCAAATTGCCTGAGGACTCACAAGGCAACCTGGGCTGTTCCAGAGGTTTGTGAATAACCACATCATCCAAGATGGGAGCTGGGAGTTCCTGAACAAAGAATAAATAAATAAATAAATAAATAAATAAATAAATAAATAAATAAATAAATAAATAAATAAATAAATGCTATTAAAATTATATTAATGTGAACTGCAAAAATAATATCTAAATATTATTTTAGTAAAAGAGTCAAAAGCAGGCAGACGTCGACATTTTGATTTTTTCTTTTGTGGACAAAAAAAGGTCATGTGATAATAGAAACATGAATATATTATTTGTAGTGAAGCAATTAAAAATCAAAACAATGCCATAAATAGACTTAACAGAGTATGCAACAACTTGGGACAGAAGATAAATGGCCAACAACAACGAACAGCAGACAGTTTCAATTAAATTCATGTCCAAGTTAATAAGATGGAATCACTGTCACTCATTCTTTAAAAAGTTTTAAAAAACTCCCTCCATCTTAAAATCAGGTAATACAAACAAAAGAGTGATTTAAGCTAAAACAGTGCAACTTCTCTTGTGTAACTTCTCCACGTTAAGGTGACACAGAAAGACAGTTTTAGCATCTGAAGATAATATTCTGCAAATGTAATTGTGAAAACACTAAAGATCCAATAATTTCCCACTGGGAATCCCCCCCCCTCTCCTAATAAGTCTTTGAAATGCAAAGAGAGGGTGAGGCTATGAATCCTCCGACTATCAATCAGTGGGAGAGAAGCAGCTCCCTCACCCTGCTCCTCTTTACTGGTTGGCAGGCAGCTTCTGGGACTATGGTCCTCTTCAGGGATTGATAGGCCGAGAAACATTTCAACAATGCCACAATCATGCCATCCTCGACCCCTCAGATACCCCCATTGACCCTAACACATGTGAGGAAAGCTGTGTGTTTAACTATACAGTGAAAGCTGATTTTCTTGTGACAAAATCAAAAAACTTAAAAAAATAGCGTTCTACATCTTTTGTCACTAAATAGTACACAAAAGTCTTTCAAAAGTTATTTTCTGATAGAATAAATGTTGACAGTGCTAAAGAAAATGCGCTGAGGCCATTTTGACATCATTGTGATTGGCTTGTCAAGTCATGTAGTTAGTACAGTACACATTCATTGCAGTACAACTGATTTCTTTTCTGATATATCCAAACTGATGGTACCTCTTCACATACCTGTAAAATGTCATCTGGGTTATCTTGTGCCGTTGCCACAAAAAGTTCATGTCGACAAACAACTCCTTCTGCCAGAAAGTACTTCAAGATCATGCGAGAGTAGCTATCATATCGGTCCTCCTCTAAAAAGAAACAACAATCAGATATTTTGCATTAGAAAAAAACTTCAGTGCTTTACTGTTAACATGTGTGTAACATTTACTATAAACATTTACTAGCTATTGACTTCTCTTTGATTAATTTGGACACCTCAGCACATGTCTGGCAGTTCATGGCCACATCAGAGCCGCTGACTATAATTGATGTAAGGGTCACATTCTATCTACCTTTTGCAGGCAACATATGAAGCAGCAATTGACATGGCACATGAACATAGGCATTTCTATGGGATGTGACTATCAAAGTGAAGAGATGACATCTTTCAGCCCTCTTGTTCATCTATTAACAATATTCCTGTCTAGTTTCACCTATCACATTCCCAGTCAGCAGCAGAGGTGGAGACACCTGCCCAAAGCATTTACCCAGGTCTTCCCACAAAGTGGAAAGGTGCCTCAATGATCCGGACAAGTAGAGGCAGAAGGTGGATGTGATAGTGGTACTCAAAATGCTTCCTGACATCTGGCCCATTTGAATCTCTGTACTTTTGTTTGCCTTCTTAAGGACGCCATTCACAACAAGTCTACTTTTTGAAAAGTAAATTGTACTTTTCAACTCTGAAGATGAACTCCTGCTTAAGACTTGATATGACAGAACAATTCTATAGGTAGCATTACGACTCAGTGGCTAGCACTGAAACCTCACAGCAAGAAGGTCCTGGGTTCAATCCCCGGTTCGGACCTGGGGTCTTTCTGCGTGGAGTTTGCATGTTCTCCTCGTGCTTGCATGGGTTTTCTTTGGATACTCCGGTTTCCCCCACAAAATATGTACAATAGGTTGCCTTCAGGCCCAGGCCGCCCTTGAAAACAAGATCTGTGATCTCAATGGGATTTGCCTGGATAAATAATGGTAAATAAATAAATATAGAGCAAGATCATTTCCATTACATAGCCTTTTGTTTTGTACATAACAGCCACCCAACAATTCTATATCCATACCCGAATGCAAGAATTATAAAAAAAAATTACTATCATCATGATTAAATCCAGCTGAGCAGGGCACATAACTCTGCCCAGCATGCCACTGCTGCTTCCTGTCACTGTCACACTTTTGTAAAGATTTCATAGGCTTTTCTTCACAATGACAAACAGTGGGCACATGAACAAAGGCAGCAGTGACAGTTGAGGTAATGAGCATACAGCTGACAGCTTGGGAATGACATCCTGACGTGTCATCCTCGAACATTCGGAGAATTCCCCCCCTCCCTCCCACGTTACCAGTCCAAGTCCTCACCTACGGACTTCGRATGGCTCAGGAAATTCCACGGCTCTTCAATTTGTTGTCGGTGGGGCTCCCTGTTCTCTTATTGATGGGTTTCTAGGTCAGCAGGCCTTTGTGGCTTTCAGCAGGCCCCACAAAGACTCCCAGATGGGCCCTCTCAAGATGGGGCCTATTGTGGTTGTGTTTCTATGGGAGCCTTACAAATGGAACCTCCAGGAGTCATTAGGCTGTTGAGGCAGGGGGTATGAGGAGGAGGCGGGAGGTGGTGGGCTATAGCAGCAACAGGGAGTGGGGGGACGGTCATATCTTTGAGGTAGATCAGTCACTCTGGACAGTCAGAATTTTTCTCCCTTTTTGATTTATTTAATTTTGACTGTTTGATAAAGGGAGGGATGCCTCCGTTTTATTTGCCTCGAAACAAGTAAGTGGGAGTGCAAAAGTTCTGAATCATATCTGTTAGAGCTGCAGGGCAAAGACAGAAAAGATCTAGGTCAGAATGTTTCCCAGTTGTATGTGTTTAGTGTACAACTTATTTCTCATTTGCAGTTCAGTTGCAAATGGATGCAGTAGGTAAGATGGAAATATAATCTAAAAGAAATGCTAAAAACACTGCTACATTTAATTCAGTTTCTATTTTGTATATTTATATACTGTCGACTCACAAGAGTTATTTCAGGCTGCTTCTCAACAAAAATAAACAAATCCATATTAAAATCTTGACATAAAGACCGTTGTTTTAAACTGTTTCTTTTAATAACATACTGTTTACTTGTCCTCATTAAAGTTTTATTATTTATATAAAGGAGCAGTAGCAAATCACTCTCAAAATCTATAAATAAGTCAAACACAATTGTTATCAGTTGTTTTTTATTGTCTTCTAGTTATTTTTCATTTAACACTTAATTTAATTTTCCTTGGTTGAAAATACCAATTAAGCCAACTGCATTGGAAAGTAATCCATGTGGCATTTGATTTGTGAGGAACTTAAGAGTAATTTGCATGCTCTCATGAACTACTAACACATTCTTTCATTCATGTACAGCACATAAAACAATTAGCATAAATATATACATTCTAATTCTAAAGACATCATAACCTAAAGGAAAAAGGCCATATATGATAACTATATTGCAAGCTGGGCAGCTTTGTTCATCCTCTTGCAAAACAAGAGATGAGAGATCTTCAGACAGCGACCATACTGGACTGATCCCCCTCTGGATGACAAATCAGAATGGACARCTCAAGACACTTCAAAGACAGACAATGACCAGTCTGATAATTTTATGTCTGTGTCTCACAAAACAGGCCATCGCGGCTAAAGGGGCAGACTGTAGGAGACGACCGCCTGAAACAAACACAAACAAACACACACTCCAAACTCCCCTCCCCTGCCTCATCACTGCCGTTCCACCCACCCACACAACGAAACAGACACACATTGTGTGCACACGCACCACTTTTTTTCAGAGACAAACACAAGAGAGAGTGCACACACGCATTTCACCTTTACTGTGTCTCTCATTACCAGATGAAACCAACCGTACATTGATTCACAAAATGGAAGGGAAGAACGCATTAGTGTGTAATCACTGACTCCTGCATCGATTGGGGGGATGAATTAAAGGGCAAAGCAATATCATCAGTTGGTATAGGCCTTGGCTACACACAAATTACAGCTTCAAAGGGAAACATGACTACCGTAACCTTACTGTCCACCAGTGCATATAGCCTAGCCTACTATGAATGATAATAATAATAATAATAATACAGTAGAAGACATTTAGGCCTCTATAAAACCCACTTACTTTTTATGCAATTCAGAAAACTTCTATAATACATCTGCAGATGAGCATATTAATTAAGGATTGAACTAAAAGTGTGAACACCTGGGAATCTAACAAGGGACCTTCAGGTCATTAGTCTATTTGTCAGTCTGCTAGAGAGTAACAGATTAACCACACTAAGCCTGTGAACACACACAGAGTAGGTTCCTGAAAAGTTGCCAATTTCACTTTTAAACATGGAGTAGATGTTTAGTAATGTTTTCAATGCAACTTCCTAAAAGCAATAATTCCTAAAACATTATCACTGAGAGTAAGGCAAAAAGCTTCTAAAAGAAAATTAATATTTCAGGAAAGACAATGGAAAATAGGCTTTGACTGCTTTGGTTTAAAAAGGTACTGACATTTAAACTGAAGTACAGTGTCAAATGTAACTGGACAAACAACATAAATAATACAGTTTAATTCTTAACATTGAACATAGTTAATTGATAAAACTTTGCCATAAATCCATTTTCTGCAGAGACAGGAAACATGGATGTCCCAGATCAATAGGTCTCTTTTTGTGCAGCTTCCTTTAGGAATTAATTGTTTGTGAATCACCGTCATAAATTTAGTCTYTTTGGTGAGACAAAGATTGCTTTCTCTAAGATCAGGTGCCAACTCAACAAATCAAACATATAATTAGAGTTGCACCGATTGCAGTTTTCTGGCTGATCACTGATCTTTACGAAGCCTGACCTGCCAATTTCGCTTTTTTTTTTTTACAACTCACTATGTAAGGTGTTATAAGGTCACAGTACACATTCAATGTTCCAATTTTATTTTAATGAAAAACATTGAACAATACACTTGAAACAGGACAAAATTGTTTTAACTGGACAACAACCCTCTCTCACAGTAAAGCAAAAGGGGGACAGTAGCCAATTATGCAGCTCTATACATTATTACAGTGTTTTGATTTGCTTTTGCATTTAGTTCTGCAGGAATATTACAAAATGTATGTGTTAAGCTAAGCATTTGCCGATAGGCAATTATGACAGTTTTCAGAATTCATCTCACTGCTTTTGTCTTCTGTTACACCACCAGTATACACACTAAGAACCTTGTTGTTAGTGTGTTTAAGAGGGTTTTAAACTAACAAAAATCTGTTTTTATACTTCAGGGTTAAGGGTTTGAGCCTTGTAGTAAACCTGCAACATATATRTGTTTTTTTAAATTATATCTTCTCTTTCTGTTACCACTACCTTGTTCTTAATTTGCTCTTCAAAGATTTAAAGTATTTATTGTCATATGCACAGATGAAACATGTTTCCCTGAGCAATGAAATTCTTACTTTGCCGTCCACAGTGAATGCCAAGAGACAACCAGACGAAAAAAAAAGCACTTAAAGGATACTAAGAAAGTAATAAGGGATGAAGGATAAAAAGACCACACTTGAAACAACAACAAAAAAAGAGACCAAACTAATAACATCAAAAAATGGAACAACACTATCAGTATTTAGAGTGTAATAGACTGAGGTGTGCAACAGGTAACTTGTAAACAAACTTGAAGCTTACAGAATTGTATATTGAATATGATTTGGATTATTTCAACCTTTTTTGCCTCTTTCTAAATATAGTAGATAAGATACTGTGTAGCATCTGTACCTTCTGCTTCACTGCTCCCAATTTTATATTCTCTCCTTGGTTCCAGTTAAATCAAATAAAACTTGGAGATTATGCTATTGTCAAYAACAAATAAACTACACTTAAGTGGCTATGACAGACAGTCACATGAAAAGTTATGACAATGTACAATTGTTGCAGAAATGGYGTTTTTTTAACTCGTCAAAAAACATTGCTATAATTGTGGAAAACAGTGCAACCTAATATGACTCATGTTGTTGTTGTTGTTGAATTGACATGAAAATTTGAAACACATGGCTCACCAATAAGAAGCACTGTTCCAACTGCTAACCCACCACCTGTTAATGAAAAAACAAAACAAAAACAAATCAGCAGCATTAACTAAATATTACCTACAATTTCTCTTTACTTTATTAGAAGT